>NC_053026.1:109799496-110100085 GCF_003073215.2 Triticum urartu | reverse complement strand
TCATAATAGATTAATAAGGTAATTTGATTTTATTTCTAGGAAAGTGTTCCATGCCTTTCCTTAATGGAAATTGGAATCTAATATTTCCTTCCTTCATATCAATAATTGCACCAATCGTTCTAAGGAAAGGTCTACCAAGAATAATAGGACATGAAGGATTGCAATCTATGTCAAGAACAATAAAATCTAAGGGTACATAATTCCTATTTGCAACAATAATAACATCATTAATTCTTCCCATAGGTTTCTTAATGGTGGAATCCGCAAGGTGCAAGTTTAAAGAGCAATCATCAAAATCACGGAAACCTAACAAATCACACAAAGTCTTTGGAATTGTGGAAACACGAGCACCCAAATCACATAAAGCATAACATTCATGATCTTTAATTTTAATTTTAATAGTTGGTTCCCACTCATCATAAAGCTTTCTAGGGATAGGAACTTCCAATTCTAGTTTTTCTTCATAAGATTGCATCAAGGCATCAACGATATGTTTAGTAAACGCTTTATTTTGACTATAAGCATGAGGACAATTTAGCACGGATTGTAACAAGGAAATACAATCAATCAAAGAGCAATTTTCATAGTTAAATTCCTTGAAATCCATAATAGTGGGTTTAGCAACATCTAGGGTTTTAATTTCTTCAATCCCACTTTTATCAATTTTAGCATCAAGATCAACAAATTCCGTATTCTTGGAACGCCTTCTAGGTAAAGGTGGATCATATTCAGTCCCATAATTATCAAGATCCATATTTCAAAACAAAGATTTAATAGGGGACACATCAATAACTTTTAGATCTTCATCATTATTTTCATAGGGACTAGAAGAACACGCTCTTATAAAGGCATCTTTCTTAGCACGCATCCTAGCAGTTCTTTCTTTGCACTCATCAATGGAAATTATCATGGCTTTGAGAGACTCATTGACATCATGCTTAGGTGGAATAGATCTAAGTTTCAAAGAATCAACATCAAGAGTAATTCTATCAACGTTCCTAGCCAAATCATCAATCTTAAGCAATTTTTCTTCAATCAAAGCATTGAAATTCTTTTGTGAAGTAATAAATTCCTTAATATTAGATTCAAAATCAGAGGGCATCTTATTATAATTTCCATAAGAATTGTTATAGGAATTACCATAATTATTAGAGGGATTACTAGGATAAGGCCTAGGGTTGAAATTTCCTCTATACACGTTGTTACCAAAATTGTTCCTATCGACAAAATTCACATCCATAGATTCATTATTATTCTCAATCAAAGTAGACAAGGGCATATCATTAGGATCAGAAGGAACACTCTTATTAGCAAGTAATTTCATAAGTTCATCCATCTTTCCACTCAAAACATTAATTTCTTCTATCGCATGCACCTTTTTATTAGTAGATCTTTCAGTATGCCATTGAGAATAATTAACCATAATATTATCTAGGGGTTTAGTAGCTTCTGCTAAAGTGATTTCCATAAAAGTGCCTCCCGCGGCCGAATCTAAAAGATTTCTAGAAGCAAAATTCAATCCGGCATAAATTTTTTGTATAATCATCCACAAATTTAAACCATGAGTAGGGCAATTACGTATCATTAGTTTCATTCTCTCCCAAGCTTGTGCAAGATGTTAATGATCAAGTTGCTTACAATTCATAATATCGTTTCTATGAGAGATGATCTTAGCGGGAGGAAAATACTTAGAGATAAAAGCATCTTTGCACTTATTCCATGAATCAATACTATTTTTAGGCAAAGACGAAACCAAGCTTTAGCACGATCTCTAAGCGAAAAAGGAAATAGCTTCAATTTAAAAATATCATTATCCACATCTTTCTTCTTTTGCATGTCACACAAATCAACGAAGCTATTTAGGTGGGTAGCGGCATCTTCACTAGGAAGGTCAGAAAACGGATCTTTCATGACAAGATTCAACAAAGCAATATTAATTTCACAAGATTCAGCATCGGTAACAGGAGCAATTGGAGTGCTAATAAAATCATTGTTGTTGGTATTGGTGAAGTCACATAATTTAGTATTATCTTGAGCCATCGTGACAAGCAAGTAACTAACACACAAGCAAACAAAAAGCAAGCGGGCAAAAAGAGGCAAATAGAGAAAGAGAGGGAGGATAGAGAGAGAGGGCGAGTAAAACGGCAAGGTTGAAGTGGGGGAGAGGAAAACAAGAGGCAAATGGCAAATAATGTAATGCGGGAGATAAGGGTATGTGACGGGTACTTGGTATGTCGACTTTTGCGTAGACCTCCCCGACAACGGCGCTAGAAATCCTTTTTGCTACCTCTTGAGCACTGCGTTGGTTTCCCCAAAGAAGAAGGGATGATGCAGCAAAGTAGCGTAAGTATTTCCCTCAGTTTTTGGGAACCAAAATATCAATCCAGTAGGAGGCTATGCGCGAGTCCCTTGTACCTACACAAAACAAATAAATCCTCGCAACCAACGCGAATAGGGGTTGTCAATCCCTACACGGCCACTTACGAGAGTGAGATCTGATAGATATGATAAGATAATATTTTTGGTATTTTTGTGATAAATATGCAAAGTAAAAATACAGGCAAAGTAAAAAAGCAAAGGTAATAACTAAGTAGTAGGAGATTAATATGATAAAGATAGACCCGGGGGCCATAGGTTTCACTAGTGGCTTCTCTCGAGAGCATAAGTATTCTACAATGCGTGAACAAATTACTGTTGAGCAATTGACAGAATTGAGCATAGTTATGAGAATATCTAGGTATGATCATGTATATAGGCATCACGCCCGAGACAAGTAGACCGACTCCTGCCTACATCTACTACTATTACTCCACTCATCGACCGTTATCCAACATGCATCTAGAGTATTAAGTTAAAAATGGAGTAACGCCTTAAGCAAGATGACATGATGTAGAGGGATAGACTCATGCAATATGATGAAAACCCCATCTTGTTATCCTCGATGGAAACAATACAATACCTGCCTTGCTGCCCCTACTGTCATTGGGAAAGGACACTGCAAGATTGAACCCAAAGCTAAGCACTTCTCCCATTGAAAGAAAGATCAATCTAGTAGGCCAAACCAAACTGATAATTCGAAGAGACTTGGAAAGATAACCAATCATACATAAAAGAATTCAGAGGAGAATCAAATATTATTCATAGATATACTTGATCATAAACCCACAATTCATCGGTCTCAACAAACACACCGCAAAAAGAAGATTACATCAAATAGTTCTCCACAAGAGAGGGGGAGAACATTGTATTGAGATGCAAAAAGAGAGAAGAAGCCATCTAGCTAATAACTATGGACCCGTAGGTCTGAGGTGAACTACTCACACTTTATCGGAGAGGCTATTGTGTTGATGTAGAAGCCCTCCGTGATCGATGCCCCCTCCCGCGGAGCTCCGGAACAGGCCCCAAGATGGGATCTCATGGATACAGAAAGTTGCGGCGGTGGAATTAGGGTTTTGGCTCTATATCTGATCGTTTGGGGGTACGTAGGTATATATAGGAGGAAGGAGTACGTCGGTGGAGCAACAGGGGGCCCACGAGGGTGGAGGGCATGCCTGGGGGGGGGGGGTAGGCGCCCCCTACCTCGTGGCCTCCTCTTTTCTTTCTTGATGTAGGGTCCAAGTCTCCCGGATCATAATCTTCCTAAAAATCACATTCCCGAAGGTTTCATTCCGTTTGGACTCCGTTTGATATTCCTTTTCTTCAAAACCCTAAAACAGGCAAAAAAAACAGCAATTCTGGGCTGGGCCGCCGGTTAATAGGTTAGTCCCAAAAATAATATAAAAGTGGATAATAAAACCCAATAATGTCCAAAACAGTAGATAATATAGCATGGAGCAATCAAAAATTATAGATACGCTGGAGACGTATCAATGATTGTGCAGTGTGTTTTGAGATGTTGTGCTACTTGTATTGGTACTATTTTAAATAAATGTTGAATTGAAGCTATTATATTTTAAGCAATGCCACTCTTAGAATTAACTACTGAACTATTTTAAGAGAATTTCTCTGTTAATATGAATCAATGCAACCGTTTTAGAAATGCTACTGTCCTATACTTTGTTTTCCATCAAGATAAGGTAGATGCTTCTTTTTGTGGCCGCATGTTTCATCCTCCTTTATTGGCAGTAATTGTTTCCTTTTTCGCCTCTGTTAAATCAGGGATATCTATTCAACTTGTTGCTATGGCAAACTTAAATGTCACACCGGCGACTTTACTTGATTTCGGAGCAACCACACAAAACGAGATTGGATTTCCTATTCGTGTTGGCAGATTTGTACGTGATCTTGTGTGCATGATGACAAGTTGGTACTTGCCTTCATCCACATGATCGTGCAGTGTGTTTTGAGATGTTGTGCTACTTGTATTGGTATTGTTTTAAATAAATGTTGAATTGAAGCTATTGTATTGCTGTCTTTTCCCATTAAGTAGTGAACAAAAATGGGACCAACCCAGACATTATGCTTGTTGCTTTGTTACAACAAACTCTGCATCACCCCTTTATAAGTAGATGGAAGCACATGTTGTTGTTGCGCCCACTCTCCCCTGGAACTGTTTATGATTTTTGTTAACTAATGCCGTTGGTAAAATTAAGCAATGCCACTCTCAGAATTAACTACCGAATCTTATTTTAAAACTGCAACACTTGTTAGGGATTGGCGGGATTACCATTTTTGTGGCCGCATGTTTCATCCTCCTTTATTGGCCAGTAATTGATTCCTCTTTTGCCTCTGTTAAAACAGGGATATCTATTCAACTTGTTGTTGTTGCGACATTTTGCTTCGCTTAATTTTGGTGGAACTGCACAAAATGAGACCGGATTCCATATATGTGTTGAGATCTCTCTCAGGTCTTCCTCACGAGTTGTTTCGAATCTTGGAATTGAAAGGTCAGTACCGACTTTCCTCAGAATTAACTACTGAATCTTAGTTCAAAAATGCAACACTTGTTAGGGATCGGCGGGAGTACCATTTCTGTTAGGGATCGGCCGGAGTACATGTTTAAGAAATGTATTGTTCAAATAATGTCTATGTTATTATATATCAGTTACAGTGTTTTACAAATGGTACTATCCTACTTTGAAGTTCTTTCTACATGTTTAATCAAGGTATTGTTAAGATAATGTCTCTGTTAAAATGAATCAGTCGCATTGTTTTAGGAATGATACTTTTCTGCTTTGTCGTTCTTTATACATGTTGAAACAAGGCATTTATAAGATAATGTCTCAGTTAATATGAATGAATCACACTAATTGAGAATTGCTACTCTCCTGCTTTGTTTCCCATTAAGATAAGGTAGACCAGTAGATGTTTTTCTTCTGGGAGTACAAGTCATCAACCGTTATTTCTTAGTAATTGTTTCCCTTATACCTTGATATCAAAATTAAAGCTTGGTTTTATTCCGACTTTGATTTTAGTTGAACTGCACAAAAGGAGCCAATGTGTCTAAGGCAAACTGCTGCATTAGTGGGTCTAGTTGGTCTTACCACTTTGCAGAAAGAAGCAGTCACTGTTTGCGCTACATTACACAAGGAATGATCGAGAAGCTTTACAGAGTATTAGTAGACGCTGCTGACATGACTAGTCTGCAAAGAGCATAGGAAACTCTACAACACATGGAGTGCACTGGGCAAAAAGTGCCCAAACAAGTACAAGAAGCCAGGACAGGACTCTAAATCTGTCAATGTCATTCTAAGCAACAATGATGGGGCATCTGGGTATGGTAATCTGTTTACCATACTTTCAGTTTGTTAGTCCACCGATTGGTGGGTTGACACTGGGGCCAATATTCATGTCTGTGCTGCTATGTCTTTGTTTTCTTGCAGAATATAAATACTATATCCACAGGGATGCTCAACTTGATTTTAGTGGAACTGCACAAAATGTACGGATGGTTTGTGTCCTCCATAATACTTCATCATGCACAATACATCGAATGGTTCTGCCAGCGTCGGCCATTAAGAAGGGTAAGAAGAAAGACAAAAAGAGAGATGGCTGCTTTACTTGTGGTTCGGAGGAACACTGGGCAAACAAGTGCCCAAACAAGTACCAAGAAGCCAGGACAGGACTCCAAGTCTGTCAGTGTCACTCTAAGCAACAATGATGGGGCATCTGGGTAAGGTAATCTGTTTACCGTATTTTCAGTTTGTTAGTCCACCGATTGGTGGGTTGACACTACGGCCAATATTCATGTGTGTGCTGATGTGTCTTTGTTTTTTGGCAACATATAAATACGATATCCATAGTAATGCTCAGTTTGATTTTAGTGGAACTGCACAAAATGTTCAGATGGTTCGTGTCCTCCATAATACTTCACATCATGCATAATACATCGAATGGTTCTCTAATCATTCATCATCACCTTGAGCCACCAGACTATCAGATGACAAACTGATGACAAACCCTGCCCGTTCCACAATCATAGGCATTACATATTTTGAATGAGAAAAGCTTGTCAAAGTTGACATTAGTTTAATATATTGGAATTGGAAAACCTTGTCAATTTTGGCTCATTGATGTTAGCCAGAAGACATGCATTTGATATTTTTGAGTTGGACCCCCTTTGCCGTGAGCGACGTTGATTGTTTTTCCTATTCCTGTCTTCAGTTCAGAAGTAAATATTTACTCTGCTGAGATGCATAGTCACATGAATGTTGACTTATGTAAGATATTTTAAGAGTTTGTTCTGAATATTGTCTATGTAATGCCAGGCCTTGTGTTTGATTGCAAAGTTGAGCTTGGAATGTTGTGGCATGTGGCATCACGAGCTGTTCACCGTGCCTCCCGAGAATAGTGCTTCATATTGTTTTGCATGTTGATCTAATGCCAGTGATTTGCTTGTTAGCAAGATCATCCTCTTCTGTTGTTTCCGTGCTTAAGAAGTTCATCGTCTTATGTTTCATTCATAGCGTATACGACAAGTCGGGTAGGTTAGATGTGAAACCATATGATCTTCCGACCAACTCATCATCTTAGGTTGTGATTGGATCGTCATTTTCCAACCAAAACCCCTTGTAAAACTGACGCTTGTAAATAAAAGCAGATGGTCTCGGGAGAAGCGCTTGGTTGGTCGATTTCGACTAGTAAAATATACACCAGTCTCTCAAATTACACGCATAACCCGCCGGTTTTACTTACAGACCTCAGGCCCACGGTTTCATTACGCTTGTATTTTACGCGTTGTTTCCGATGATGAGTAAATTACACTTGTATCTTAATATAGGTGTGAAATAAACTAGAGCTCCCAAGCGCGGCCTTACCGTTTCATGCCGTCTCAGTCTCTCGAAGGTCCTCATAGGTGTTTGATGATCCTGGCTTCCTGAATGAGCAGCGGGCGCTGTATCAGACCATCCATAGGGCCCGCGAGGCCCTCTCTATCGTCCTTCGATTTGTTGCCCTCTCCGTGGCGCCGAGCATTGTTAACATGGTCAATGAACATGAGGATTTAGGAGATGGCTTTATTTTGACTGGATGACAGTAGGGACCCACTAGGGCCATAGCCGTACGTACGCAAGTGCCTCCTTATTATGTACAACTATATTTTTTTGCTTCCTCCTGGTTTCCTGACATCACGGTCCCACACCATTGTCAACCTATGTAGTCAATATAAACGAGAGAATTGCACAAGGTGCGGCTGACAGCTGGGACGAAGCAGCTCGACCAGTATTTGTGTTTTTGAGGCGTGAGCACTGCAGAGATTTTCTTGGTGATGTTTTCGTTGTTGTTCAGAGGAGAGCAGGGTATTAACTGGGCGGGTTGTGGCCCGTCTAGCTCAGGATAGATATCCAGCCCAGATATTAATTTTTTTCAAGATGAAAATGGCTAGCCCAGCTATACGTTTTTTTGAGGAATACCCAGGCAAGGTCAACTTGTTATTCTCCACCCCGCTGGGCTGCAAATCTTTCCTAGGAAGGATGCATTAGGCTTAACAGGAAAATGGGCTTTAAAAATATTAAATGGGATGTAATTATAAAAACTGGGCAGTAACTATAAAAAAATGCACCAAGCACGAAATTAGTTTATAAAATATTATTTATGGATTTTGAAAATATTAATTTTTAATTGTTGTGCGCGCAATGTTTTGTTAGATTTTTACGTAACACAAATTTATATTTAATCTGACTAGAAATTTCGGGATAAAAATATTTCTGATCCCATCAAAATGTGAGAAATTTTATTGAATTCTGTCTTGAACGGTTGGTTGAAATTATTAATCGTTGTCCTAGCTAGAAAATGGACTGTACTTTTAACAAACTGTAAATGGGTTGTAGTAAATTCCATTAGAATTCAAAAATGGGCTGTACATTCTTACAAATCGCAAATGGGCTATAAGTTCTCTGCCACACACTTGTGGGCCTACTAAGTTGACGCGACCCCTAAAAAAAGAAGTTGACGCGTATGCAAGGCTTTGTCAACTTATTATAGTCAACACACGTTTCTAGCAGCAGTGGCCGTTGGATGTCCATCCAACGGATGCCGTGCTTCTTCTTCAATCTCGGATATTCTAGCTTCACCCGCCCAAAAAATGATTCCTCCCCCTGACATCTGGGGCGCACCGTTTCGGAAGCTGACCTGTGGGCCTACTAAGTTGACGCGTACCAAGGGCTTTGTCAACTTAGTCAATATGAACGATTCTAGCTGCAGTGACCGTACGTTGTCCATCCAATGGCCGTAGTGCTTCTTCAACCTCTGGTCTTCTTGCTCCAGCCACCCATAGCAGCGACGGTTGTGCCGCCTGCTCCTGCCTCCCGTGGCCGGCTGTGCTGCCGCGGAGGCCTCACCGCCCCCTACTATTCCCACCGCTGGCCATGCCATCCCTCCACTCACCCACACCCCCTGTTATTCTGCGGCGACGACAGCCTCACACCGCAGCCGAACCAGTGAACCCTTGTACTCTTCTCCGTGC
The DNA here is from genome assembly GCF_003073215.2 of Triticum urartu. Lineage (NCBI taxonomy): Eukaryota > Viridiplantae > Streptophyta > Magnoliopsida > Poales > Poaceae > Triticum > Triticum urartu. The sequence goes on along the minus strand of NC_053026.1, from coordinate 110,091,183 downwards.
GGGCTTCCACTGCCGCGTCTTCCCCGACTCCGCGTCGTCCCCTTCCTAGGCCTCGCCGTAGTCCACCGTCCTGGTGCTCTCGGCGCGGCATGGTCAACATGGTCAAGGAATGATTTCCATCGGAAGAGTACTGTATGTGGAGAGGCTGACAGCTAAGTCCACGACAGCCGCAAGGAACTGCCTTCTTATTACGCGGAAAATAATTATTCCTCCACGTGACAGCAGGGACCCACTGGACGGGCCACCGTATTTGGCGAAAAAAATGTTTCCCCCTGACTACTGGGACCCACCGGACGGGCCACCGTATTTTGCAAAAAAAAACGCCCCCCCGCTGTCAGCTCGGACCCACCGGAAGTGCCTCCTTATTACGCACAAAAAAAATGAATACTCCCCGTGCTAGTTGGGACCCACCTTCGTGGGAGGCTGACTTGTGGGCCTACTAAGTTGATGGGGACGGAGTGGTTTGTCAACTTAGTCAATATGAACGATTCTAGATCCAGTGACCGTATGATGTCCATCCAACGGCCGTAGTGCTTCTTCAACCTATGGCCTTCTTGCTCCAGCCGCCCAAAGCAGCGCCGGTTGTGCCGCATGCTCCTGCCTCCCGTGGCCAGCTGTGCTTCCGCGGAGGCCTCACCGCCCCCTATTATTCCCACTGCTGGCCGGGCCCTGCGGCGACGGTAGCCTCACACCGCAGACGAACCAGTGAACCCTCGTACTCCTCTTCGCGCGGGCTTCCACTGCCGCGTCTTCCCCGGCTCCACGTCGTCCCCTTCATAGGCCTCGCCGCTTGCCGTCGTCCACCGACCTGATGCTCTCGGTGCGGCGTGGTCAATGTGGTCAAGGAACGACTTCCATCGGAAGAGTACTGTACATGGAGGCTGATAGCTGGGTCCACGGCGGCCGCAAGGAAGTGCCTCCTTATTACGCGCAAAATAGTTATTCCTCCATCTGACAGCAAGGACCCACCAGACGAGCCATCGTATTTCGCGAAAAAACGTTCCCCTTGACTGCTGGGACCCACCAGCTACATCTTCGCATGCAAGGAAGTGCGTCCGGGCAAAAAAAAATGATTCGCCCCTGACTACTGGGACCCACCAGCTACATCTTCGCAGGCTTGGAAGTGCCTGACAGTTGGGACCCACCTGGTCGAAGCGTACGTAGCATTGTCATTCTGGTCACGAACATGTATGTACATACTGGTCGATGTAGAGGCGCGCACGTGTCGTAGTAGAGGCGCGCACGTAGCATGTACACGTACGTACAACGGCCGGTGTGCAAGAAAGAAAATATGGCCACGGACGTACATACAGGCAGGGTCTCGAACGTCTACTCACGCATACGTACGGCCAGGGCTCGTGTACATGGCTGGGTCGGAACGGAGATAAAAACGTCGTCGTCGTGTTCATGGGGAGCCAACTGGCTGGGTCGGAACGAAATACGTCGTCGTGTTCATCGGGAGGGCTTGGACGGAACAGCCGATGGAAACGAGGCCTTGCGTACCGCAGAACAGAGGAAACGGCCTTGTGTTCGACCGGCCACGGTCGAAACGGGATCTGATAACCCACAAGTATAGGGGATCGCAACAGTTTTCGAGGGTAGAGTATTCAACCCAAATTTATTGATTCGACACAAGGGGAGCCAAAGAATATTCTCAAGTATTAGCAGCCGAGTTGTCAATTCAACCACACCTGAAAACTTAATATCTGCAACAAGGTATTTAGTAGCAAAGTAATATGATAGTAGTGGTAATGGTGGCAAAAGGTAACGGTAGCAAAAGTAATATTTTTGGGTTTTGTAGTGATTGTAATAGTAGCAATGGAAAAGTAAATGAGCGAAGAACATATGGAAAGCTCATTGGCAATGGATCAGTCATAGAGAATTATGTCGGATGCGATCGATCATGTAATAGTCATAACCTAGGGTGACACAGAACTAGCTCCAGTTCATCAATGTAATGTAGGCATGTATTCCGAATATAATCATACGTGCTTATGGAAAAGAACTTGCATGACATCTTTTGTCCTACCCTCCCGTGGAAGCGGGGTCCTAATGGAAACTAAGGGATATTAAGGCCTCCTTTTAATAGAGTACCGGACCAAAGCATTAACACATAGTGAATACATGAACTCCTCAAAGTACGGTCATCACCGGGAGTGGTCCCTATTATTGTCACTTAGGGGTTGCCGGATCATAACACATAGTAGGTGACTATAGATTTGCAAGATAGGATCAAGAACTCTCATATATTGATGAAAACATAATAGGTTCAGATCTGAAATCATGGCACTCGGGCCCTAGTGACAAGCATTAAGCATAGCAAAGTCATAGCAACATCAATCTCAGAACATAGTGGATACTAGGGATCAAACCCTAACAAAACTAACTTGATTACATGATAGATCTCATCCAACCCATCACCGTCCAGGAAGCCTATGATGGAATTACTCACACACGGCGGTGAGCATCATGAAATTGGTGATGGAGGAAGGTTGATGATGACGATGGCGACGGATTCCCCTCTCCGGAGCCCCGAACGGACTCCAGATCAGCCCTCCCGAGAGAGTTTAGGGCTTGGCGGCGGCTCCGAATCGTAAAACGCGATGAATCCTTCTCTCTGATTTTTTTTCTCCCTGAAAGTGAATATATGGAGTCAAGGTTGAGGTCGGTGGAGCATCAGGGGGCCCACGAGGCAGGGGGCACGCCAAGGGGGGTAGGGCGCACCCCCACCCTCGTGTATAGGTTGTGGCCCCCTGACGTGGATCTTTCTTCCAGTGTTTTTTAAATATTCCAAAATAATTCTCCGTTGATTTTCAGGTCATTCCGAGAACTTTTATTTCTGCACAAAAATAACACCATGGCAATTCTGCTGAAAACAACGTCAGTCTGGGTTAGTTCCATTCAAATCATGCAAGTTAGGGTCCAAAACAAGGGCAAAAGTGTTTGGAAAAGTAGATACGACGGAGACATATCAACTCCCCCAAGATTAAACCTTTGCTTGTCCTCAAGCAATTCAGTTGATAAACTGAAAGTGATAAAGAAAAACTTTTACAAACTCTGTTTGCTCTTGTTGTTGTAAATATGTAAAGCCAGCTGGTAGGGCTAGGGTTCCTACCGGCTCTACTCCGTAGGTTATACGAGCAGAACAGCGAGGGTTGGGGGCGAGGGCGGCGGCTCCGGCGCGTGGGCGCCGTCGCGAGGAAGAAGAGGGCGGCGCGGCTAGGGCAAGGTGCGGCTAGGGTTTCCGGCTCCTCTGGAGCCGGGCAATAGGATAGAACTATCCTTATTGCTTAATTCCAAAAGGTATCTTACAATCTAATATTTATAACCTAAAAACGACTAGCCTAAGATAACTTGTGGGCCGAGCCCTTAATCTACTGCCCAGCGGGCCTCCTCCGGTTGTATTGTAAACCGGTCATAACATCTCTCCCCACCTGCACAAACAGCTCGTCCTCGAGCTGAAAGTTTGGATAGTGTTGGCGGAAATCCTCACGTGGCTCCCAAGTAGCTTCCTCCACAGGAAGACCCGCCCACTGGATCAAGATGAACCATACCCCGCGACGAAATTGCGCCTTCAACACCTTCTCTGGCTCCGGAAGAAGACGTCCATTGACGGTCGGGGGAAGCGCTGGTGGAGCCGCCAGTGGCTCTCCATGAAAAGGCTTGAGTAGCCCCACATGAAACACATCGTGGATGCGAGCTCTGGCCGGCAGCTGAAGATGATAGGCCACCTTCCCAATGCGCTCCAAGATGGCGAAGGGTCCCGCGTAGTGAGGCTCAAGCTTGTGCTTCGCGCGCGGGTCGAGTGACTGCGTAGAGCGGTGAAGAAGACGCAGCCACACCCAATCACCCACCGCGAACTCCGCCTCGCGATGGTGGTTGTTGTAGTAATGTTGCGCCAGCTGCTGAGCCTGAAGGAGACGCTGACGGACCTCCGCAAGCATCTCATCATGGGTGTGAATAAGGTCGCCCGCAGCCTCCGTCCTCGCCGTAGCCGGGTCCACCGGCAAGATCGGCGGAGGTGGCCGCCCGTAGACCACCTCAAATGGAGTCGCACGCAGGGCAGAGTGGTAGGAGGTGTTGTAGCAGTACTCCGCCCATGCGAGCCAATCCACCCAAGCACGAGGCCGATCACCTGTAACACAGTGTAAATACATGGGGGTGGAAGGCCGTGCTGAAGCGGAGCTTAACGCCCGCCATCCTGAAGAGATCGCGCTAGACATGGCCTGTGAACACCGTGTCGCGATCACTGACGATCGAAGCAGGAAATCCGTGCAGACGGACAATACCGTCGAAGAAGGCACGAGCCACGGACGCGGCGCTGTAAGGATGCCCCAGTGCGATGAAGTGAGCATATTTAGAAAAGCGGGCGACCACCGTGAGAATGACCGACTTGCCTCCCACCTTGGGAAGCCCCTCGATGAAGTCCATGGAGATATCGGCCCAAACCTGAGAAGGCACATCCAGGGGTTGAAGAAGACCAGCTGGCTGTAGCGTCTCCGTCTTGTTGCACTGACACGTCGCACAAGAGCGCACCCAATCACGAACGAGGGCACGATCACCAGGAATGTAGAAGTCGGCACGGAGACGATGGAGGGTTTTCTGCACACCCTCATGGCCAGCCGAGTGGGCTAGCAGCGAGACCTGGTGACGGAGATCATCATGAGCGGGAACGAAGACACGGCGCCCATGGACCAGCAGGCCGTCGGAGAGGCGCCATGGCTCCTCCAGGTTACCGGCCGCTAGCTGCTGCTGCTGCAGGAGAACCGCATCGGCGGCGGTCGCGGTGGCCCGGCGAATGTCGTCAAAGAGGCCGAAAGTCGGCCCTGAGCGGATGCAGAGTGCCTGCCCCTCGGAGTCGCCGGTGACGGAGTCGAGGTCGGCATCGCGTCGGGATAAGGCATCAGCCACGGTGTTAAGACGACCTGGGCGATATTCGACGGAGAAATCGAAGCCGAAGAGCTTGCTAATCCACTAATGTTGGGGCACGGTGGAGAGCCTCTGATCCAGCAAGAACTTGAGGCTACAGTGGTCCGTGCGAATCTGAAAAGACCGGCCCCACAGATAGGGCCGCCAATGGCGCACCGCCTGCACCAAGACAATGAGCTCCCGCTCGTACGCCGCGAGCTTGAGATGGCGCGGGGCGAAGGGCCGGCTGAAGAAAGCAAGAGGCCCGTCGCCCTGATGAAGCACAGCGCCGAAACCCACACCTGAGGCGTCACAGTCCACAACGAACGGCCGGTCGAAGTCCAGCATCTGAAGAACGGGCCCCGTCGTGAGGGCCCCCTTGAGGGCCTCGAAGGCTGTCGTCGCCTCCGCATCCCAGGCGAACGCGTCGCGGCGCAACAACCACGTGAGTGGAGAAGTGATGACACCAAACTCCCGGATGAACTTCCGGTAGTAGCCCGTAAGGCCGAGAAACCCGCGAACAGCCCGCGGAGACTGGGGCGTCGGCCAGGCAGCGACGGCGGCCACCTTGTCGGCGTCCATAGCGACCCCGTCGGCCGAGATGATGTGGCCCAAGTAGGCCACCGAAGGCGTCCCGAACGAGCACTTCGAGCGCTTAAGATGGAGATGGTGCGCCCAAAGCTCGTTGAAGACGATGGCGACGTGCTGTAGGTGCTCTGCCCAAGATGCACTGTAGATCAGAATATCATCAAAGAAAATGAGCACAAACCGGCGTAAGTAGGGTCGGAGGACGTCGTTCATCAGAGCCTAGAAAGTTGCCGGGGCGTTGGTGAGGCCAAAGGGCATCACTAAGAACTCGAAGTGGCCGTGATGAGTCCGAAACGCCGTCTTGGCGATGTCATCAGGGTGCATGCGCACCTGGTGGTACTCCGACCGGAGGTCGAGTTTGGTGAAGAAGCGCGCCCCGTGGAGCTCATCGAAGAGCTCGTCAACCACTGGAATAGGGAACTTATCCTTGTGTGTGATAGCATTAAGGGCACGGTAGTCGATGCAGAAACGCCATGTGCCGTCTGACTTGCGGACGAGAAGCACCGGTGCGGTAATCGGCGAAGTGGATAGCCGGATAATGCCCGCCGCGAGCATGAGTGCACACTGCCGCTCCAACTCATCCTTCTGCAACTGCGGATAGCGGTAAGGCCGTACCGCCACCGGTGCAGAGCCTGGCAGAAGATGTATATGGTGATCGTACGCGTGGGCGGGCGGCAGCCCCTGTGGCTCGGTGAAGATGTCGCCGTGCTGCTGTAGGAGTCTCTCCAATAGTGGGTGCTCGGCCGTGGCCGTGGTCGCGGCAAGCTGGAGTGGAGGGGTGGGTGCGGCACCCCCAATGCTGGCCCACCGAATGCGGCGGCCTAACCGCCAGAAGGTCATCATCAGCGCGTCGAAATCCTAGAGAATAGGACCAAGAGTGCGCAAGAAGTCGACGCCGAGGATGAAGTCGAAGCAGCCCAAGTCGATGCTGGCGCAGGTGATGGAGAATTGCTCATCGCCAATAGTGATGGGCACGTCGCGGGCGAGCCCGTGGCAGCGGAGATGGTCACCATTAGCGACGGTGACTCGCAACTATTCACCGTCGGTCGGCTGTAATGCCAGGCGCCGCATGGTGGTCTCTGGAAGGAAGTTATGTGTGGACCTGTGTCCACTAGGGCCACCAGGCACTCACCCTGGATCATGACCGGTAAGAGCATCGTCCGTTCATCACGGATGCCGGCCAGCGCGTGTAGGGACACCACAAGGGTGGTGGCCGGGGTGGGCGCAGGTGCCGCTACGGGCTCCGCAAGGGCTGGGGCGCCGAGGCCATCCTCTAGTGGCTCCTCCTCAGACTCGTCTGTCGTCTCCAAGTAGAAGAGGCGGGGACAGACATGACCTGGTGCATAGGGCGCATCACAGTTGAAGCACAATCCCAGTCGCCGGTGTTCCAACTGTTCCGCCTGGGTGAGGCGCCTGAATGGCCGCGTCGGTGCCGGGGCGGCTGCCGGAACGGCTGCAGGGGACGCCGGTGCCGCCGGAGACGGCCAGGTAAGCTGTCGGCCCCCACGTGGCGCCGATGGACGCGTCACGGCCTGGGCACGCTGCTCGAACGCCCGGGCATAGTACATGGCCATCTGAAGGTCTTGGGGCCCCTTCATCTCGACGTCCACGCGGATGTGGTCGGGGAGACCGCCGATGAAAAGTTCCGCCCGCTGTAAGGCCGTCACACCGGGTGCGTGGCACGCCAGGGCCTGGAAGCGATCGGTGAAGTCCTGCACCAAGGAGGTGAACGGCAGACGGCCCAACTCGGCCAAGCGGCTCCCGCATACCGGTGGCCCAAAACAAAGAAGGCACAGCTCTCGAAAACGATGCCACGGGGGCATGCCGCCCTCGTCCTGTTCGAGGGCGTAGGACCATGTCTGGGCGGCTCCACGGAGATGGTAGGATGCCAGCCAGGTCCGTTCCGACGCGGGTGTGCGCTGGCCGCGAAAGAACTGGTCACACTGGTTGAGCCAGTTAAGCGGGTCGTCGGAGCCGTCGTACGTGGCGAAGTCGATCTTGGCGAACCGGGGCGGCTGCTGGTGTGGCGCGCCCTGGCCCACTACCTCGGCGGTGCGGAGGGCGGATGATGGCGCATAGGCCATGGTGGAAGGCCCGGCGTAGTTCCCAGCGGCGCCCGACACCGCGGGCTGCAACGGAAAACCGGACGGTAGACGGGCCTCCGGGTAGGTCGATGGCTGCACGTTGAGCCAGCCGGGGAGTGGCGATGGGGACGGCGGAAAGCGGACCTCCTGTATTGGGAGCCCGCTCGGCGAAGACCTGCCCAGGTTAGGGCTAGGCAGTGCCGGTGGAGGACCCTGCTCCAAGGCCACTGGAAGGTAGGGTGCGACGGAGGACGGCGCGGCCGGTGCGGTCCAGGTGGGCCACTGCGGCCCCGTGGTGGCGACGAGTGGCGGGGCTGCCGGCGCGATCTGCGGCGGCCATTGGGGCCAAGGCGGTGGTGCGGCCGCTGGGGCGGGGAGCGCCGGGTAGCCACTGGTGATGGCCCCCGGTGCCGAGTACCACGGAAGCGCCCGTTGACCCGCGACCATGGCTGGATGGAGTGGTGAGGGCGGCCCGTACGGACCTGCCAGGTAGAGGCGGATCCCTTGAACCGTGGTGACGAGGTCGTTGAGGATGCCCGCCATGGCCTCCGGCGTGAACTGTTGCGGCTGCGGGGGAGGTGACGGCGGCGGCGAGTGTTGGACGGGGGCTGATGGCTGCCCTTGGCCCGGCGTGGTGCCGGGTGCCGTTAGGGCCGGCGATGAGAGCGACGCCGTGGTGCCCGCCAAGAGCGAGGCCGTGACGCCCGGCGCAGAGGCGGCGGTGGTGGACTTGGCGGGCAGCGGTGGTGGACTTGGCGGGCAGCGGTGGTGGTGGCGGTGGAATTGGCGGAGACATGGTTGAAACCCGGTTACCTGATACCAAATTGGTAGGGCTAGGGTTCCTACCGGCTCTACTCCGTAGGTTATACGGGCAGAACAGCGAGGGTTTGGGGCGAGGGCGGCGGCTCCAGCACGTGGGCGCCGTCGTGAGGAAGAAGAGGGCGGCGCGGCTAGGGCAAGGTGCGGCTAGGGTTTCCGGCTCCTCTGGAGCTGGGCAATAGGATAGAACTATCTTTATTGCTTAATTCCAAAAGGTATCTTACAATCTAATATTTATAACCTGAAAACGACTAGCCTAAGATAACTTGTGGGCCAAGCCCTTAATCTATTGCCCAGCGGGCCTCCTCCGGTTGTATTGTAAACCGGTCATAACACCAGCATTCAAGTTTTCAGCAAAGATAACATTTAGGTATCATGTTTACTCATATCAATGACATAATCAACTAGCAAGCAATAATAATAAATCTCGGATGACAACACTTTCTCAAAATAATCATGATGTGATATGACAAGATGGTATCTTGCTAGCCCTTTCTGAGACCGCAAAACATAAATGCAGAGCACCTTTAAAGATCAAGGTCTGACTAGACATTGTAATTCATGGTAAAAGAGATCCAGTCAAGTTATACTCAATGTAAACTAACAGTAATGGATGCAAATGACAGCGTTGCTCTCCAACTGGTGCTTTTTAATAAGAGGATGATGACTCAACATAAAAGTAAATAGATAGGCCCTTCGCAGAGGGAAGCAGGGATTTGTAGAGGTGCCAGAGCTTAGTTTTGAAATAGATATGAATTAAATTTTGAGCGATATACTTTCATTGTCAACATAACAACCGAGAGATCTCGATATCTTCCATGCTACACACATTATAGGCGGTTCCCAAACAGAATGGTAAAGTCTATACTCCCCATCCACCAACAAGCATCAATCCATGGCTTGCTCGAAACAACAAGTGCCTCCAACTAACATGAGTCCCGGGGGAGTTTTGTTTGCAGTTATTTTGATTTGCATAAAGCATGGGACTGGGCATCCCGGTGACCAGCCCTTTTCTCGTGAGTGAGGAGCGGAGTCCACTCCTCTTGAGAATAACCCGCCTAGCATGGAATATACAACAACCCTAGTTGATACATGAGCTATTCAAGCATACAAAACAGAATGTTTATTTGAAAGTTTAGTGTTTGGCACATACAAATTTACTTGGAACGGCAGGTAGATACCGTATATAGGTAGGTATGGTGGACTCATATGTAACAACTTTGGGGTTTATGGAATTGAATGCACAAGCAGTATTCCCGCTTAGTACAAGTGAAGGCTAGAAAAAGACTGGGAAGCGACCAGCTAGAGAGCGACAACAGTCATGAACATGCATTAAAATTAATCAACACCGAATGCAAGCATGAGTAGGATATAATGCACCATGAACATAAATATCGTAGAGGCTATGTTGATTTTGTTTCAACTACATGCAAGAACATGTGCCAAGTCAAGCCACTCGAATCATTCAAAAGAGGATACCACCCTATCATACCACATCACAACGATTTTAATAGCATGTTGGCACGCAAGGTAAACCATTATAAGCTCCTAGCTAATTAAGCATGGCATAAGCAACTTTAATCTCTAATTGTCATTGCAAACATGTTTCTTTCATAATAGGCTGAATCAGGAACGATGAACTAATCATATTTACAAAAACAAGAGAGGTCGAGTTCATACCAGCTTTTCTCATCTCAATAAGTTCATCATATATCGTCATTATTGCCTTTCACTTGGATGACAAAATAGTGTGGATAATAATAATAGTGCACGTGCATTGGACTAAGCTGGAATCTACAAGCATTCAATTCAAGAGAGAAGACAAGGTAATATGGGCTCTTTGTTAGATCAACAATAATGCATATGAGAGACACTTTAACATTTCCATTATGGTCTTCTCCTCTTGACCCCCAAAGAACAAGAAAAGAAATAAAACTATTTACATGGGAAAGATCCCAACAAGCAAAAGAAGAACGAGAAATCTTTTTGGGCTTTATTTTTAATTACTACTACTACAGGCATGGAAAGTAAACTAACTAAAGGCTACAACTATATTTTTTGTTTTTCGTAAGGTTTATCAAACACACAAGAAGAAAGCATAAAAAGGGAAATAAACTAGCATGGATGATACAATGAAAAAGTATGAGCACCGACAACTAGCATGAGTGTGTGAACATAAATGTAATGTCGGTGAGAAATACGTACTCCTCCAAGCTTAGGCTTTTGGCCTAAGTTGGTCTATGGCCACGGTTGGCCTGGCGGATATCCAAAGTCATAGTTGGGGTCGTACTGAGAAGGATCCCCCTGGTGCCACTGGTTGGCAATCTCCTCCGGATTCCACTGATAAACAGACTGCCGGTGAGGATCAAATTTTGGTTCCGGCTCTGGCTCTATAGCTGGTGTGGGGTTTCAGTAGGCGTGAATGGCCTCCGGCGGAACAAGGTACTTGCCTGCAGATAGGTCAAACAAGGAAGCAGCAGGCAAAGTAATAGTCTCAGGGTGATTTTTATCAAATATCAGCTTGTACTTAATCATCTTTTCCTTATTCTTAACGATAAAATCATGCGCTACCATACTCTTATTGTCTAGAAAAACAGGAGGCAGCAACTTCTCTTCCTTCTCATAATGCCTAATAGGTATGTTAAAGTGTGCAGCGAGGTGCGAGGCGAAGATGCCTCCAAGGACGAGGCCCTTAGTACGGTTAAGATTTAACCGCTTTGCAACAATAGCGCCCATACTAAATGTGTCATCACGGAACAAGGCATGGCACAAAATAACAATATCAGGGGCACTAAGGTTGCCACAGTTTCCGCGACCAATTAAGCATCTACTAGAAAATATTGCGAAGTAACGTTAAACAGGAAAATGTATGCTAGTAATTCTTGCATCGAAAACTTTCCTCGTTTCCCCTACAACAATTGTATCAATAAACCCTTCCACATCGCCACGATGTGGTTCCTCTATGCTGCCCTCAAAAGGTATCAAACAAACCCGACAAAAATCACAAAGTGACATCTCCTTATGCTCATCATATAAATAAAATTCCACCGTAAGTGGTGAGCTCCTAGCATGGAAATGAAAGTTTTGCACAAAGATATTGGTGAGTAAGAGATACTGTTCGCGTTGGTCATGGAGGAAGGCGGTGAGGCCTGCATTCTCAGCCAACTCATAAAAATCATCATAAATCCCGGCTTCTCTCAAGAAATTATCACAAGGCCATTCACACGGCCGAACTTCCGCGGTGCGAGGGAGATTATATTTGGGCCTCTTATCCTCCTCACTTTGCCTATCCTTCGAGCTTCGGTTCAATGGCCCCCTCAAAAATATCTTCATCTTTTTCTGAAATTTTTAGCAACTCAAAATAAAAGTGAACCAAACTCAACAAAATTAATAGCAACTACTCCTACAAGTGCCTAGAGGCAATATCATGCATTAAAACTACTTTTGACCATATAAATTTGACATGCAAGCTCGAGAACAGGGTCACCTAAGCAGCAAAAATTTGCAATGAATAAAGCACTAGAACAAAAACTAATTGGACCATTGGAGGAGTCACATACCAAAGAACAATCCCCCAAAAGCAGTTTTGTGAATGGAGCTTTGAGCTAGGAGATCGAAAATGGCAACAAGATGAGCTAGAACTCGTGCTTGAGCTGGTTAGTGCTTTTTGTGGGAGGAAGAAGGAGTGTGTGGTGGCTGGAATAAGTGGAGGGGAGCCACTGTGGGCCCACGAGGCAGGGGGCGCGCCCTGGACCCTCGCGGCCAGGTGCTTGCTCCCCTACTGTGTTCTCAGTGCTAGATATTCTCAAATATTCTAGAAAAAATCATATTTGAATTTCAGGGCATTTGGAGAACTTTTATTTTCGGGGTATTTTTTATTGCATGGATAATTCAGAAAACAGACAGAAAAATACTATATTTGCTTTATTTAATATAAATAATAGAAAGTAAAAAGAGGGTACAGAGAGGTGTGTTTTCTAACTTCATCCATCTCATGCTCATCAAAAGGAATCCACTAACAAGGTTGATCACGTCTTGTTAACAAACTCATTTCGAATAACATGAAACCGGAGAAATTTTGAATAACACTATGTTACCTCAATGGGGATATGCATGTCCCAAAAAATAAGAATATCATATTTCTTCTTGACAGCGGGAAGAGGAAGTTCAAAACCTCCAATGTGATTGTTGAAATTTTTCCAATAGAATTGATACTATGGACTTGAGGTTGTTTCCTCAGAAAGTGTATTGTATGCTCATTACCATTAACATGAAAAGTGACATTGCCTTTGGTGCAATCAATAACAGCCCGTGCAATATTCAAAAAGGGTCTTCCAAGAATAATAGACATACTATCGTCCTCGGAAATATCAAGAATAACAAAGTCTGTTAAAATAGTAATGTTTGCAACCTCAACAGGCACATCCTCACAAATACCGACAAGTATAGGAGTTGATTTATCAGCCATTTGCAAAGATATTTCAGTAGGTGTCAACTTATTCATATCAAGTCTATGATATATAGAGAGAGGCATAACACTAACATCGGCTCCAAGATCACATAAAGCAGTTTTAACATAGTTTCTTTTAATGGAGCATGGTATAGTTGGTACTCCGGGATCTCCTACTTTCTTTGGTATTACACCCTTAAAAGCATAATTAGCAAGCATGGTGGAAATTTCAGCTTCCAGTATCTTTCTTTTATTAGTAACAATATCTTTCATATACTTAGCATAAGGATTCATTTTAAGCATATCGGTCAAACGCATACGCAAAAAGATAGGTCTAATCATTTCAGCAAAGTGCTCAAAATCCTCACCATCCTTTTTCTTGGATGGTTTAGGAGGAAATGGCATGGGTTTTTGAACCCATGGTTCTCTTTCTTTAACGTGCTTCCTAGCAACAAAGTCTCTCTTATCATAACATTGATTCTTTGATTGTGGGTTATCAAGATCAACAGCAGGTTCAATCTCTACATCATTATCATTACTAGGTTGAGCATGAACATGAACATCATTATTAACATTATCACTAGGTTCATGTTCATTACCAGCTTGTGTTTTAGCATCATAAATAGAAATATCATTGGGATTCTCAGGTGTGTCAACAACAGGTTCACTAGAAGCATGCAATGCCCTATCATTTTTCTTTTTCTTCCTTTTAGAAGGACTAGGTGCGTCAATATTAGTACTATGAGAATCTTGCTCAATTCTCTTAGGATGGCCTTCAGGATACAAAGGTTCCTGAGTCACTTTACCTCCTCTAGTTGCAACTCTAATAGCAAAGTCATTATTTTTACTATTCAATTCATTGAGCAAATCATTCTGAGCTTTAAGTACTTGTTCTACTTGAGTGGTAACCATAGAAGCATGTTTACTAATAAGTTTAAGTTCACCTTTAACACTAGCCATATAATCACTCAAGTGTCCAATCATATGAGCATTATGTTTCAATTGTCTACCAACATAAGCATTGAAGTTCTCTTGTTTAACAATAAAATTATCAAACTCATCTAAGCATTGGCTAGCAGACTTATAACGAGGAATATCACCTTAATCAAATCTATAGAGAGAATTTACCTTTACTACCTGTGTCGGGTTATCAAGACCATGTATTTCTTCAACAGGCGGCAAATTAAGACCATGTATTTCTTCAATAGGTGGTAAATTCTTAACATCTTCAGCTTTAATACCTTTTTCTTTCACAGATTTCTTTGCCTCTTGCATATCTTCAGGACTGAGAAATAGAATACCCCTTTTCTTTGGAGTTGGCTTAGGAGTTGGTTCAGGAAGTGTCCAATTATTTTCATTAGTCAACATATTATTCAATAGAATTTCAGCTTGATCAACAGTTCTTTCCCTGAAAACACAACCAGCACAACTATCCAGGTAATCTCTGGAAGCATCGGTTAGTCCATTATAAAAGATATCAAGTATTTCGTTCTTCTTGAGAGGATGATCACGCAAAGCATTAAGTAATTGGAGAAGCCTCCCCCAAACTCGTGGGAGACTCTCTTCTTCAATTTGCACAAAATTATATATCTCCCTTAAAGCAGCTTGTTTCTTATGAGCGGGGGCATATTTAGCAGAGAAGTAGTAAATCATATCCTGGGGACTACGCACACAACCAGGACCAAGAGAATTAAACCATATCTTAGCATCACCCTTTAATGAGAACGGAAATAATTTTAGGATATAATAGTAGCGAGTTTTCTCATCATTAGTGAACATGGTAGTTATATCATTTAATTTAGTAAGATGTGCCACAACAGTTTCAGATTCATAGCCATAGAAAGGATCATATTCAACCAGAGTAATTAACTCGGGATTAGCAGAGAAATCATAATCCTTATCAGTAATAAAGATAGGTGAAGTAGCATAAGCAGGATCATATTTCATTCTAGCATTCAGAGTTTTTTCTTTAAGCTTAGCTAATAGTTTCTTAAGATCACTTCTATCATTGCATGCAAGAAATTCTCTAGTAGTTTCTTCATGCATAACATAACCCTCAGGAACAACAGGCAATTCATATCTAGGGGGAGAATCTTCATCATCACTTTCATCAATATTATCAATTTCAATAATTTCATTCTCTCTAGCCCTAGCAAGTTGTTCATCAAGAAATTCACCAAGTGGCACAGTAGTATCAAGCATAGAAGTAGTTTCATCATAAGTATCATGCATAGCAGAAGTGGCATCATCAATAACATGCGACATATCAGAATCAATAGCAGAAGTAGGTTTAGGTGTCGCAAGCTTACTCAAAACAGAAGGTGAATTAAGTGCAGAGCTAGATGCCAGTTGCTTACCTCCCCTCGTAGTTGAGGAAAAAATCTTGGTTCTTTGATCTTTCAAGTTCTTCATAATGATAAGCAAATATAAATCCCTAGTGACTCAAAGAATAGAGCTATGCTCCTCGGCAACAGCGCTAGAAAATGTTCTTGACAACCCACAAGTATAGGGGATCGCAACAGTTTTCGAGGGTAGAGTATTCAACCCAAATTTATTGATTCGACAGAAGGGGAGCCAAAGAATATTCTCAAGTATTAGCAGCTAAGTTGTCAATTCAACCACACCTAGAAACTTAATATCTGCAGCAAGGTATTTAGTAGCAAAGTAATATGATAGTAGTGGTAACGGTGGCAAAAGGTAACGGTAGCAAAATTAATATTTTTGGGTTTTGTAGTGATTGTAACAGTAGCAACGGAAAAGTAAATGAGCGAAGAACAATATATGGAAAGCTCGTAGGCAATGGATCAGTGATAGAGAATCATGTCGGATGCGATCGATCATGTAACAGTCATAATCTAGGGTGACACGGAACTAGCTCCAGTTCATCAATGTAATGTAGGCATTTATTACGAATATAGTCATACGTGCTTATGGAAAAGAACTTGCATGACATCTTTTGTCCTACCCTCCTGTGGCAGCGGGGTCCTAATGGAAACTAAGGCATATCAAGGCCTCCTTTTAATAGAGTACCAGACCAAAGCAGTAACACATAGTGAATACATGAACTCCTCAAACTACGGTCATCACCGGGAGTGGTCCCGATTATTGTCACTTCGGGGTTGCCGGATCATAACACATAGTAGGTGACTATAGACTTGCAAGATAGGATCAAGAACTCTCATATATTGATGAAAACATAATAGGTTCAGATCTGAAATCATGGCACTCGGGCCCTAGTGACAAGCATTAAGCATAGCAAAGTCATAGCAACATCAATCTCAGAACATAGTGGATACTAGGGATCAAACCCTAACAAAACTAACTCGATTACATGATAAATCTCATCCAACCCATCATCATCCAGCAAGCCTATATGGAATTACCCACACACGGTGGTGAGCATCATGAAATTGGTGATGGAGGAAGGTTGATGATGATGATGGCGACGGACTCCCCTCTCCGGAGCCCCGAACGGACTCCAGATCAACCCTCCCGAGAGAGTTTAGGGCTTGGCGGCGGCTCCATATCGTAAAACGTGATGAATCCTTCTCTCTGATATTTTTCTCCCCGAAAGTGAATATATGGAGTCAAGGTTGAGGTCGGTGGAGCATCAGGGGGCCCACGAGGCAGTGGGGCACGCCCAGGGAGGTTGGGTGCGCCCCCACCCTCGTGGACAGGTGGTGGGCCCCCTGACGTGGATCTTTCTTCCAGTATTTTTTATATATTCCAAAATTATTCTCTGTTGATTTTCAGGTCATTCCGAGAACTTTTATTTCTGCACAAAAACAACACCATGGCAATTCTGCTGAAAACATCGTCAGTCCGGGTTAGTTCCATTCAAATCATGCAAGTTAGAGTCCAAAACAAGGGCAAAAGTGTTTGGAAAAGTAGATACGATGGAGACGTATCAGGATCCTATTCATTGTGAGGGGTCTGGTGTACCGCAAAACAGAGGAAACGGACCTCCTACGGTCGAAACGGGGGTCCTGTTGATCGGGAGGGGTGTGGCATACCGCAAAACGGAGGAAACAGACTTGTGTTGGAGTGTTACGGTCAAAATGGGGGTGCTGTTCATCGGGACGGGTGTGGCGTACCGCAAAACGGGACTCCATGGGATAATGTTCATCTGCACTGTCGACCCCCTCCGGCCTCCACGGGCTACTATTCATCCACCGTCGACCTCCTCCAGCCTCCACCAGCGACTGTTCATCCACGGGCTCCTGTTCATCCAGCCTCCACCGCGCACTACTCCACCAGATACTGTTCAACCAGCCCTCTCCACGGGCTCCTGTTCAACCACCCCTCCACGGGCTACTGTTCATCCAGCCCTCCACCGTCTACTGTTCATCCAGCCCTCCATGGGGTGGTCCTGTTCATCCTACCCTCCACGGGGTCCTGTTCATCCAGCCCCAACCGGCTCGATCGATCGGGGTCCTGTCCATCCAGAGGCAACACCACGGGGTCCTGTTCATCCACCCCCACCTGGAAATGTTCATCCAAATCCCCCAGCAACACTCACTGTTCATCCAGAGGCAGCATCGATCGGCTTCAGTTAGCAGCAGTAGCGAAGGAATCGCTCGATCGGGTTCAGTTAACAGCCATCGATCGATCTCTCGGGTTCAGTAACGCGTATCCTGCAGTGCAATCGCTCGGGTTCAGCTAGAGCCCAACGCCTCGCACCAACGCGCGTGCGTGTATGAGAGAAACACGCATCGCTCGGCCCCGACCACCCACTGTAACCGGGAACACACCGATATTTTCCTCGCCCTCGCTTCTACCATGGTTTTTTCCGTCACGGACGGCTCAAAGAATGTCATGCAGCTGTGTCTCCGGCCTGCCCAGGACGAAAAGCCCATTTTCTGTCATGATTTTTTGTCATAGAAGCAGGAGCCCACCACATCTATGATGATACCGGGTTTTGTCACAATTATCGTCATAGAAGTGTCATAAGTATGACAGAAAAAAAATTCGTTCGGTCCAAAATGTTACGGATGTGTCTTTTTTGTAGTGATGTATTCCGAATATAGTCATACGTGCTTATGGAAAAGAACTTGCATGACATCTTTTGTCCTACCCTCCCGTGGCAGCGGGGTCCCATTGGAACCTAAGGGATATTAAGACCTCCTTTTAATAAAGTACTGGACCAAAGCATTAACACTTAGTGAATACATGAACTCCTCAAACTACGGTCATCATCGGGAGTGGTCCCGATTATTTTCACTTCGGGGTTGCCGGATCATAACACATAGTAGGTGACTATTGACTTGCAAGATAGGATCAAGAACTCACATATATTCATGAAAACATAATACGTTCAGATCTGAAATCATGGCACTCGGGCCCTAGTAACAAGCATTAAGCATAGCAAAGTCATAGCAACATCAATCTTAGAACATAATGGATACTAGGGATCAAACCCTAACAAAACTAACTCGATTACATGGTAAATCTCATCCAACCCATCACCGTCCAGCAAGCCTACGATGGGATTACTCACGCACAGCGGAGAGCATCATGAAATTGGTGATGGACGAAGGTTGATGATGATGATGGCGACGGATTCCCCTCTCCGGAGCCTCGAACGGACTCAGACCGGCCCTCCCGAGGAATATTAAGGCTTGGCGGCAGCTCCATATCGTAAAATGCGATGAATCCTTCTCTCTGATTTTTTCTCCTCGAAAGTGAATATATGGAGTTGGGGTTGAGGTCGGTGGAGTCCCAAGGGGCCCACGAGGCAGGGGGCGCGCCCCAGGGGGGCCCTGCACCCTCATGGACAGGGTGTGGGCCCCCTGATGCTAATTCTTTCGCCAATATTTTTCATTAATTCCAAAACGTGTCTCCGTGGATTTTCTGGTCATTCCGAGAACTTTTATTTCTGCACAAAAATAACACCATGGCAGTTCTGCTGAACACAACGTCAGTCCGAGCTAGTTTCATTCAAATCGTGCAAGCTAGAGTCCAAAACAAGGGCAAACGTGTTTGGAAAAGTAGATACGTTGGCGATGTATCACTGTCTGGCTTGGCTGCACCATCGAATGGGCAATCTGTGTCAATCTATTGGTGCCCATTTTCATGAATATTTTGAAACTCACGTTAAGAAGACATATTGGCCTGAACTACTCGATTCGAACTGTCTGTTCTTCCTTTGGCAACAACGTAATCATGCCAAAGTTAAGATGGAACCGTTCTAAATGAGACTTCACGGAACTTATTTTTGGAAGGAAAGCAACCCGGGAGACTTAGAGTCCACGTAAGTGAAGCAACGAGGAGGCCATGAGGCAGGGGTGCGCCCACGCCCCCTAGGGCACGCCCTCCACCCTCATGGGCCCCTCGTGGCTCCCCTGACGTACCTCTTCCTCCTACATATATCCATATACCCTAAAACGATCGAGGAGCACAATAGATCGGGAGTTCCGCCGCCAGAAGCCTCCGTAGCCACCAAAAGCCAATCTAGACCCGTTCCGGCACCCTGCCGGAGGGGGCAATCCCTCTCCGGTGGCCATCTTCATCATCCCGGTGCTCTCCATGACGAGGAGGGAGTAGTTCTCCCTCGGGGCTGAGGGTATGTACCAGTAGCTATGTGTTTGATCTCTCTCTCATGTTCTTGAGGTGATACGATCTTGATGTATCGCGAGCTTTGCTATTATAGTTGGATCTTATGAGGTTTTCCCCCCCCTCTACTCTCTTGTAATGGATTGAGTTTCCCCTTTGAAGTTATCTAGTCGGATTGAGTCTTTAAAGATTTGAGAACACTTGATGTATGTCTTGCCGTGCGTATCTGTGGTGACAATGGGATACCACGTGATTCACTTGGTGTATGTTTTGGTGATCAACTTGCGGGTTCCGCCCATGAACCTATGCATAGGGGTTGGCACACATTTTCGTTGTGATTCTCCGGTAGGAACTTTGGGGCACTCTTTGAGGTTCTATGTGTTGGTTGAATAGATGAATCTGAGATTGTGTGATGCATATCGTATAATCATACACACGGATACTTGAGGTGACATTGGAGTATCTAGGTGACATTAGGGTTTTGGTTGACTTGTGTCTTAAGGTTTTATTCTAGTATGAACTCTAGGGCTGTTTGTGACACTTATAGGAATAGCCCAACGGATTGATTGGAAAGAATAACTTTGAGGTGGTTTCGTACCCTACCATAATCTCTTCGTTCGTTCTCCGCTATTAGTGACTTTGGAGTGACTCTTTGTTGCATGTTGAGGGGTAGTTATGTGATCCAATTATGTTATTATTGTTGAGGGAACTTGCACTAGTGAAAGTATGAACCCTAGGCCTTGTTTCAACGCATTGCAATACCGTTTACACTCACTTTTATCACTTGCTACCTTGCTGTTTTTATATTTTCAAATTACAAATACCCATATCTACTATCCATATACCACTTGTATCACCATCTCTTCGCCGAACTAGTGCACCTATACAATTTACCATTGTATTGGGTGTGTTGGGGACACAAGAGACTCTTTGTTATTTGGTTGCAGGGTTGCTTGAGAGATACCATCTTCATCCTACGCCTCCTACGGATTGATAAACCTTAGGTCATCCACTTGAGGGAAATTTGCTACTGTCCTACAAACCTCTGCACTTGGAGGCCCAACAACATCTACAAGAAGAAGGTTGTGTAGTAGACATAACTCATCATGAGAATAACCCACCTAGCATGGAAGATATAGACAACCCTAGTTGATACATGAGCTATTCGAGCATACAAAACAGAATTTCATTTGAAGGTTTAGAGTTTGGCACATAAAAATTTACTTGAAACGGAAGGTAAATACCGCATACAGGAAGGTATGGTGAACTCATATGGAATAACTTTGAGGTTTATGGAAGTGGATGCACAAGCAGTATTCCCGCTTAGTACAAGTGAAGGCTAGGAAGAGACTGGGAAGCGACCAACTAGAGAGCGACAACAGTCATGAACATGCATTAAGATCAATAAACAATGAGTGCAAGCATGAGTAGGATATAAATCACCATGAACATAAATATCATGGAGGCTATGTTGATTTTGTTTCAACTACATGCGTGAACAGGTGCCAAGTCAAGCCATTCGAATCTTTCAAAGGAGGATACCACCCTATCATACCACATCACAACCATTTTAATAACATGTTGGCACGCAAGGTAAACCATTATAAACTCGTAGCTAATTAAGCATGGCATGAGCAACTGTAATATCTAATTGCCATTACAAACATGTTTCATTCATAATAGGCTGAACCAGGAATGATGAACTAATCATATTTACAAAAACAAGATAGGTTGAGTTCATACCAGGTTCTCTCATCTCAATCAGTCCATCATATGTCGTCATTATTGCCTTTCACTCGCACGACCGAACGGTGTGGATAATAATAATAGTGCACGTGCATTCGACTAAGCTGGAATCTGGAAGAATTTAATACAAGGGAGAAGACAAGGTAATATGGGCTCTTGGTTAAATCAACGATAATGCATACGAGAGACACTCAACATTTTCATCATGGTCTTCTCCTCTCGACCCACGAAGAATAAGAAAAGAAATAAAACTATTTACACGGGAAAGCTCCCAACAAGCAAAAGAAGAGCGAGAAATCTTTTTGGGTTTTCTTTTAGTTACTACTACTACAGGCACAAAAAGTAAACTAGCTAAAAGCAATAACTATTTTTTTTTCTTAAGGTTTTTCAAACACACAAGAAGAAGGCTTAGAAAAGAAAATAAACTAGTATGGATAGTACAATGAAAAAGTATGACCACCGACAACTGGCATGAGTGTGTCAACGTGAATGTAATGTCGGTGAGAAATACGTACTCCCCCAAGCTTAGGATTTTGGCCTAAGTTGGTCAATGGCCACTGCTGTCCTGGCGGATATCCAAAGTCGTAGCTGGGGTTGTACTGAGTGCAGCAGCTACTGCTTGAAGAGTTGCAGCTTGGAGGCGAGCTACCTCCGTCCTCCTCTCGTACTCGTTCGCCTCCTCCTTGGTTATAACATATCTCCTTTTTTACCTGAAAGTTAAATAAAGTAGGAGGAGGGAGGGCAACATGGACAGTGCACTGTCTGTCATAGATTAGTCGGTACTAGAGGAGCTGTTCATTCCTCTCAAGAAACTGATGGCGAACCATAGCACTATAATCTAGATAAGAAGAAATATAGTCATACATGTTTCTGGAAAAGAACTTGCATGACATCTTTTATCCTACCCTCCCGTGGCAGCGGGGTCCTATTGGAAACTAAGGGATATTAAGGCCTCCTTTCAGTAGAGTACTGGACCAAAGCATTAACACTTAGTGAATACATGAACTCCTCAAACTACGGTCATCACAGGGAGTGGTCCTGATTATTGTCACTTCGGGGTAGTCGGATCATAACACATAGTAGGTGACTATTGACTTGCAAGATAGGATCAAGAACTCACATATATTCATGAAAACATAATAGTTTCAGATCTGAAATCATGGCACTCGGGCCCAAGTGACAAGCATTAAGCATAGCAAAGTCATAGCAAAATCAATCTTAGAACATAATGGATACTAGGGATCAAACCCTAACAAAACTAACTCGATTACATGGTAAATCTCATCCAACCCATCACCGTCCAGCAAGCCTACGATGGGAATACTCACGCATGGCGGAGAGCATCATGAAATTGGTGATGGAGGAAGGTTGATGATGATGATGATGGCGACGGATTCCCCTCTTCGGAGCATCGAACGGACTCCAGATCAGCCCTCCCGAGGAAGATTAGGGCTTGGCGGCGGCTCCGTATCATAAAACGTGATGAATCCTTCTCTCTGATTTTTTTTCTCCCTGAAAGTGAATATATGGAGTTGGGGTTGAGGTCGGTGGAGTCCCAGGGGGCCCACGAGGCAGGGGGCGCGCCCGGGGGGGCCTACACCCTCGTGGACAGGGTTTGGGCCCCCTGATGCTGATTATTTCGCTAATATTTTTCATTAATTCCAAAACGTGTCTCCATGGATTTCAGGTCATTTCGAGAACTTTTATTTCTGCACAAAAATAACACCATGGCAGTTCTGCTGAAAACAGCGTCAGTCCAGGTTAGTTGCATTCAAATCATGCAAGTTAGAGTCCAAAACAAGGGCAAAAGTGTTTGGAAAAGTAGACACATTGGAGACGTGGCACTGTCTGGCTCGGTTGCACCACCGAATGGGCAATCTGTGTTAATCTATTGGTGCCCATTTTCATGAATATTTTGAAACTCACGTTAAGAAGACATATTGGCCTGAACTGCTCGATTCGAACTGCTCTCCTTTATTTGGCAACAACGTAATCATGCCAAAAATAAGATGGAACCGTTCTAAATGACCGTTAAAAAAATCTTGAAACATAGGCATAAGATCATCCTTAATAATATGCCAACATTTCCTATAGAATTCCGCGGGAAACCCATCTGGTCCCGATGCTTTATTCGATTTCATTTCTGAAATTGCATCTAGAACCTCTTTCTCAGTAAACGGTGCAGATAGAATATCATTCTCCTCCGTCCGAAGCTGAGGGATATCTCCAATAACAGATTCATTAAGGGATACCATGCGTGCTTCCGAAGGCCCGAAGAGTTGTTTATAATAATTAGAGATATACGCTTTCAGATTCTCATGACCCACAATTGTCCCTTCGTCCTGTTCAAGCTGTATTATATTCGTCTTCCTATGTTTCCCATTCGCAATCATGTGAAAGAATTGTGTATTGTCATCCCCTTGGATAACCTTAAGCACCTTAGCACACAATTCCCATTTGAGCTCCTCTTCTCTAGGAAGAGCTCGTAAGTGTTGCTCAGCTTCGGATTCCAAGCTCTGCTCAGCTATATTAAGAAGGTTTACTTCTGCTTTTAAATCTAGAGCATCTATTAATTGGGTGAGTCACTCTTTTTCTAGTCTGTATATCCCACTCTAGTTTCTGGCCCAACCTCGTAAAAATTGTCTCAGATGTCTAATTTTGTTTTGCCATCTCTCAATACTTGATCGTACAGTAGCAGGCTTTGCCCATTCGCGTGCGATGATCTCCATGAAGTTTTCTTTCTCGAACCAGCCTAGTTCGAAAGAGAAAGCATTCTTGTTCGCAATATGTGTTGCGTCTCCCGAGTCTACTAGTAATGGTGTCGGAGTAATGGGCCACGGGTAGGCCAACCCGAGTCCCATAACCTTTCAAGACATCGGGGCAGGCTGCGCCCCTCAAGACCCCAGGACAAAGAGCCGCCTCCTGAGGAGTCGACGGCAAGGCAGCCGACTGCCCGCTCACGGCCGAGTCCCAGGGACGACTTCCAGAGAAGCCGGCTTTGGGGAGTCGGCCTGCGACTCCAACAAACCCCATGACGTCATCAAAGGGGACGGGGCAGGGGCGTGGCTACAGCAAAGCCCACCCCCACTCCTCACCAAGGGCAGGCATGGCCACAGCACGCCGTACCCCGGAAGATCTCCGTGTGGCGTGGCACTGTTGCCATGCCGGCCCTGACATCAGCACCGTAGTGCCGAATCCTGCACCCACGACGTCTTGTCTGTACGGCCTGGAGGCAGCAGGGCCCACCAGTCAGTGAGACCTCGGGAGACGGCGGGAGAACCACCAGTTGGACCCATCGGGAGTCGGCCCGGGGGAGTCGGCCAAGCCCTCCCCCGGGGCCCATGCGCCATTAATCAAGATGAGATGGGGAGTGGCAACAGTGATCGCCTGCCAGGCGGCGGTGCTGTTGCCACGACCTCATGATCAAGCCCGCGTCATCAGAAGTACGGCTACAGTAATCAGCAGCCGGCAAGACCTGCCCGCGGCTGACGCAGCCTGTCGGCCCCGTACCCGGCCAATCGGCGGGGCCCGCCAGTCAGCGGGCCCCAGCGGTCAGCAGAGAAGACGGAGGCCAAAGACACTGACGGCTGGGCCCGCGCCCAGCCGGATTGCCATTGTACCCCTGGGGGGTAGGCCTATATAAACCCCTCAGGGCACCCATGCAAAGGGTTGGAGCCCATTAGCTCTAGAACAAATCATATAGGAGGGAGAGAGCTAGTCTTGCCCTCTCCCACCACCAAAAAACAGCTCAAGGAGCAACCGTGTAAGCACTTTGCCATAGTGATCATGCGGAGACCCCGTAGAGCAGCAGTAGGGGTATTATCTCCCCGGAGAGCCCCGAAGCTGGGTAAGATTCGCCGGCGTGCATGTCTTCGCCTCATCCCGCTTCCAGGCACCGGCGACGTTCTACTCGCCCCCACCATGATAAGCCATCCGTTGGCATATGTCGCACCAAACCCCCGACATTTGGCGCCCACCGTGGGGCCTGGTGCACCGCCGTCCGGAGATTTGTTCTGGACGGGAACCCTTTTCTTCCCTGGCGAGCGCAGCCAGCCAGGCACGCCAGATGGAGTTTGCGCCAACGCACTAAGCGGCGTTGAGATCGCCTCCGCGGTCAACTCCTTGGCCGAACTCGTCAGCGAGGTCCGCCTCTCCGACGAACCTGCATCCAACGCAGGCATGGACGGCCCCGAGAACCTCCTCGCGGGCCTCCTCGATCAACTCCACGTTTCCGGCAAGCCTGCCGTAGACTTGGAGTCTGTAGGCTCCACCGACCCGATGCTGGTCGACTCCGACACCGCGTCGCTCGACGCGTTCCCCACCAATGTGGTGGTCTACGACGAACCTCTCCCCCACGCAGAGAGCGACGGAAGCACCGTCACTGAGGTGCTAGTCATCAGTCATGATGAGTTCCCCGGCGGAGGAGCGCCCGACTCACTCGGCGCGGCGCTGCAAGACCTAACTGCGCCCATTCCGGAAGACACTGACGCAGAGACGTTGGAGGCGCACCGCCTTCAGCTCCTTGAAGGCGCGAAGAAGCTGGCCAGCATGAGGCGCTTGTCAGAAGCCTACCAGCGGGAGATGGATCGCGCCGTCGGCGGCTCGCCGGCCCCGGCAGAGCCCAGCCGCCTTGGCGCGGTCCGGCAGCGCGGCGTAGCCATCGCCAACCTGTTTGAGGCAAGCCGCCCTATGTATGCTACACCAGCAGAGAACATCCGAGCCGCCCAGGTAGCGGCGGACGAGCTGGACAATTTCGAGGGCGAAGAACGCCGCCTCATGATGGAGCGAGTCCAACGGCTTCTCGACGCGGCCGCCGCGCAGAACGAGGCCGGCTGCCGCGCGGAGGCGCCTCAACGGCCCAACGACGACCTTCAGCGAGACCAAGGCGCGATGTCTCGAAGGCTAACTGGCGGCGGACGAGGAAGAAGAGACAAGGAGCCGACTGTCAGCCACAGTCGGACTCGCATTACCATAGAGCGCGTCCGAGACGGCCGCCCAAGGGTAGTGGAACGACGGGACGACTGTCCGCCTCCCCCTCCCCGCACGGAGAGGTGAGTCTCCCCACCGCCTGTTGACCATCCGACTCTCGGTGACCACCTTGGCCGCCGAGAGGGAGTTGGAGAGAACGACTCCCGCCATCGGATCGACCGACTCCACCGATCCTTAGCACTGGAAGAAGAAGACGAGCTGGGTCCACCTTGTTTCGGGCCCCGCATTCAGGACAAGCCCTTTCCCAGAGGGTTTACGCTCCCAAGAGACACGCCCAAGTATACCGGCTCCGTGAAGCCGGAAGACTGACTAGTCAACTACTCCATGGCTGTCAGCATAGCAAACGGCAACAAGCGTGTCGCCGTAAAGTACGTTCCGCTCATGCTCTAGGGCACGGCCCGGACATGGCTGAATAGCCTAAAGCCCCGTAGCATCAACAGCTGGGTCGACTTCACCGAAGCGTTCGTCCGCAACTTCACTAGCACGTACAAGCTTCCTCCCAAGCCTCGTCAGCTCTCCTTGTGCGTGCAGGGCCCCGACGAGTCTACTCGTGATTACCTCACCTGTTGGGCCGAGCTCCGGAACTCCTGTGAGGGCGTGCACGAGGTGCAGGCTATCGAGTACTTTACAGACGGGTGCAGGGAAGGCACCCTCCTCAAGCACAAGCTCCTCTGCGACGAGCCAGAAACCCTCAACGAGCTGCTGATCATAGCGGACAAGTACGCCACGGCCGACTCCTCCATGAAGGCGGAAATTCAAATCAGCACAACTGGCAAAGTGGCTCCTCAAGCTCCAAGAACTCCGACGCCAGACGCCGGCCGGTGACAACAAGCGCAAGGCCCCGCAGCCGGCTTCTAGCAGCCAGCAGGTCGCGACCGTTGAAGCCCAGCAGCCAGAAGAGCAGCCCCTGCCCAAGCGACAGAAAGGCGGCAAGATAAACTGGTTGCCGGCCTTCTCCTATGAGCAGACCTTGGATGGACCTTGCAAGTTCCACAGCGGCGCAAAGCCGTCGAATCACACCACCCGGAAGTGCCACTGGCTCACCAGGATTGCCAAGGGAGACGGTCTCCTGCCTCCCCCGCCTGCTGGGCAGCCGCCTCCGCCTCCGCCCCAGCAGCCGGCTGTCAGGCCAGTCGGCGCAGTAAAAGACGAATACCCTAAAGAGCATGGAGCCTATGTGGTGTTCACCAGTGTGGCTGATGATCGACGCAGCAGGCGGCTGCAGCGACAAGAGGTGAACGCGGTAGCGTCGGAGACGCCAGAGTTCATGCACTGGTCTGAGAAGCCCATCAGCTGGAGCAGGGCTGACCACCCATAGGTGATGCCGAGTCCGGGCTCCTACGCCTTGGTCCTGGACGCCACCCTTGCTACGGACAAACGAGCCGTGCGTTTCTCGCGAGTTCTGATAGACGGGGGCAGCAGCATCAATATCCTATACAAGGACACCATGGAGAAGTTAGGGATCAAGCAAAGACAGCTTCAGAACAGCCGAACTATTTTCCACGGCATTGTTCCTGGGCTTTCCTGCTCGCCAATCGGCAAGATCCTGATGGACGTCCTCTTTGGGGACAAAGATCACTTCCGTAGAGAGCCCGTTTGGTTTGAGGTGGTGGACCTTGAGAGCCCATACCATGTGCTACTCGGCAGACCCGCCTTGGCCAAGTTTATGGCGATCCCCCACTACGCCTACCTCAAGATGAAGATGCCCAGTTCCAGGGGAATTCTGACTGTGGCCGGCGACTACCGAAAGTCGTCTCCCTGCGCGGCTGAGAGCAGTCGGCTGGCCGAGTCCCTGGTAATCACGGCCGAGAAGCGGCTCCTTGAGCAAGTTGTGGCGATGGTCGACAAGCAGCCAGAAGTATCACCCAACCCGAAGGAGTCGGAGGCTGAAGGTTCGTTCAAACCGTCCAAAGAGACAAAGAAGATATCCTTGGATCCGGAGCACCCAGAGAGGTACGCTGTCGTAGGTGCAAACCTCGACAGCAAATAGGAAGGCGAGCTCGTCGATTTCCTCCGTGAGAATCGGGACATCTTCGCATGGTCCCCCAAAGACATGCCAGGTGTACCGACGGAATTCGCCGAGCACAAGCTACATGTCCGATCTGATGCAAAGCCGGTCAGGCAGCCCCTGCGCCGCCTATCAGAAGAGAAGAGAAGAGTTGTCGGAGAAGAGATAGCCCGACTCCTAGCAGTTGGCTTCATTATGGAAGTGTTGTTTCCAGAATGGATAGCAAATCCGGTCCTGGTACTGAAGAAGAACAAGCAGTGGCCAATGTGTATTGACTACACGAGCCTCAACAAGGCCTGCCCCAAGGACCCGTTTGCTCTACCAAGAATCGATCAGGTGATAGACTCCACAGCCGGATGCGAGCTATTGAGTTTTTTGGATGCATACTCAGGATATCACCAGATCAAGCTGAGCCCGGCTGACAGACTAAAGACCACCTTCATCATGCCGTTTGGAGCCTTTTGCTACCTCACCATGACGTTCGGCTTAAGGAATGCCGGCGCCACCTTTCAGCGTTGCATGCAGAAGTGCCTCCTCAAGCAGCTCGGCAGGAACGCCCACGTTTATGTGGACGACGTGGTGGTGAAGACGGAAAAGCGTGGGACACTGCTGGAAGACCTCAAGGAGACTTTTGAGAACCTGCGCCGGTTCCAGATCAAGCTCAACCCCGAGAAGTGTGTCTTCGGAGTACCAGCCAGCCAGCTGCTAGGTTTCTTGGTCTCTAAACGCGGCATAGAATGCAACCCAGTAAAAATCAAGGCCATTGAGAGAATGGAGGTACCCAGCCGACTGCTGGATGTGTAGAAGTTCGCCGGCTGCTTGGCGTCCATCAGCCGATTCATCAGTCGGCTGGGCGAGAAAGCTCTCCCCTTATACCAACTCATGAAGAAGACCACTTTTTTCAAGTGGAACCATAAGGCGGACGAAGATTTTCACCAGTTGAAGAAGATGCTGACTACTCCACCCATCCTGGCGGCTCCGACTCCCAAGGAACCTATGCTCCTGTACATCACCGCCACCAGCCGAGTAGTCAGCACGGTCATTGTAGTGGAGCGCAAGGAGGAAGGCAAGGCGCTGCCTGTCCAGAGACTGGTATATTACCTGATCGAGGTACTGTCGACCTCCAAGCAGAACTACCCCCACTACCAGAAGATGTGCTATGGCGTACACTTTGCTGCCAAGAAATTGAAGCCTTACTTTCAAGAGCATCCAATCACGGTGGTCTGCACGGCCCCGCTTGCCGAGATCATTGGTAGCCGAGATGCTTCTGGTCGAGTGGCCAAGTGGGCCATAGAGCTGGCTCCTTACACCATCCACTACCAGCCCAGCACCGCCATCAAGTCACAAGCACTGGCCGACTTCCTCGTCGACTGGGCCGAGACCCAGTACCTACCTCCAGCACCTGATTCCACCCATTGGCGGATGCATTTTGACGGCTCCAAGATGCGCACTGGCTTGGGAGCCGGTGTCGTCCTCACCTCTGACAAAGGCGACAAGCTCAAGTATGCGCTGCAAATCCACTTCGCCGCCTCCAATAACGTCGCCGAGTACGAGGCGCTCATTCACGGGCTCCGGCTTGCCAAAGAGCTTGGCATCCGCTGGATCTTGTGTTATGGCGACTCGGACTTAGTGGTCCAGCAATCATCCAGCGACTGGGACGCGAAAGATGCAAACATGGTGAGCTACCGTTTCCTCGTGCAGCAACTCAGCGGGTATTTCGAAGGGTGCGAGTTCCTCCATGTGCCAAGGAATGACAAAGACCAAGCAGATGCATTAGCATGAATCGGCTCTACCCGCCAAGCAATACCATCTGGTGTCGCCCTTCAACGCCTCCTCAAGCTGTCTGTCAAGTCTTCACCAGAATCAGACTCCATTTTTGTGCCAGCTCCTCCCGAAGATGTCGGATCTGACTCCAGAGCTCCGGCAGCCGAAACGAGGATTTTGGCGGAAGACCCCAAAGCGGCCACAGCCAAATCCGACTCGGGGACTGCGGTGGCGGACTCTAAGACTCCAGAACTTGGCCCAAGGACCGCGCCAGTCGGCCTGGGGACTTCAACAACCCAGCAAGCAGCTGTTGACTCCACCCCGCCACCTCCCAGCCCAACCGCCCTCGTCCAAGTCGCAGTTCTGGCAGTCGAAGAAGTAGCAGCACCCTCATGGGCCCAGCCCATCCTCAAATTCCTGGTGAACAAAGAGCTGCCGACGGATGAAACTTCAGCTCGGCAAATACAATGCCGGGAAGTAGCCTACACCATAGTCAACAGAGAGCTGGTCAGGCGCAGCGTCACTGGTGTCTACCAGCGCTGCGTAGAGCCAGAGCAAGGCCAAGCGATTCTCAAAGACATCCATCAAGGCGAGTGCGGCCACCATGCGGCTTCAAGAGCACTCGTCGCCAAAGCCTTTCGACACGGTTTCTTCTGGCCAACTGCCTTGGAAGAGGCCAAGGAGCTGGTCCAAAAATGCAAAGGGTGTTAGAAGTTCAGCTCCAAGCCGCACTAGCCAGCTTCTGCACTCAAGACCATCCCCATTGCTTGGCCTTTCGTAGTTTGGGGTCTAGACATGGTGGGACCATTCAAAACAGCACGAGGTGGTTTAACTCACTTACTTGTCGCAGTGGACAAGTTCACCAAGTGGATAGAAGCAAAGCCAATCAAGAAGCTGAATGGTCCGACTGCCGTAACTTTCATCTCCGATATCACAATTCGGTATGGCATACCACATAGCATCATCACCGACAACGACACAAATTTCGCCAAAGGCACCTTGTCCCATTTCTGCCAACACAGGGCATCCGACTGGACCTAGCGTCCGTCGCCCATCCGCAGTCAAACGGCCAAGTGGAGCGAGCAAACGGCCTCATCCTGTCCGGCATCAAGCCTCAGTTGATCAAGCCTCTGGAGCGCTCGGCTGGCTGCTGGCTCGACGAGCTGCCAGCCGTCCTCTGGAGTCTGCGCACGACTCCAAACAAGTCAACCGGCTTCACGCCCTTCTTCCTCATCTACGGTGCCGAAGCCGTGATCCCAACAGACATAGAGTTCGACTCCCCACGAGTCACCATGTACACCGAGGAGGAAGCAGAAGAAGCACGACAAGATGGCGTCGATCTGCTGGAAGAGGGCCGGCTGTTGGCACTCAGCCGGTCCAGCATCTACCAGCAGAGCCTGCACCGATACCACAACAGGAAGGTCAGGCCAAGATCTTTCCAAGAAGGCGACCTTGTGCTCCGGCTGATCCAGCGAACAGCCGTCCAGCACAAGCTGTCGGCGCCTTGGAAAGGCCCTTTCATCATCAGCAAAGTACTGGGCAATGATTCCTACTACCTGATCGACGCTCAGAAGCCCCGAGCACGCAAGAGGGACGACTGCGGCAAGGAGACAGAGCGGCCATGGAATGCAAATCTCCTCCGAAGATTTTACAGTTTATGCAGTATGTACCACGCTACCTTTTGTATTAAAGTACCAAGACTTCGGGCCCCCCGAGGCGAGCTCGGGGACTGCCCTCTTTTGTCTGTATGACAAAAATTATAACTGCAAGTATGTTACTCCTTTTTATGCCGTTTGGCACCGGGCTCGACAAGTCGGCCCAGGGACTTGCCGCCTTGCACTATGAAATGCTTCCTGCAGTCGGACAAGTAGTGTGTAAACGCCTAAACCATCTCCTGTCAGAAGCCGCATCACGCAGAGCGACTGTACGGTGGGCAGCAGTAAGGTAGAATGGCCATTCGCATGAAAAATGGCTAAGGACTCAAAGCATAAAACATAGCTCAAGACAGCTTCCAGTCTTTCTCGCAAACCGACTCTCGGATAGTCGGATTGCCGTCTTCTATCTAACTTGCTCAAAAAATCTTGAAAACGGATAAGTACTTGCTTTCCCAAAGTAGCCTAGCACTTGATCCAGTGACAGTCCGCAGAGCGGCTGTCCGATTGGCAAGGCAGGCAACCAAGAGAAAGTGGCAAAGGAAAAAAGCCAAAAGAGCATTGAGCAAGAAAAGATAGAACTCATATATATATATTTACATAACATAGGCCCTTGGCCGAATTGTCGAGTAGAGGTTCAAAATACACCCCGCGGGTGGAATTGTGCGAATTAACAAAGTTCTTCAAAGACTACTGAAGCAGACAAAACAAAGATACAACGGCAGCTTAGGAAGCAGCAGACGGACTCGGAGGGTCGGAGGAGGCGCCAGCGCCAGGCGTCGGGGCGGCCGGCTGGCTAGTCTCAGTTTGATCGCCTTCGGCAGCAGTCGGGTCGGTTGCACGCGGCTCGTTGCTGGAGGCACAGTCGAGTTGAGGCTGGCCGTCTGCTCCGTCTTCTGGTGCCTCCGCCTCGCCTCCGTCCTCCGCCTCGCCCTCTTCCTCGACACTGGAGCCAATCACCTCCGCCGAGTCCTCGCCGTAGTCTGGGTTCATCCCAAACCACTCCGGCGGTACCTCCTCGTCGTCTTCAGACCGCTCGGGGACGAAGATGCTGGTGTCGGTGTACTCGGCGATCGCCGCAGCATGCTTGATGGGGGCGTCTTCCGCGGCCACCAGCTCCGGCTGGGCCTCCGACCGAAGCGTGGCCAGCCGGTCTAGGTCCAGCCCCGGATACCATGCCTTGAGGAACTCCAAGGCCCGGCGCGCTCCAGCTCGGGCCGAAGAGCCCTTCCAGGCCTCAAGACGACCAGCCGCGACCTCCAGCCAGTCGGCCGTCAGGCTGGGGGTGCGTGGAGCCTGCATATCCGGCCACAGGGCGGCAATCGCCTGGGCACCGACATGCTGAAGCCAGCGCAGCATCCGGTGAGCCGGCCGGAGGCGAGCCTCGATGCTCAGGATGTGCTCGTCAAGAGTTCGGGGGGCGTCGGCAACAATCTCTGCCCCCTCCGCCCTCCGACCTTCACGGTCAGCCTCGATGGCTTGGATGGCGGCATGCGACTGCCCAGGGAAGAAGTCTGCAAAAGACACGAAGAAACGAGGAAGCAATTCAAAAACCAGGAGTCGGTACGATTTAAGTCGGCAGCTCGAAGAAAGAAAATAAAGAAACTCACCATCAACGATGTCTTCAATCTCGTGGAAGCCGGAGGACAGCAGCGCCTCCTTGTCAGACCAGGAGGAGCGCTCGCTCGCGAACTCGGACAGGAGGGCGGTTTCCGTATCCTCCGCCTCCCTCTGCGTCTTCACAAGCAACTCTTTCTGCTCTGCCAATTGAGTGGCCAGCAGATCGTGCTCCGTGGCGAGCTTGCTGCACTCCTCCTCTTTGGCGCGCAAAGCGGAGTTGGCGTCGCTCAGCTGCTTATGAAGAGCAGCGTTGGCCCCTGAGAAGAAGAAAGAAAGAAGGCATCAAGCCACCAGTAAAGAAGGTCGCCGAGGAGATTCGGCCCGACTGCTCAGCAGTCGGCCCCGAATCTCGGGGACTACAGCCTACGGGTGCGCCAGCGCGCCCCGCGAAGAAGGAAAAGGACTTACTCCGGATCTCCGACAGATCAGTGGTCCACTTGCCCAGCTCTTCAACATTACGGTTGAAGGCAGTGATGCGGAGGTTGTGGTAATCCTGCGACGAACGTTTCAGACAAAAAGTTAATACCCAAAGTTCATCAATTGGAGTTCCGGGCTGCCTGCTCAGCAGCCAGCCCGAAACTCGGGGACTACACCCAGTGGGTGCGCTGGCGCGCCCCCACAGAGAGGAACAAGAAAAAACAAAGGCCAAAAGGAAAAACATACCCGGACGGCTGCCCGCGACGCCAGGTACGCCTTGGTGCAATTCTGGAGAGCGTCGCCCTCGGCACGAAGCTTTGTGTGGACGTCCAGAAGCACCTGGTTCAGCGGACCTGTGCCGCCTCCTCGCACCCACCCAATGGGCGCGGCGCTCGTCGCCTCGGCGTCTGGGATCGCCGAGCTGGCAGCGCCGGTTTCCAGGGGACGGGGCGCCGAAGTCGCCTTCTCCAGACGGAGGCGCGTTGGCGAGCCGACTTGGAGGAGTAGCCTCGCTACGGCCTCGTCTTCGGTCGGCGGCACCGGAGGGCCCGCCGGCTGCTCGCCCTGCGCACCTTCAAACGGCGGCGGCGGCGGCGGCGGAACGGTTGCATCCGGCGTACAGGGGTCGCCGCCCTCCCCCTCCACGACGGGGTTCTCCCCGCCGGCTTCCCCGGTCTGCCCCGTGAACTCTGGAGGCGGCGGCGCAGAGTTCAACAGGGTGACGAGCACTGCCGACTGGCGGCGTGTGGCTTCCTCAGCCTGCTGCTTCGCCGCGGCGGCGGCTTCGGCCTCCGCTAGGTTTTTCTTAGCGGAGGCCTCTGCCCTGTCGGCCTCCGCCTTCTCTAGATGGAGGGCCTCTTCTTCGTTGCGCTTCTCCTGCGCATTCCGCTCCATCGCCTCCCGGAGGTCAGCAGCGGGGTCAATCCGCCGAGTGGTGGCAGACGTCTGCGCTGACCCCATGACGGAGGCGGCGGTGACCCTCTCAAGAGAGAGGGGAGCCCTGAAGCAAGAGGGGCAAGCAGAGACTCAGACAAATCACGAAGAAAGAATAAAACTTTAAAGACAGAATACTTACGCGGAGACCAACGGCGGCTTCTTCACTTCCTTACGGAAGAGGATGGCCTTCGTGGCCGCCTCGTCCCGCCGGGTCGCCGCAGCCGAACCCTTGGGCTTCTTCGGCCGACTGCCGAACAAGGTCGGCACGGCCCTGCGCTTCTTCCTGCCGCCTGGAGCGCCTGGCGCGGCAGAAGAACCCGCGCCAGGCTGGCTGGGTCCTGGCCGATGGCGAGGGGCGACTTCTCCCTCGGCGTCATCGTCAGGCCAGTCGGCAAATGTGGCCGAAGGCCTGAAGTCGCCCGCTGCTCCTCCTCCTCCCTCGGCGTCATCTTCTAGAGCCGCCGCCCCCAGATCGGGGTCGTCGGCGTCGCTCTCCACCCGGTCGGCGAGGAACTCGCAGGCCGGCCCCAAGGTGCCGGCTGGTGGGTGAAGGAGGGGATTCTAGCCAAAGCCGACTGGTCAAAACAAAACTCGGCAAGAAGAAGACAATCCAAAGAAAGAAAAGAAAGGCGACTCACCACGGGCGGGGGGTTGGCGCGGGAGTACAGCTCCTTGCCGAATCGCCAATCCTCCAGGAGCCTGCTGTCCAAGAGGTAGTTCACCATGAAGGCCACCTCTTCGTGAGGCATGCCCTTGGTGCACATCCGACTCGGGTCGCGGTGCCCGCTCATCTGGCATATCATATGAGGGCGGCCTTGGAGTGGGAGAACTCGGCATGAAACGAAGGCGGCCAGCAGATCCGGACCAGTCAGACCCTCAGACTGCGTCAGCACTCGGAGTCGTGTGATGGCGCCGGCTCCCGCAGGCGTCAGCGACTTGGCCCGATACGACCAGTTGGGCAGTCGCCCAGCCGGCGGGCCGGCTTCGAAAGCCGGCAAGTTGACCCAGTCTCCCCTCGCGGAGGCGTTCTTGACGTAGAAGTAGGATCTCTGCCACATCTTCACCGACTTGATCAGCGAGATGGAGGGGAAGGGATTGTCGGCCCCCGACCTTTGCACGATGATGAAAGCACCGCACTGAGCCGGCACGCCCGCAGCCTGGGTGCCGAGCTTGGAGAAGAAGAACTCCCCCCAGAGCTCGAGGGTGGGGAGGACTCCGAGGAAGCCTTCGCACATGGCCACGAAGGCGGACAGCAGCGCCACTACGTTGGGGGTGAGGTGGTGCGGCTGGAGGCCGTAGAACTCCAGGAAGGACCGGAAGAAACTGCTCGCCGGCAGCCCCAGCCCGCGCAGGCAGTGCGAGCGGAAGATGACCCGCTCGCCCTCCTGTGGTGCGGGGGGAATCTCCCCCTTCGGCGCAAGACGCACCTGCACGCGATCCTCGCCGGGAAGCTGACGGGTCCGGCGGAGGAACTCAATGTGGTCTTCATGAACTTCGGAGCTGTCCCAGGTGCCGGAGCGCACTGGGGGAGGCGCGGCGACGGAGGAAGAACTCATCATGAGCTGTCGCCGCAGCGTTCGCCAGAGCTTGGGCGTGCGGCGGAGCGAAGAAGAGAAGAGGAAGGAGGCGAGCGAGGAGCAGCAAGGAGGAAGAGAACGAGGAGTAGTGGGAAGGAGGGGCGCGCGTGCCCCCCTCTTCCCCCTACTTATAGCCTCGTGGGCTGCGAAGCCGAGGGGGCGGACGTGGGGATTTACTGCGCCCACAACCCCACGACCCCCACGATCCACGATAAAGTTACTGCGCGCAGTAACTCCACGGGAATCCCAACCGTCCATCGGGGCCGCAGCGGATCCGCTCGGGCACCGAGGCGCGGAAGTGGCGGGCCCTGCCTATGGGCCTGTCCCGTCGCGCGCGTAGGCTGGTAGGACGGCCTAGCCACGTGCCCTCGTGTGATAGGCCAAAACGAGCGGCGGCCTGGAGGCTTAGTTAGCACGCCACTTAAATCCTGCCACGACGTTCGAAATACTGAGCGAGTCGGAATTGAGTGAGTCCGAGTTGAGCAAGTCCGACTCCTTCTAGTCGGCCCGGCAGAAGTCAATCAAAGACCATGTGTTGAGCACCCGGAAAGAGAAACTGCTGAGGCTTCTCGGCCTATCGTCCGCGGCGCCTCACCAGCTTCGGGGACTACTATCGGAGTAATGGGCCACGGGTAGGCCAACCCGAGTCCCATAACCTTTCAAGACATCGGGCAGGCTGCGCCCTCAAGACCCTAGGACAAAGAGCCGCCTCCTGAGGAGTCGACGGCAAGGCAGCCGACTGCCCGCTCACGGCCGAGTCCCAGGGACGACTTCCAGAGAAGCCGGCTTTGGGGAGTCAGCCTGCGACTCCAACAAACCCCATGACCTCATCAAAGGGGATGGGGCAAGGGCGTGGCTACAGCAAAGCCCAGCCCCGCCCCTCACCAAGGGCAGGCATGGCCACAGCACGCCGTACCCTGGAAGATCTCCATGCGGCGTGGCACTGTTGCCGTGCCGGCCCTGACATCAGCACCGTAGGGCCAAATCCTGCACCCACGACGGCTTTTCTGTACGGCCTGGAGGCAGCAGGGCCCACCAGTCAGTGAGACCTCGGGAGACGGCGGGAGAACCACCAGTCGGACCCGTCGGGAGTCGGCCCGGGGGAGTCGGCCGAGCCCTCCCCCGGGGCCCACGCGCCATTAATCAATATGAGATGGGGAGTGGCAACAATGATCGCCCGCCAGGCGGCGGGGCTGTTGCCACGACCTCATGATCAAGCCCGCGTCATCAGAAGTACGGCTACAGTAATCAGCAGCCGGCAAGACCCGCCCGCGGCGGACGCAGCCTGTCGGCCCCGTACCCGGCCAATCGGCGGGGCCCGCCAGTCGGCGGGCCCCAGCGGTCAGCAGAGAAGACGGAGGCCAGAGACACTGATGGCTGGGCCCGCGCCCAGCCGGATTACCATTGTACCCCTGGGGGTAGGCCTATATAAACCCCCCAGGGCACCCATGCATAGGGTTGGAGCCCATTAGCTCTAGACCAAATCATATAGGAGGGAGAGAGCTAGTCTTGCCCTCTCCCACCACCAGAAAACAGCTCAAGGAGCAACCGTGTAAGCACTTTGCCATAGTGATCATGCGGAGACCCCGCAGAGCAGCAGTAGGGGTATTATCTCCCCGGAGAGCCCCGAAGCTGGGTAAGATTCGCCCGCCTGCATGTCTTCGCCTCATCCCGCTTCTAGGCACCGGCGACGTTCTACTCGCGCCCACCATGATAAGCCATCCGTTGGCATATGTCGCACCAAACCCCCGAGAAATGGTGTGTGGTCTGAGATCGCCCTCTGCATCATGTGTACCAACACTAATGGGTATTTCTGTTCCCATTCCACACTAGCGAGCACCCTATCCAACTTCTCATACATTGGAGTAGGCAACGTATTGGCCCATGTATACTGTCTACCTGTGAGCTCAATTCCTCTCAAACTACGACTCTCAATAATCATGTTAAATATCATAGACCAACGCCGATCAAAGTTGTCATTGTTCTTTTCATCTCTCCTCCGAATTATGTTAAAATCCCCTCCGACTAGGATTGGAAGAGTCTCGTCCCCGCAAAT
This sequence comes from Triticum urartu, assembly GCF_003073215.2. NCBI lineage: Eukaryota > Viridiplantae > Streptophyta > Magnoliopsida > Poales > Poaceae > Triticum > Triticum urartu. Next base: position 110,053,017 of record NC_053026.1, on the reverse strand, counting down.
CTGCACCAAGTCTGCTAAAAATCTGGTTTAAGTTCGGGCTGTGCTGCCCCATATACAGCTACCAGAAACCATCGGAAACCATCCAATTTCAATCTCACCCGAAACTTGACCGCAAAGTCCCCCCGAACCACATTAATTACCTCAAGCATTTCACATCTCACCCCTAGCACTATCCAACGGGATCTTCCTCTAGGAGGTAAACAATGCCAATCAAAATCAATTCCTCCGGATAAAGTTCCAAGGAACTATGAGGTGAAATTATGTCGCCCTATTTCGAGTAGAGCAATGAAATCTAGTTTTTGCTCTATCGTTGTCTCTGCCAAGAACCTTGTTTTAGCCAAGTCACATAGACCTCTGCTATTTCAAAATATTCCTTTCATAGGTCATCATGAATTTTTTCTTAAGCTTAACCCTAGCACTTCTATGAACCGTCAAAGTAGGATATACTTTCCGTTTCCAGGGTCTTTTGGGCTTCTCCCCATCGCCCTTTGAGACTGTATGACCGGAAGAACTTGAGACAGTACCCTCCATCATTAAAGGCTCTAAAGTGTCCCTAGTTTCCGACCCCTCCTCAGCTTCGGGCTCCGCGTTAGGCAATAGGTTATTACATATGTTTTCAAGGGCGGACATTCCTAAATTTTTCATGTCATCGTCATTCATAGGTCTGACTGATGTGAGATTTTGAATGATTTCAGAAGCCCTCTCTGCTTCTAAGTCTAAAAGATCATTCACAGATTTCGCAACCTCCCTCTCATTCGAACCCAAAGATATATCTAGGTCGTTTGCCTTATCGATAATTTCATGATCAGTGAAATGCAAAATTGAACAACTCTTATCGAAAGATATACCTGTAGTTGTCTCGACATCTCGAAGCTTGGCCACCCTCATGGCACGCCCTAACTACATGTCATCTGCATCCGCTTGCTCCTGGATCCGGTTGCTGACACGCCTGCCAGCCGTCACCGGATCCATGATCCCACTGTCATGGATCTAAGACTGACAGTAGAATGGGGGGTAGGTATGAGGAGGCAAGATCCTAGCCATGGAGTAGTTGTACAAACGAGTTTACGAGTTCAGGCCCTTCATGGAGGAAGTAACAACCCTATGTCTCGGTGCCCGGAGGCAGTCGACTGGATTGTGTATATGTGTGTGTTTACAAAGGATGCGAACCCTTGTCCCAGAGGAGGGGGTGGCTTATATAGAGTGCGCCGGGACCCCAGCTCCCCTCCATTACACAGGGTTCAATGTACATTAAGAGTGGAGCGTTACTGGTAATGCTAGCAATTAAGTGATATAAATGATAATTAAGTCTATGAGTAAATGCCCGACCATTGTTGTGTAGAGTGGATTTAGATCTTCTGTACGTCGAGTGGCTTCTGTGACCGTCAAGTGACATTGATTCTTCCGAGTGGAATGTCTTTAGTCGAGCGGATGATGGTACCCTTCGAATGCTTCTGGCTTTAGAGCAATGACCTTGGGGAGGGCGTCTAGGTCAGACCTATGACCCTACCCTAGGTACATAGCTTCATCATTAGCCCCTGAATGGTTCGGGGCTTGAGTGGGAAGGAGTTGAGAATTCTCCCGATTCAATTTTCGTGCTTCGGGAGCGTCTTATCTGCGATCAACCGAACAATTATGATGATCCCAACTTCTTCTCAGTCGCCTTGATCCATTCTTGGTTTCTGCCGAGTGAACTTTTGCTGCAATGCTCTGATTGTCGATATGGAAAAGATCTTCCGCTTGACAGGTTGCCTTGCTGTGTGCGGATATTGTGGGATTTTGTATTTGGGGAAGGGCGCGAGACGGAGGAGTCCGCAGTAATCGGATGGGATGAGGCGAGGTCGCCTCGATCACTGCATCACCTTTTTCGCCACGTACCTCGCCCGCGACTGTTGTGGGATTTAATTGGATCGGCTAGCCCCACAGGTCAGCCACTCGGAAGCGGCCCCATATAAGGTGCCAGATTGGATTTTGTGCATAGCGTTTCCCCATTTTCCTCCTTTCTTCTCTACTTTCTCCGCCATCTCCATCTTCGCCCTCAGAGCCGCTACTCCGTTCGAGCTTCGTCTGCGACCATGGGGAAGGATAAGACGGTGGCCATGGAGCATGCAAAGAAGGCGACGACAAAGGCAAAGGGAAAGAGGTCCAACCGGGGCGGATCCTCGTTGAGATCCGGCCTGTCGCGTGGCTGGATCCAGGGCGACTGGATCCGGTCTATGATCAGCCAAGACAACATCAATGATCTGGTTGAGGGGGGGGCTGATTCCCCATGAATCGGCACGGCTCTCGGAAGGAGAGACCGAACCGCATCCGCGTGATGGTGAGTGTGTTCTCCTCGCAACTCATGTTGACCATGGATTTTCTCTGCCTCCCCATCCTTTTTTCCGGGGATTCCTGAACTTCTTTGGAGCACAACTTCACCATTTCAATCCCAACTCCATCCTATATCTTGTTGCCTACGTATCCATGTGCGAGAACTTCTTAGGTTGTAGGCCACACTGGGGTCTTTTCAAGCACATTTTCACTTGCTGTTCTCAGTCGGTCAAGAAGGCCAATCCAAGTGATGAGAAAACGTGTGTGATTCAGATATGCAGGGGTCTTGGGATTCAGATGAGGAATAAAAGCACTTTCCCAGCCATGATCCTTCCCGAGTCGGTCCGGGGTTGGCAGTCGACCTGGTTTTATTGTAAAGACCAGCCGACTCCAGGTCAGTCAACCGGGCTCCCTACCTTTTCCATGGCTCGGGTCGAGAAGCCCTCCGCATTGAAAGTGATCCCAGAGGAGAGAGCGCAGGTGAAGGTGTTGGTCGAGCGGGTGGTCCAGCTCATCCGGGACGGCGTGACCGATATGGATCTGCTGGAGGTATTACTCAAACGACGCATCGAACCACTCCAAGCTCGCGATCTTCCAATGTGGATGTACTCGGGCATTGAGGATTCCACTCGGATCCACCCAGAGGAGATCGACGAGGGCACAATGGAGAAGTGGCTGAGAGGCATCACAAGCAACAAGGATAACCCCGGGGGGGTCCAGAAGGGTCGCTCCATTCGACAATTCGCGCCAGCCAGACCAGGTCTGACTCTGGATTGCCGAGTACTTTTTTGATTAATCATGTAACCTCTTGTTGACGACCGGCTGTTTTTTGCTTTACTTGTTATCTTTCAGGCTCTTACTGAGATGTATTCAATGCCCAACGGAGAGCAGCAGCAGGACTCGGAGGAGGAGGCGAGTGGAGGCGATAGCGGCGAGTGGCACTCGGACGGGGAGGAGGGTGAGGAGAGCGGCGACCCGAGTGACGAAGAAGAGGTCGACTCGCCTCCTCGCAGAGAAAAAAGGTCCAAGCACGCTCACTACCCAGAAAGCCTCCACGGCACGGTGGCCGCACCGACTGAGCAGTCTTTGAAGCGTCCTCAGACGTCCTCTCCAGTGCCGACTGAGAATACACCAAAGACATCTAAAGTTGTACCTCCTCCAGCACCGAAACCACCGAAGGCTGCATCATCCAAACCTCCGAAGGCTCTGCCCAAGACCAAAATGGTCATTCCTACTATCTCTGGGTAATAATCTGACCTGATTCTTTGGTTGACTCGGTGTAACAAACATGACCAACTGAATTTTGAAATTTGCAGAGCTGCCACCTCTAGGACTTCCAGACGCCAATATGAAGACGAGGACATGGAAGATGCTGTCACCTCCAACCCGGGTACAACTCTCGGGATCTTGTTCTTGATTGTATGGTCGATTAAATTCTGGTGACTCATCTAGGGTCGACTGATTTCTTTGCAGCCCCTCCCAATGTCATTGAGCTTCCGGATGATGATGAGGACGTGCCGCCGAGGCCCAGGAAGAAGAAGGCAACAGCTGGCAAGACATCCCAGTTGGAGCCGGTGGCGGAGCCGGTAGTTCAACAACTCGAAGATGCGAGTAAGGTTTCTGTAACCTTTGCTGACCCAGTGTCGAGTGCACGACCCGCATCGTCGACTGCACCAGAGCTTGTTTCAACCATACAATTTCATGCCTCGGATCTCCAAGCCGTTGCGTCTGGACCGTCCGTCCCCTTCTTTGCCACTCATCATGTTCCAGAAAGCCAGTCGGACGCCACTGTGGAGGCCATTCGTCAGGCTGGCATAATGATGGAGCGGGTGAAGGCGGTGCACGAAAGCAGTCAAGCTACTTATGACGCCAGCGCGGCTCTTCGAGCCAATGTCTAGGTAAGTTGTCTTCTGACTGAACTTGTTCTTTTAGGCTATGCTACCCGAATATTTTCCTTCGCGCAATCTTTCATTGTCTTGCACTTCGAGATTATACACCCATTGGGTGTTTTGTCATCTTTTTTTGTACTTGGTCTGGGCGGACCAGCTGAGTGGAATCCGAACCAGTGGGGGCATGCTAAGTGCATCCACTGGGTGTAGTCCCCGAGACCGCAATCGATTGCTGGCAATCGGTTGGGGTCTGAGCACTTCTTTCTCTCTCTCTCTCTCCCTTTTTTCTCTCTTCCACTTGGTCTGGGCGGACCAGCTGAGTGGAATCCGAACCAGTGGGGGCACGCTAAGTGCACCCACTGGGTGTAGTCCCCGAGGCCGCAATCGACTGCTGGTAGTCGGTTGAGGTCTGAGTACTTCTTTCTTTCTTTTTTGTACTCGGTCTAGGCGGACCAGCCGAGTGGAATCCGAACCAGTGGGGGCACGCTAAGTGCACCCACTGGGTGTAGTCCCCGAGACCGCAGTCGACTGCTGGCAGTCGGTTGGGGTCTGAGTAGTCTTGAAGTTTTATTCACTCAGAAGTAAATAATATTTGATCTTATCGATTGATATGTTTTTTACTCACTGTAGAAATCTTGTACGTTTATCTCCAAGTTCGCCAAATTTGAGGAAAAGCAGAGGCAACTCAACCTTGACCTGGAGCTGGCTCAGCAGAACTTAAAGACGGCTCAAGATGAAGTCGCTGGTACCAAAGGTGACGGCCTGTCGACTGCTTATCTTGACCATCCTTCAAGTTATCTCTTCGTTCTTCTGTTTGATCTAAATGTCTATTTTGCAGAGAAAATGAGGCTAGCCCTGGAGAAGAAGGACTTGGACCTTGCAACTGCGCAGAAGGAGGCTCAGGAGAAGACTGCCCTTGCTGACCAGAAACTGGCTTCGGTCGGAGCGCTAGAGGAGGAAATCAACAAGTTGAAGTCGTCTCTCACTAAATCCAATCGAGAGGCGACTCGTCTGAAAAAAGATAAAGTGGCTCTGAACGACCAGCTGGAAAGCATAACTCGTAGGAGGAACGATTTGGAGGCTTATCTGAAAGATCTCGCCAAGAAACTCTTTCTTATGCTCGAAGGTGCCCCCTTTTTACCCAAATGTTTTACTTTTTGCATGTTATTCATGACCAATCGACTCATTAACTCCATGACTCTGCAGAATTCTGCCAAAACTTTGAAGAGGAGACTGGACGGATCGAGACGGGCTTGGATCCTATCCTTTCTCCAGTCGGCGACGAGGCTGCCATGAATGTGCTTCGACTAGAATCCCGTGTCGCCAGTGTTACAAGTTATCTTGCCCATCTAAAGGTGGCGGTTTCACGCATCGACTCATCGCTCTGGCCAAGGGCAACGCTTCAGAATGATCTCGAGTCTCTGATGACTCGGCTCAATGAGGTCCCCGGTCGAGTGCAGGAATGGAAGAAGTCATTTGCCCGATGCGGCGCTGACGTGGCCCTGTCGCTGGTTAGGGTCCACTGCAAAGAACCTCGAGAAGAGAAGCTGGCGGCTGATATGTCTCCGTCATATCTACTTTTCCAAACACTTTTGCCCTTGTTTTGGACTCTAACTTGCATGATTTGAATGGAACTAACCCGGACTAACGCTGTTTTCAGCAGAATTGCTATGGTGTTATTTATGTGCAGAAACAAAAGTTCTCGGAATGACCTGAAACTTCACAGAACACCTTTTGGGAAAACATAAAAAATCCTTGCAAAAGATGAAGGCCAGGGGGGCCACCACCTGTCCACGAGGGTGGGGGCGCGCCTGCCCCCTAGGGCACGCCCCCCTACCTCGTGGGCCCCATGGAGCTCCTCCGACCTCAAGACCAACTCTATATATTTGCTTTCGGGGAGAGAAAAAAAATCAGAGATAAGGATTCATCGCGTTTTACGATACGGAGCCGCTGCCAAGCCCTAAAACCTCTCGAGAGGGCTAATCTGGAGTCCGTTCGGGGCTCCGGAGAGGGGAATCCGTCGCCATCGTCATCATCAACCAACCTCCATCACCAATTTCGTGATGCTCACCGCCGTGCGTGCGTAATTCCATCGTAGGCTTGCTGGACGGTGATGGGTTGGATGGGATCTATCATGTAATCGAGTTAGTTTTGTTAAGGTTTGATCCCTAGTATCCACTATGTTCTGAGATTGAGGTTGCTATGACTTTGCTATGCTTAATGCTTGTCACTAGGGCCTGAGTGCCATGATTTCAGATCTGAACCTATTATGTTTTCATCAATATATGAGAGTTCTTGATCCTATCTTGCTAGTCTATAGTCACCTATTATGTGTTATGATCCGTTAACCCTGAAGTGACAATAATCGGGATACTTACCGGTGATGACCATAGTTTGAGGAGTTCATGTATTCACTATGTGTTAATGCTTTGTTCCGGTACTCTATTAAAAGGAGGCCTTAATATCCCTTAATTTCCGTAAGGACCCCTCTACCACGGGAGGGTAGGACAAAAGATGGCATGCAAGTTCTTTTCCATAAGCATGTATGACTATATTCGGAATACATGCCTACATTACATCGAGGAATTGGAGCTAGTTCTGTGTCAGGTTATGATTGTTACATGATGAACCGCATCCGGCATAATTCTCCACCACTAATCCATTGCCTACGAGCTTTCCACATATTGTTCTTTGCTTATTTACTTTTCCGTTGCTATTGCTATCATCACTACAAAATACCAAAAACATTACTTTTGCTATTGTTACCTTTTGCTATCGTTACCACTACTACCAGATTACTTTGCTACTAAACACTTTGCTGCAGATATTAAGTTTCCAGGTGTGGTTGAATTGACAACTCAGCTGCTAATACTTTAGAATATTCTTTGGCTCCCCTTGTGTCGAATCAATAAATTTCGGTTGAATACTCTACCCTCAAAACTGTTGCGATCCCATATACTTGTGGGTTATCAAGACTATTTTCTGGCGCCGTTGCGGGGGAGCATAGCTCTATTCTTTGAGTCACTTGGGATTTATATCTTCTTATCATTATGAAGAACTTGAGAGATCCTAAAACCAAGATCTATCCCTCAACTATGAGGGGAGGTGAGGAACTGCCATCTAGCTCTGCACTTGATTCACCTTCTGTTTTGAGTAAGCTTGCGACACCTAAACCCGCTTCTGCTATTCTTTATGATATGTCGCATGTTATTGATGATTCCACTTCTGCTATGCATGATACTTATGATGAAACTACTTCTATGCTTGATACTACTGTGCCACTTAGTGAATTTCTTGATGAACAACTTGCTAGGGTTAGAGAGAGTGAAAATATTGAATCTGATAATACTGATGAAAGTGATGATGAAGACTTGTCTGTTATTCCTAAGGGTTATGTTTTTGATAAAGAAGCTTCTTTAGCTATTTTAGCTTGCAAAGATAGATACGAACTCAAGAGGTTATTAGCTAGATGGAATCAGCAATCTCTAAATGCTAGAATGAAACCTGACCCTGCTTTTGCTACTTCACCTATCTGTGTTACTGATAAGGATTATGAATTCTCTGTTGATCCTGATATAATTACTTTGGTTGAATCTGATCCTTTTCATGGCTATGAATCTGAAACTGTTGTGACACATCTTACTAAATTAAATGATATAGCTACCCTGTTCACTAATGATCAGAGAACTCGTTACTTTTATATCCTTAAAATATTTCCATTCTCATTAAAGGGTGATGCTAAGATATGGTTTAATTCTCTTGATCCTGGTTGTGTGCGTAGTCCCGAGGATATGATTTATTACTTCTCTGCTAAATATTTCCCTGCTCATAAGAAACAAGCTTGTTTAAGGGATATATATAATTTTGTGCAAATTGAAGAAGAGAGTCTCCCAAAAGCTTGGGGGAGGCTTCTCAAATTACTTAATGCTTTGCCTGATCATCCTCTTAAGAAAAATGAAATACTTGATATCTTTTATAGTGGACTAACCAATGCCTCCAGAGCTTACCTGGATAGTTGTGATGGTTCTGTTTTCAGGGAAAGAACACCGGATGAAGCTGAAATTCTATTGAATAATATGTTGACAAATGAAAATAATTGGACACCTCCTGAGCCAATTCCTGAGCCTATTCCTAAACCAACTCCAAAGAAGAGAGGTATTCTATTTCTCAGTCCTGAAGATATGCAAGAGGCAAAGAAATCTATGAAAGAAAAAGGTATTAAAGCTGAAGATGTTAAGAATTTACCTCCTATTGAAGAAATACATGGTCTTAATTTACCACCTGTTGAAGAAACATACGATCTTAATCCATTACCTATTGAAGAAACTCATTTAGAAACATTATAACCGAGCACTTTTCCAGCTCTCTCATGCCTCCATCGATTTCGATCGTCTGATGGCATACACTGGTTGTTACTGGCCGTGTGATGCACCTCCTGTGTGGGCCGCTATTCTCGTAACAAAATTGAAGGTCTCTTGGTCATTGATGCGGGTTGACGTCCGATGCCAAACGGACAGTCGCGATACGGCTCTCTATCCACCGCCGTGCCCCGCCCCCCCCCCCCCCCCTCGCGACCTGCATCCCACCTCGCTTCGTGCCCCCACACCCCTCCCAATATCGGCCAGGCCTTGAGATATGGATCGTCGGGTGAGGTCACTACCGTACAGAGAGAGAGAGAGATGATGGAAAATGGCAACCATGGGCTTGACGCTGGAGTGAGTCGCTAATTAGCACATCTCTGTCGAAGTCGAGCTGCCCGGATCGCTACAAACTCCAAATCTCGCACGAAAAAATGGCGATCATGGCGATGGCGACATCGGATGTCCCTGTGATCTAGGCAGAAAATCTCACCAGCGATCTTAGGTCAATCCTCTACTGATATGTGTCTCTCCCCCTTCCATGCATCCCCTATTTTTGATAGGTTCAGTTACCCTCGATCTGGTATCTGTGTTGGTGGAAGAGGAGATGAGAGGATGAGGACCAGAGGGTCAGATTTAAATTGGGGGAAATAGCAGGCTTGCCAATTGCAATCTGTTGCTCCATATCACGCAGGCATTAGGGCTCCCCTGATCTCGTCCTTGAGGAACAGCGACCTTGCATGATCTTGACCTCGAGTGACGCAACTCGTCATCTTGCCGGCTACATGCTGATTCAACCAGTGTCTCAGGCACGCTGTTGTTCAAGAGAGCCTCCACTTCCGCCCTACATCAACCATATCTTCCCCTAGATTCGTGAGGAGGAGAAAGTAGGAGGACAGGAGGAGAACGCCTCTATCATGTAGAGTACTACTTAGGTATTTTGCTCCATGATATCCAACACAGATTGCACTGCAAGGTCAATACTACAGATTGGTTCTGAAAGTCTTTTTTAGCTTGTGTTGCATCAGGCATCTAATTGTAATTCAAGATGTTTTTCTCGATTACAAGTTCAATTATAACTTGCTTTGGTCTGTTGTATTTGGTGAAAAGAATTAATCTCATTTGTGTGTAAAAACGATCAGTGTAAATGTACATGATTAGATGGCGGACCTATACAGAGTATGGACAAGATGGGGACAACAAGTTTGAAGATGGCAAAAAGGGACCTTCAGAAGATGTATCAGGGATTACAACGAATCATCTCCTGTCGATTGGAGTTGACTCGCTATATTGAGAAAATAAATTGTTGTTGCTACACACCTTTAATGGTGATTGATATGTGCTAACTCGTCGACGGCCGATTATTGCAAGTCAGTTATATGTCGGCTGTGTTCCTATTTCACTCCACACGCGTCTATATAGGCTCTCCCGTGTGTTTTCTCGCTGTTCGTTCCTCACTCCCCTCTTTGGCTTCTTAATTCTATGACAGTCTCCGACAGCCATCATTGATGCTTAGATCACCACTCCATCTTGTGAGCTATGCTTGTCTCCGCTCCCTCCTACCTACCCTCTTAACTCAATTCTTTCTCCATGGAATGTAGAAACACTTCTACTCCATAAAAAAGAATTTAGGAATACTTCTAACCCCAATTCTTTGATTCCCGGTTTTTCACTGGGTTCACCGTGACTTGCTGCTACATGCTTGTGATTACATACACGAATTGGATGTTCTGAGGTGGATATACCACGGGCTGTCATGGGGGTTGCGCTGGCCGCCCTTGATTAGTTCATGATACGGCAATTGTATGCGTGGAAGTAGTGGCATGTTTAAGTAAAGATGGTTGACCGGAATGAGTATGTCTGCGTGTAGTTTTGTGGTTCAGATTATGTACTATGTTTCCAGAACGCTTATGTTTGGGTGTGACTGTGCACATAGAAGTTTTGGTTTCAGTTGTAGGCTTGTAGCTGATGCTCATCAACTCAATCACCCATGGCCACCTGTACATACGGAATCAATGCCTTACATATTGTTATTATTCGTGCTCAGTTCAATTTGGTTGGCTTCTCCCTTGCCTCATATTCACCCTTCTTCCTATGTTCCTTCCCTGCCCAGTTAATTATGGGTTTTGACTTTTGTTACAGTTTCTTCCCAATTTGATGCAGGTGGTGTTAGTGTACGAAGTGGCAACTGGTTCTACTCGATTGGCTGAAGGAATCCTATTTAGTTTTCGATTTCCAATAGCTAATGGCTAGGTCACTAAATTTACATGTACTCCTATTGGTGATTGAAAGTGCGTTATATCGACTAGAGGGGGGGTGAATAGGCGATTTTTATGAAAGTCTTCAAAACATGGGAGTTATGAAGACAAACAGTGAAGATTATGCCTATTACTATGCAGCGGAAGTTAGATTACACTAGGCCAGCATGGTCATGTATTCAATAGAGTGAAAGCACAGTGACAAATAGCTTCAGTGTAATAAGGATCAAGTAGGAAGAAGTTATGAAGCCAAACAGATCATGCATTCACGTTGTGAAGACAAATGATAAAGCAAGCACGCAATGACTTCACAATGAGTAACAGCAAGAGAAGGAAGTGAAGATGAAACCAGTGACTCGTTGAAGACAATGATATGTTGGACCAGTTCCAGTTGCTGTGACAACTGTACGTCTGGTTGGAGCGGCTAGGTATTTAAACCTTAGGACACACAGTCCCGGACACCTAGTCCTGAACACACAGTTCAGGACACCAAGTCCTCACCGTAATCTCCTTGAGCTAAGGTCACTTAGTCCTCGCCCAATCACTCTGGTAAGTCTTCAAGGTAGACTCCCAAACCTTCACAGACTTTGTTCACTGGCAATCCACAATGTCTCTTGGATGCTCTGAACGCGACGCCTAACCGTCTGGAGGATTCACAGTCCTCAAGTGTAATAAGTCTTCAGATCACACAGACAAGAAGACTTAAGTGATGCCCAATTTACTCTGGCTCTGGGTGGTTAGGGCTTTTCTCCTCACTAGGAATTTTCTCTCAAAGGCTTCGAGGTGGGTTGCTCTCAAACGACAAAAGCCGTGCACTGAAATCTGAGCAGCCAACCGTTTATGGTTGTGGGGGTGGGCTATTTATAGCCACTTGGCAACCCGACCTGATTTGTCCCGAAATGACCCTGGGTCACTAAGGAACTGACACGTGTCTCAATGGTCAGATTTCGAACTCTCATGGCAACTTTACTTGGGCTCCAAGCAAAGCTGAATTGTCCGGCTTTGGACATGATTCGCTCTCATTGTCATCACTCGAAGACATAGGTTTTTGATTTAGGCATCACTTCAGTCATTCTGACTTGTTCTCCTGGACCCCACTTAACAGTACGGTGGTTCCTATGACTCAACAAAAATAAAAAGAACTACGAAAGATCTAAGTCTTCGAGTTCCATAGGCTTCATAACGTGTCTTCTGTTGTCATAGTCTTCAATGTGAATATCTTCATATACCACCTTTGACTTCAATGTCTTCATTCATTTTTAGGGGTCATCTCTGGTAGTAAACCGAATCAATGAGGGACTTCTACCTGTGTTTTCCTGCAATTCTCACAAACACATTAGTCCCTCAACTAGGTTTGTCGTCAATACTCCAAAACCAACTAGGGTTGGCACTAGATGCACTTACAATCTCCCCCTTTTTGGTGATTGATGACAAACTAGTTGAAGTTTTCAACGGGGAATATAAAGTGTGAAGTCTGTAAAGGAATTGTCATCATAAGTTGCAAGTGCTCCCCCTGAAGATGTGCATATAAGTTAGTTTGCTTTTGGAATGCAAATGCACATGGCAGGTTGTACTTGTGGAGATCAGCTTCAGCTTATGATGACAATCTACTATGCATGTGAAAGTATATGAAGATAATAACATGCATAATGGAAAATGGACGTCTGCAGAATGAGATGAGTGCGGAATTTATCGTCGCACATGCGGAATTTATCTTCGCAAAAGGAGTGGTAAAACAAGTAGCAGACGACCATCGAGTTTTAGTGTTTACAACTCAAAAGAACGAAATGAAGCAAAACAAGAGTTGCAAACACGAAGCAAGTATAACAAAACAAGGCACCCGCCCATATTGACCCGCTTGAAGACTATAAACATCATATACTTCTCCCCCTTTTGTCAGGAATGACCAAAAAGGTTTGAAGACATAGAGTTTTCTACGTGTTCCCAGGCGCAGCAGGGTCGGTGGAGTTGTTTGGTGGTGCTGAGCTTTGAGGTGCTGAAGCGGGTGGTGGTGAAGTAGCATCATCATCTTCATCAATGATCCTCGCAGTGATGGTGGCAGCAGATGAGGAATACTCAGAGTCTTCAAGTGACGGTGTGTTGCGCATCACAGCCCTCCTAGGAGGTGTGGTGTCAAATTTGAAGCGCTCTGTGAAGCCATCCTCTTCAAGTTCTGCTTCAGTGCAGATCATTGAGAGCCCTTTCCACGTACGACGGCAAGTCTCATGCGTAACGAAGGCATTCTTGGTGGCCAGGTTTCGAAGACGATTGACATCCACCAAGAGGCTCTTCATCTGACGTTTCAGCCAGTCGTGATGCCTATCTTGCTTTTGGTGAAGGGCCACAAGAAGCTCTCGGTCAGTGAGGACACGAGCACGCTTCTTGGGTCTTGGAGCGTTTGTGCTATCTGTGGCTTCAGTTCATGCTGGTGCACGTGTAGTGCCAGCCATAGGATAGACCCTGGACATGGCTTCAACACCTTCAACATTCTGCGTGAAGCTCTGGTGTTCGGCATTCTGAAGACTTATTGGTTGCTTGGCAGGCTCAGGGTATATTTCTTCAGCAGAGATATCCACATCTGGCAGGAAGATGCGATGGTTTCGGGCTGAGGGCTGATACGAAATTGTAGAGTGCAGTTTGATCAGCCTCATCACCCAAGGGGCATAGATTTTTAGACCAAATAAGTCCGAGCCTGACGCAGCAAGTTGTCATATGAAAAGATCCTGTGCATTGAAGCATTTGCCATGCATGATATAGAATATCAGAGTCTTCATTGCACCCTCAATCTTGGCATGTGGAGAGTGTCCCTTAATGGGCCAGAGAGTCCGCCGGATAATATGATATATGGTCCTGGGCAGGTACTCTAGGTCTTCAACGAAGAACTTGGTTGGATAGGGTGCATCTTGAGGCAATGGCTTCATCATTGAGAGCATCTGACTCATATTGGGTTCAGGTCTCTGAAATATGCTCTCAATAGCTTCAGAATGAAGTTGACACCCTTCCTCGAAGAATTCGCCTGGAGTGGGCAGGCCAGTGAGCTCAATGATATTGAATGCATTGGCTTCATGATGGACATTTCCGGTCATCCACTCTAGGATCCAAGTCTTAGGATCTCTATTGTAGCCTTTGATGTGGAGAGTGGCATAAAACTGAAGCAGAAGCTCTTCGTTCCAGTGCTCTTCATCAGTCATGAACGGCAGCAGACCCACTTGCCTGAAGCAGTCCAAAGCTTCCTCAAGACATGGCAGACCAGCAATAGCTTCAACCTCAAGACGCTTGTGTGGGAAGATGCGACCTTGGTTGTATAAGATGCAAGAATAATAGCTGCGCTGTGAATAGCTCCAGAACCTGTCTGATACAATCCTTTCCCTTGAATAGGGGTTCTTGGGGCTATCGAAAAATGTGTTGTCTGCCTTGAAGCTGTTTACATCAAAGGAGCCAGGTGCTGATGCAGGACCTGGGAACCTTGGAAGCCTTGGGACTGGCTTCTGGACATGAGGCATGTGCTCTATGTGATACTCAAATTGTGGACCTGCAGCAGACTCAGGAACTGAAGTGTCTGGCTCAGTGGCTTCGCTGTCCGCTGAAGCATTTGGTGGGGCGGGCTCCACATTGGCTTCAGTGTTAGTAGCTTGAGGGACATCTTCAGGCACATTCCTTGGGAAACTGCATCTTGATGGAGCGAGGGAGTGAGTTCTGGAGGTGCTTCTTCATTGTCTTCGGCAGATGCAGCCGGAATTTCTGCAGACTGGACTTGAGGCCGTGGACCTTTGCGAAGCCTACGGAATGCAGACGATGCTTGTGGTGTCGGAGTGGGCTGGGCCTGAATGTCTTCTTCCTCCTGAGGGCGATCCGCCCATGACTCATCTTGTGCCATTGGCGTTAGAGGACGACCAATGCTGATGGGTTCGCTTGTTTCAAGCTGAGGAAGGGCTGCATCACCTTGCACATTGTCCTGATGACCAATGTCTTCAGCAGCTAGTGGGTCGGCTGCTGGAATATCTTCAGCGTCAGGTGCCTCTGTGGGAGCAGGCTCATGAACTGTTAGTCTTCTTTCTGCATCGGGGTGAATGACAGAAAGGGGTTCAACCATCAAGGGCTCTGTGGGAGCAGCCCTAGATTTCTTAGTCTTGCGCTTCTTTTTACTGGGGGCAGAAGGAGAGGCTTCAGAGCTCTTCCTTTTTCTGGCTTCAGCTTCTGCAGCTCTTGTCTTCTTTAGCTCTGAAGCTGTTGACCGGCTCTTTGGCTTCGAGCCAGTCATGGCGGTTGGGAAGACAATGGAAGTGGCTGCTTGTCTTGATGCCTCTGGTTCACTCACAGCAGGCTGCTTCTTCTTCTTTGCGGCCATCTTGGGGTCGATGCCTGGATGCCCAAGTGCCTTGCGCTTTTCAGCCTCGTTGTAGGCTTGAACACATTTTTCAGCCAATGACTTCATCCTTTCACGCGAGCCTTGAGCTTCAGCACGCTTCTTCAGAAAGTTTTCCTTGAGATCATGCAGCATGATTTTGAAGCTTCTCACTTCCTGCACGCTGAGACTGGCCATGTGCTTCTTGAACTGAGCTTTTTCGTGATCAATTTTCTGCTTCAGCTCAACAATGCGCTGAGCAATGGCCAGTTCTGAAGCAATTGCGCCTTGGAAGGCGACGCTGAGTCCAATAGGCAGCTTCAGATCATTGAAGCTTATATCTGGTGTGTCAAACCATTCATCGATGAAGCTATGGATGATGGCGACATCAAAGAGAGGCAGATTGTTGAAGATTTCCGCTTCCTCCTTACTTTTGATGAGCTGTTCTAGTGCGTCATCGCCCAGATCTTCATCGCTTGATAGATCAATGGCTTCACTGCGCAGAATGGCAGCAGCAGTGAGCTCTTTGCCTGTGTGTTGCTGGAGCTCCTTATCCTTCAGGGGCTTGGAGATGCGGGATACATCTTCAGACTGCACACTGACTTCAGGAGGTGCAGTTTTCAATCGCTTCGCCCTTGAGATTTTTGAGGCAGGGGCCGGCTTTGAAGCTTTTGGTTTCTTTGTCTGCTTTGGCTTCGGCACAGCAGGAGCTTCATCAGACTCAGAATCAGCTGGAGGGTCATTCACAGCAGTCCCTTGGACCAAGATGTGGGTGATCAGGCCCTCAAGATTGGCAAACGGACCGATTGTATTGGGTTCCGCGTCGCGTGTGCCATCTGCCCTTGGTGAGGAGGGACCAGGATTGAAGTCAAGCCCAAATTTCTTCTTGTTTAGCTTCGCAGACTGTTGAGCAAACTGAAAGTTGCGTTTGAAGAGATTGTCGTCACGACACCAGAGAAGTGATGACGGATGTGCATCATCAGGCTGTGGTCCTCGGACCATGCATGGGTAGAAGCCTTGAGCAATGGCTTCATTTCTGGTTCTGGGTACAAGGTTCTTGTATAAGATATCCCCCCATGGACTCTTGATTGCATTCTTTTCAGCATACTCCTGGGTGACGAAGCGGTATTTGAACCACTGTTCTACCCAATAGCGTCGAATCCATTGGATTCGGGTTTTGCGCTGCCCATAGCTCTCTTCTGGATCTGTTTTGTACATTTCTGCCAAGTCTTCAGGCAGATCCTTGGAAGTTCCCTCACGTCTCTGTCTGCCCCCCTTTCTTGCTGCTGCAACTGAAGCCATTAACTTTAACTTGAAAGGCTTCAAAACTTTCAAAGGCTTCAAAGGCTTTCTTTTTCTGGACAAACAGGAACTGGCTTCAGGAGAGTTTATGTGATGTTGTAGGAATTCTGCAAATGAATGCAGACTATGAGAACCGAAGGATTCTCCCACGGACATGTACCTGTGACAGCATTAAGGTGCGACGGAAGGGGAAGAGGTCATATGCATTCTCGGAAGGTTTTTGAAGATTAATCAGTTTAGAAGACATTGACCTCATTGTGCGAAGACATTCACTTGTAGATAAGAAGTTGGTTCCAGATTTGTACGAACCCATAGATCAGTACAAGTGAGGAATCTAACTACTTTATGAAGCACAAGTGAATATACTAGGCATGTTATGAGATGCAGCGAGAGATCTAACTGGTGTGAAGAGAAACTTCTTATGGTAGAAAGTGACAGAACCAAGAGATCAAAAGAGGCTGTAAAAAGAAGTTTTATTTACCACACTAGAACTGCTAGACGGAAGGAAGTTGATGCCGAGCAGTTCAGTCCTCCGTGCCCTAACTTGGCGACGGAAAACACCTACGGCGACGGCGGAGAGGACGATGTCCGCGGTCGGCGTGAGGACGGCGTTGGAGAGGTTGCGGCAGTGAAGCGCTTCGTCTCCGGCGTTGTCGAGTGCTAGCGGTGGCGCTAGGGTTCGTGCGAGGATGGAAGAAGGAGATAATGACTGCGGTAAGTGTGAATTTATAGACTCAGAGGCGGCACTGTGCTATTACGCAGGTGCCCCTGGCGGTTCGCATTTGAGGCACGCGTGGCCAGTTAGCGGAAGTTTGGGGTTTGTTCCACGTCCCACGCACGCCTAAATTGTCGGGCGGTCGTTCCTGCTTCTCCGGATCTTATGTGGAGGAATGAGCATTAAAAACGGACTTTTATGGTTGTCTCTATGTCTTCAGCTGACAAGGACACAGTGAAGACATTCGACAGTTTCAACAGAATGCATATGACTTGGAGAGATAGAGTTTGAGATAGAAAGCATAGAGAGGTTAGGGTCCGATCACATTCACTTAGTTCAAAAGATTCAACCAAGAAGACATAGCTATAAGTGAATGATGTAGAGGACAGAACACTTAGAGCATATATATATATATATATATAATCATCGTAGTGAAGATAATCATGAAGACATGTTAAGTTCGAATCCAAACCAATGTGAAGATATTGCAAGGTAACGCCATGAGTTAAACACTTCAAAATGGAACGTTTGGTGGTGGTGTTACCCACCGTATAGGAAGTATTAGACCCAGACATGGCGCACAATTATTGTGGCGCTCCGAAGTCAAATTCCACATTAATGTATTCACACTTAGAATGTATGTCTTCATTGATTGAAGATATACTTTACTTTGTGCGTTGCACATCTAAGTCATCAATATGCATAAGTGTTAGGATGTGTGCCTGATCACAGGACATTTGAGGATTCCAAGATATTTAGCTCACACCGTAACTTGCAAAACCTCTTCTCATCCAAGGGCTTGGTGAAGATATCTGCCAATTGCTCTTCAGTGTTGACGTGTATGATATCAATTTCTTCCTTCACAACATGATCTCTGAGAAAGTGATGACGAATTTCAATGTGCTTTGTCTTCGAGTGCTGAACTGGGTTATTGGCTATCTTGATGGCGCTTTCGTTGTCGCAGTAAAGTGGCACTTGCTTCAGATGAATGCCATAATCCTTGAGTGTTTGCTTCATCCACAGAAGCTGAGCGCAGCAAGATCCAGCGGCAATGTATTCAGATTCAGCAGTGGAGAGAGATACACAGTTCTGCTTCTTTGAAGACCAACATACAAGTGATCGTCCCAGAAAGTGACATGTGCCTGATGTAGACTTGCGATCAACTTTGTCACCAGCATAATCAGCATCCGAAAATCCAACCAAATCAAACTCTGAGCCCTTTGGATACCATAATCCTAGAGTTGGGGTGTGAGCCAAATATCGAAGAATTCGCTTCACAGCTAAGTGATGCGACTCCTTTGGTGCCGCTTGAAATCGAGCACACATGCAAACACTAAGCATGATATCTGGCCTAGATGCACATAAATAAAGCAAAGACCCAATCATGGAGCGGTATACCTTTTGATCGAACTCTTTACCATTGTCGTCAGGACCTAGATGATGTTTGGCTGGCATTGGTGTTGTGAAGCCTTTGCAGTCTCGCATACCGAACTTCTTCAGGCAATATTTGAGATACTTTTCTTGAGATATGAAGATGCCATTGCGCTGTTGTCGGATTTGAAGACCAAGAAAGAACTTCAGCTCCCCCATCATGGACATCTGATATTGCTCTTGCATCATATATCCAAACTCTTCACTGTACTTCCGATTGGTGCAGCCGAAGATAATGTCATCCACATATATTTGGCACACAAATAGTTCACCATCGTATGTCTTCGTGAAAAGAGTGGGATCCAGGGAACCAGGTATGAAGCCTTTGCTCTTCAGAAAGTACTTGAGTGTATCATACCAGGCCCTAGGGGCTTGTTTGAGGCCATACAGTGCCTTGTTGAGCTTGTATACCATATCAGGATGTTTTGGATTTTCAAAACCAGGTGGTTGTGCAACATACACTTCTTCTTCAATCTTGCCATTGAGAAAGGCACTTTTCACA
Source organism: Triticum urartu (assembly GCF_003073215.2). Classification (NCBI taxonomy): domain Eukaryota; kingdom Viridiplantae; phylum Streptophyta; class Magnoliopsida; order Poales; family Poaceae; genus Triticum; species Triticum urartu. Next base: position 110,033,904 of record NC_053026.1, on the reverse strand, counting down.
TCCATTTGATATAGAAGTATGTTATGATGATTTGCATAGGCCAGCAGTATGCGTATGGCTTCAAGCCTAGCCACAGGAGCAAAAGTTTCATCAAAGTCAATGCCCTCTACTTGAGTATATCCTTGAGCAACGAGACGAGCTTTGTTTCTGACAACTTGACCATGCTCATCTTGCTTGTTGCGGTATATCCATTTGGTGCCTATTATGTTGTGCTTCCGTGGATCGGGACGCTTAACCAGTTCCTTATTCAGCTCAAACTGTTGAAGCTCTTCTTGCATAGCTTGAATCCATTCAGGTTCCATGAAGGCTTCTTCAACTTTCTTGGGTTCTGATATTGAGACGAATGCGAAATGCCCACAGAAGTTTGCTAGCTGAGTTGCCCTTGAACGAGTGAGTGGACCAGGTGCATTGATGCTGTCAAGTATTCTGTCAATCTGCACTTCATTTGCAACACGAGGATGTATAGGGTGAAGACTTTGCTCTTGCTGATCTGCGTTGTTGTTTGGAGGAATGTCTTCATGCTGAGCATTGTCTTCATGTTGATCAGGTGCTAAGATGATGAGTTCTTCTTCAGGATGAGCTTCAGAAGGCATAATCTCTCTAGTTCCCATAAGCTTGATTGATTCACTAGCTGGGACTTCATCTAGCACATTTGGCAGTTGCTCTCTTTGTGAACCATTTGTTTCATCAAACCGCACATCCACTGTTTCGACCACTTTGTAATGAAAGAGATTGAAGACTCTGTAGGAGTGTGAATCCTTTCCATATCCAAGCATAAAGCCCTCATGTGCTTTTGGTGCAAACTTTGAGGTGTGATGTGGGTCCTTGATCCAGCATTTTGTGCCAAATACTCTGAAGTAACTGACATTTGGCTTCTTGCCAGTTAGGAGTTCATAAGATGTCTTGCTCAGAAGCTTGTGAAGATAAACACGATTGATTGTATGGCATGCAGTATCAATGGCTTCAGTCCAGAATTTTCTTGGAGTCTTGTATTCATCTAGCATTGTTCTGGCCATTTCAATGAGTGTTCTGTTCTTGCGTTCGACGACGCCATTCTGCTGTGGCGTGTACGGAGCTGAGAATTCATGTGTGATGCCCAAGGTATCAAGATATGTATCAAGGCCAGTGTTCTTGAATTCAGTGCCATTGTCACTTCTAATGTGCTTTATCTTGGCGCCAAAATTGTTCATAGCTCGATTGGCGAAGCGTCTGAAGACATCCTGCACTTCAGTCTTGTAAAGGATTATGTGTACCCAAGTATACCTAGAGTAATCATCAACAATGACGAAGCCATAGAGGCAAGCAGTAGTAGTAAAAGTTGAGTAGTGAGTGGGACCGAAAAGATCCATGTGGAGCAGTTCGAAGGGTTGTGTAGTAGTCATGATTGTCTTCGAAGGATGTTTTGCCCTTGTCATCTTCCCTGCTTCACAGGCACCGCATAAATGATCTTTCTTGAACTTGATGCCCTCGATGCCTATGACATGCTTCTTCTTCGCAAGGGTGTGGAGGTTCCTCATGCCAGCATGCCCAAGCCTCCGATGCCAAAGCCAGCATTCTGAAGCTTTTGCAAGAAGGCATACCGCAAGTTGTGGTCCTGCTGAGAAATCTACCACGTACAAATCACCTTTCCGATACCCTTCAAACACTAGAGATTTGTCAGATTCCATTAGCACCAGGCAGCGATATTTTCCAAACATTACAATCATATTCAGATTGCAAAGCATTGAGACAGACATTAAGTTGAAGCCAAGGGATTCAACAAGCATGACTTTATCCATGTGTTGATCCTTTGAGATTGCAACTCTACCTAGACCCAATACCTTACTTTTACCAGTGTCAGCAAATGTGATGTGGCTCTTGTCGGATGGACGTAATGTTGAGTCCATAAGAAGGCTTCTTCTGCCAGTCATGTGATTTGTACACCCACTGTCAATAATTCATTCTGAAGATTTTGAAGTCGCTGGTGTCGTACCCTACAGTACAGTTAGGGGGATAGGCTTCACGAAGAGAATTGTGAAGCATAAACATTTGATGAACCAGTGGTTTATGAAAACTTAAATCCAGATTAGGACTAATAGGGAGAGTAGCATGCGATTCAGGAACGAAGTACATATTGATCCCATTCGGGCATTTTATCTTGCGCCCTACAAGATTTTTAAGGTCCCCAGCAATAGCATCAGAAGATTTTGTTTTTCTGCTGGAGACCTTTCCCTGCAAAAGAGAGTTAAGCTTTCTTAACCACCCACATCTTCAAGGGTGGCTTAGAAGCAATAAGTCTAAGTGCAGCATCTGAGAATTTTGGCTTTGAAGCCTTAGCAAACAGTCTAGCAGGTGGACAATAATACTCATAGGAATAAGCAGAATAATTTTTGGTCAAATGAACATGGTTCGATGAACCGCTCTCATACTCATGTGCCTGAGTATGGTTTCCCTGCAAAACATTTGTGTTAGTGTGACTCAGGTGAGTCCTCTGTTTGTATGAAGCCATTGGACCGTATGAAGCCTTTGGTCTGAGATTTGTCTTCTTCAAGTGAGGTGTCATGAAGACATTCACAGGAAGATTTTCCAGACACTTTTTGGAAACCCAGATCTTCTTCATAGGTGGTCCATTCCTGCAGTTAGTACCAATGTACCTGGCAAACACTTCACCATTCTGATTCTTAAACAGTTTATAGTTTGCATCAAAGGATTCATCAATGACAATGGGGTTAGCACAAGTGAAGCCAGATAAGTTGGATGGATCTGCTGAAAGTTCCTTTGCAGCAACCCATGTGGTTTTGGGGTACTGCTCAGGTTTCCAGTAAGAGCCATCTGCATTGATTTTCCTCACAAATCCAGCACCCTCTTTCCTAGGGTTTCGATTCAGGATCTGCTTCTTGAGGACATCACATAGTGTCTGATGTCCTTTAAGACTTTTGTACATCCCTGTTTCAAGCAATGTCTTCAACATAGCATTCTCATCAGCAATAGCAGTGGTATCCTCAGCAGAGGGGTTAGTTACCACGTCAACAGTTGACGATATTGCAACAGCAGTAGAAGTGGAACATTCAGCAACAGAATTAGCATTATCACGCTCAATGCATTTAAGACATGGTGGTTCAAATCCTTCCTGAGCGGGACTGATCTGTTCGGAGCGAAGTAACTCGTTTTCCTTTTGAAGATCTTCATGAGCCACCCTCAATTTCTCAAGTTCTTGCTTCCTTTGAAAATAATCATAGGAAAGCTTTTCATGAGTTGTTGAGAGAGTATCATGACGATCTTCAAGTTCCTGATACTTAACGTGAAGGTTTTTTATGTCTTCAATTAAGAATTCAGATCGAGTCATTTCAGCACCCAACAGATCATTACTTCTGTCTAACAGTTTTTGAATGTGTTCCATAGCTTTCTGTTGTTCAGTTGCAATTTTAGCTAGTGTTTTGTAGCTAGGTTTTGAATCACATTCAGAGTCATCGTCACTAGATGTTTCATAGCGAGTAGTGCGTGTTTTTACCTTGGCACCGCGTGCCATGAAGCAGTAGGTAGGAGTGGAGTCGTTCTTGTCATTTGCGTTGGTGTCGGTGATGCAGTCATTGTCTTCAGTGTTGAAGATGGACTTGGCGACGTATGCTGTAGCCAGACTCGCAATGCCAGAATCAGACTCCTCCTCAGACTCCACCTCTGCCTCCTCAGATGCGGACTCCTCCTCTGAATCCATCTCCTTTCCAACAAACGCACGTGCCTTGCCAGATGAGCTCTTCTTGTGTGATGAAGACTTTGATGAAGACTTGGAAGAAGACTTTGAGTATTTCTTCTTCTTGTCGTCAGAATCATATTCCTTGCTCTTCTTCTTCCTTCTATTCTCATTGTCCCACTGTGGACACTCAGAGATGAAGTGTCCAGTTTTCTTGCACTTGTGACATGTTTTCTTCTTGTAGTCATGAGCAGAAGCTTCATCATTCCTTGAGCTTGATCATGAAGATTTTCTGAAGCCTTTCTTCTTGGTGAATTTTTGGAACTTCTTCACTAGCATTGCAAGTTCTCTTCCAATGTCTTCAGGATCATCAGAACTGCAGTCAGATTCTTCTTCAGATGAGGAGACAGCTTTTGCCTTCAAGGCGCGAGTTCGCCCATAGTTTGGAACGTAGATATCTCTTTTCTCAGAAAGCTGAAACTCGTGTGTGTTGAGCCTCTCAAGTATGTCAGACGGATCGAGTGTCTTGAAATCAGGACGTTCTTGAATCATCAGGGCCAGGATGTCAAACGAACTATCAAGTGATCTCAGCAGCGTTTTGACGATTTCATGTTTGGTGATTTCAGTGGCGCCGAGGGCTTGAAGCTCATTTGTGATGTCAGTGAGTCTATCAAATGTGTGCTGGACATTCTCATTGTCATTTCGCTTGAAGCGGTTGAAGAGATTGCGAAGGACACTGATTCGTTGATCTCTCTGGGTTGAGATGCCTTCATTGACCTTGGCGAGCCAGTCCCAAACCAGTTTGGATGTCTTCAAGGCACTCACACGGCCATACTGTCCTTTGGTCAGATGACCACAGATGATGTTCTTGGCAGTAGAGTCCAGTTGAACGAATTTCTTGACATCAGCAGCAGTGACACCTTCTCCAGCCTTGGGAACGCCGTTCTCGACGACATACCATAGGTCGACGTCAATGGCTTCAAGATGCATGCGCATCTTATTCTTCCAGTAGGGATATTCAGTTCCATCGAAGACGGGGCACGCAGCGGAGACTTTGATTATCCCTGCAGTCAACATAGCTAAAACTCCAGGTGGTTAAACTGAATCACACAGAACAAGGGAGCACCTTGCTCTGATACCAATTGAAAGTGCGTTATATCGACTAGAGGGGGGTGAATAGGCGATTTTTATGAAAGTCTTCAAAACATGGGAGTTATGAAGACAAACAGTGAAGATTATGCCTATTACTATGCAGCGGAAGTTAGATTACACTAGGCCAGCCATGGTCATGTATTCAATAGAGTGAAAGCACAGTGACAAACAGCTTCAGTGTAATAAGGATCAAGTAGGAAGAAGTTATGAAGCCAAACAGATCATGCATTCACGTTGTGAAGACAAATGATAAAGCAAGCACGCAATGACTTCACAATGAGTAACAGCAAGAGAAGGAAGTGAAGATGAAACCAGTGACTCGTTGAAGACAATGATATGTTGGACCAGTTCCAGTTGCTGTGACAATTGTACGTCTGGTTGGAGCGGCTAGGTATTTAAACCTTAGGACACCCAGTCCTGAACACACAGTTCAGGACACCAAGTCCTCACTGTAATCTCCTTGAGCTAAGGTCACTTAGTCCTCGCCCAATCACTCTGGTAAGTCTTCAAGGTAGACTCCCAAAACTTCACAGACTTCGTTCACTGGCAATCCACAATGTCTCTTGGATGCTCTGAACGCGACGCCTAACCGTCTGGAGGATTCACAGTCCTCAAGTGTAATAAGTCTTCAGATCACACAGACAAGAAGACTTAAGTGATGCCCAATTTACTCTGGCTCTGGGTGGTTAGGGCTTTTCTCCTCACTAGGAATTTTCTCTCAAAGGCTTCGAGGTGGGTTGCTCTCAAACGACAAAAGCCGTGCACTGAAATCTGAGCAGCCAACCGTTTATGGTTGTGGGGGTGGGCTATTTATAGCCACTTGGCAACCCGACCTGATTTGTCTGAAATGACCCTGGGTCACTAAGGAACTGACACATGTCTCAACGGTCAGATTTCGAACTCTCATGGAAACTTTACTTGGGCTCCAAGCAAAGCTGACTTGTCCGGCTTTGGACAAGATTCGCTCTCATTGTCTTCACTCGAAGACATAGGTTTTCGATTTAGGCATGACTTAAGTCATTCTGACTTGTTCTCCTGGACCCCACTTAACAGTACGGTGGTTCCTATGACTCAACAAAAATAAAAAGAACTACGAAAGATCTAAGTCTTCGAGTTCCATAGGCTTCATAACGTGTCTTCTGTTGTCATAGTCTTCAATGTGAATATCTTCATATACCACCTTTGACTTCAATGTCTTCATTCATTTTTAGGGGTCATCTCTGGTAGTAAACCGAATCAATGAGGGACTTCTACCTGTGTTTTCCTGCAATTCTCACAAACACATTAGTCCCTCAACTAGGTTTGTCGTCAATACTCCAAAACCAACTAGGGGTGGCACTAGATGCACTTACATGATGTGCTTGTTGGCACTGGTTTGAATACATAATGGATGTATGCTTAACTATTTTATTCAACTCCATGGATGTGTTTCTTGCCCCTGTTTTAGATCTCTCTATGTCTTGGGCATGTATATGTTAAAATGTTCATCTGAGAAAAAATGGCTTACTTGGAAATTTACTTAGTTAGATTTTCAAATTTTAGTTCAATTTTTGTAATTATTATTTTTCATACCATATCTCAATTTTTTATGTTGCAAAAAATTGAAATTATGTGGTGGTTGTGGTGTAGCCAATCAAAGGCATCAATGTTGGCTGTGGAAACAAAGGAGAGAGTCCATCAGAGGTGCCTCAGGGTCACCCAAGCATCAATGGTGAAAGAAAGCTAGAAGATCAGCCTGCTCTGCCTATGGATGCATCAGCCGTCATTGGATAAATTCACAAAAGTTCCTATGCTTGAGCCCTGAGTTCTCTCCTGTCACAATTTTTGCTTAGGACTGGCCAGAGAATCTGTTGGTGCATACATGGTAGGACATATTGATTCATGGTTGGCCTTCTTTGTTTGTTAATCTTGAAATTGGTTATTTGCTTATGAGGCTCGCCTGTTATAGATATCAGGTTTCATCAAAGCCTCCCATGGTTGCCCCTTCCATTTCTTCAGGTAACTATGAGTTATCAATGCAATTATGAAGTGAAGAGGGGCCAGTAATTAAATTATTTGATTTGTTCAGCAACTCTAGAACAGATATTTTGGTACATCTCAATTATCTAAAAAACTAAAGAGGTTCTGAAGGAATTTCTTCTCGTTTTCGGCATATTTTCTAGCTATCCACTGAAACATTTTGGTTGTTTATTGGATGATTCATATGTGAATCTAAGTTATTTTCATAGGTTCTGAACCTTATGTTCATCTGACCTTTATAATATCTCCAATTTTTGGTAGTAAGATGTGATGTTTGCTTAACATTGATAGTACAATCCTTTCCTTAAAGATCATCTCAAATCTGAGTTATATATGTTTTATTTCATTGCAAAATCTGTTGAGTTTGCTTCAGAAGGTATTGCAATGCCTATTAATTGTTTCTACAAATCACTCGAGGTAAACCTCCTGCTTTAGTTACATCAACATCTGATTTAAGTTTTACATGCTCATTTTTTCTTGAAGGCATTTTCCCCATTTTATACATGTGGCAGTCCATGTATAATTAATGCCCACTTGTTACAAATGACTAGGTGCATCAGGCTCGCCTAATTCTTCTTGGTTGTCGCGCATTATGTTGCATTTGGAGGTCTGAAGATTTCATCAATGCACCATGTATAAAATCTACTATGACAACAACTACATGTTTGTTTGTGCTGCTGCTTATTATTTGTCTTGAAAATACTCTATATTTACTAAATGTAAGTTGTTTCATATGTTGTCATACCGAAGCCAGTTTGTACCTATGATATTTTCCTTGATTATACTAACTAATATGCATTTATGTTTATGGAAAATTTAATATGTTTCATGTGGCCGTATATTTATTGTAAAAATAGACGGGTGCGGCAACGCGCGCCATCAATGATCTAGTGGTCTTAATAACCCGACATAGGTAGTAAAGGTAAATTCTCTCTATAGATATGATAAAGCTGAAATCCCATTTACTAAGTTTGCTAGCCCATGCTTAGATGAGTTTGATAAATTTATGGCTAAGCAAGAAGACTTTAATGCTTATTTTGGTAGACAATTGAAATACAATTCAAATATGCTTCAGCACTTGGGCGATTATATGGCTAATGTCAAAGGTGAACTTCAACTTATCAGTAAACATGCTTCTATGGTTACCACTCAAGTAGAACAAGTACTTAAAGCTCAAAATGATTTGCTCAATGAATTGAATAGTAAGAATAATGATAATGATGCTAGAGTGGCTACTAGAACTGGTAGAATGACTCAGGAACCTTTGTATCCTGAAGGCCACCCTAAGAGAATTGAGCAAGATTCTTAGAGAAATAATGTAGATGCACCTAGTCCTTCTAATAGGAAGAAAAAGAAAAATGATAGGACTTTGCATGCTTCTAGTAAACCTATCACTGAAACACCTAAGAATCCAAATGATATTTCTATTTCTGATGCTGAAACACGATCTGGTAATGAACCTGAAACTAGTGATAATGTTAATGATAATGTTCATGATGATGCTCAACCTAGTAATGATAATGATATAGAAATTGACCTGTTGTTCATCTTGATAACCCACAATCAAAGAATCAACGTTATGATAAGAAAGACTTTGTTGCTAGGAAACACGGTAAGGAAAGAGAGCCTTGGGTTCAGAAACCCATGCCTTTTCCTCCCAAACCATCCAAGAAAAAGGATGATGAGGATTTTGATTGCTTTGCTGAAATGATTAGACCTATCTTTTTGTGTATGCGATTAACTGATATGCTCAAAATGAATCCTTATGCTAAGTATATGAAAGATATTGTTACAAATAAAAGAAAGATACCGGAAGCTGAAATTTCCACCATGCCTGCTAATTATACTTTTAAGGGTGGAATACCTAAGAAGCTAGGCGATCCCGGTGTACCAACTATACCATGCTCCATTAAAAGAAACTATGCTAAAAATGCTTTATGTGATCTTGGAGAAGGTGTTAGTGTTATGCCTCTCTCTTTATATCGTAGACTTGATTTGAATAAGTTGACACCTACTGAAATATCTTTGCAAATGGCTGATAAATCAACTGTTATACATGTCGGTATTTGTGAGGATGTGCCTGTTGTGGTTGCAAATGTTACTATTTTAACGTACTTTGTTATTCTTGATATTCCCGAGGACGATAGTATGTCTATTAATCTTGGAAGACCCTTTTTGAATACTGCAGGGGCTGTTATTGATTGCACCAAAGACAATGTCACTTTTCATGTTAATGGTAATGAGCATACAGTACACTTTCCGAGGAAACAACCTCAAGTTCATACTATCAACTCTATTGGAAAATTCCATCGATTATATTTGGAGGTTTTGAATTTCCTCTTCCTACTGTCAAGAAGAAATATGATATTCTTATTATTGGGGATGTGCATATCCCCGTTGAGGTAACATAGTGTTATTCGAAATTTCTCCGGTTCCATGTTATTCGGAATGAGTTCGTTAACAAGACTTGATCAACCTTGTTAGTGGATTCCTTTTGATGAGCATGCGATGGATGAAACTAGAAGGCACAACCTTCTGTATCCCACATTTACTTTCTGTTATTTATTCTAAATAAAAAAAATTAGTATTTTCTGTCTATTATCTGAATTATACGTGCAATATAAAAATACCCCGAAAATAAAAGTTCTCCAAATGCCCTGAAATTTAAATATGATTTTTTCTACAATATTTGAGAATATTTGGCACTAAGAACATAGCAGGAGTAGTTGGCACCTGGCCATGAGGGTCAGGGTCGCGCCCTACCCCCCTGGGCGCGCCCCCCTGCCTCGTGGGCCCACAGTGGCCCTCCTCCACTTATCCTTTCACCCACACACTCCTTCTTCCTCCCACAAACACGAATAACCAGCTCAAACCCGAGTCCAAGCTCGTTTTGCTGCCATTTTCGATCTCCTTGCTCAAAGCACCTCTCACAAAACTGCTTGGGGAGATTGTTCCTTGGTATGTGACTCCACCATTGGTCCAATTAGTTTTTGTTCTAGTGCTTTATTCATTGAAAATTTTTGCTGCCTAGGTGACCATGTTCTTGAGCTTGCATGTCAAATTTATATGGTTCCAAGTAGTTTTGATGCATGGTATAGGCTCTAGGCACTTGTAGGAGTAGTTGCTATCAATATTATTGAGTTTGGTTTACTTTTATTTTGAAGTTACTAAAAATTTCAGAATTTTTCAGAAAATGATGAAGAGATTTTTGAGGGGCTCATCGAGCCGAAGCTCAAGGGAAAAGCAAAATGAAGAGGCACATAAGCCCAAATATAATTTGCCTCGCACCGCGGAGGTCAGGCCGTGTGAATGGCCCTCCGATGATTTCTTGAGAGCCACCGGGATTTATGAAGATTTTTATGAACTGGCTAATAATGCAGACCTCACCGACTTCCTCCACGACCAACGCGAACAGTATCTCTTACTCACCAATACTTTTGTGCAAAACTTCTACTATTATCCTAGGGAATCACCTCCTTCAGTAGAGTTGCATTTATATGATGTGGTTAATAAGATGTCACTTTATGATTTTTGTCGGGTTTGTTTGATCCCTTTCGAGGGAAAAATAGAGGAACCACATCATGAAGATGTAGATGGGTTTATTGATACCATCACTGTAGGGGAAACGAGGAAAGTTTCCGATGCACGAATCACTAGCATACATTTTCCTATTTTACGCTACTTTGTAATATTTGCTAGTCGTTGCTTAATTGGTCGCGGAAACTGTGGAAACCTTAGTGTTACTAATATTATTATTTTGTTCCACGGGTTATTCTGTGATAACTCCGTGAGTATGGGCGGTATTATTGCTAAACGGTTGAGTCTGAACCGTACAAAGGGCCCATCTTTCGTGGTATCTATGATTCACGCCTAGCTGCACATTGTAACATACCTATTAGGCATTATGAGAAGGAAGAAAAATTGTTGCCTCGTGTTTATTTAGATTATAAGAGTATGGTAGCACATGATTTCATTATAAAGAACAGGGAAGGGGAGCTTAAATACAAATTGTTCTTTGATAAACATCACCCAGAGACTATTACCTTGCCTGCTCCTTCCTTGTTTGATTTATCTACAGGCTAGTACCTCATCTCACGGGAGGACATTCACGCCTACTGAAACCCTACACCAGCCATAGATCTAGAGCCGGAACCACAAGTTGATCTGACAAAAGAGCCCATATTGCCTTGTCTTCTCCTGTTTATTGAATGCTTGCAGATTCCAGCTTAGTCCAATGCACGTGCACTATTATTATTATTCACATCGTTTGGTCATGCAAGTGAAAGGCAATTATGACGATATATGATGGACTCACTGAGATGAGAAAAGCTGGTATGAACTCGACCTCTTTTGTTTTTGTAAATATGATTAGTTCATCGTTCCTGATTCAGCCTATTATGAATAAACATGGTTGCAATGACAACTAGAGATCATAGTTTCTTGTGCCATGCTTGATTAGTTATGAGTTATAATGGTTTACCTTGCGTGCCAACATGCTATTAAAATGGTTGTGATGTGGTATGATAGGGTGGTATTCTCCTCTGAATGATTTAAGTGACTTGACTTTGCGCATGTTCACGCATGTAGTTGAAACAAAATCAACATAGCCTTCACGATATTTGTGTTCATGGTGGATTATATCCTACTCATTCTTGCATTCGGTGTTGATTAGTTTTAATGCATGTTCATGACTATTGCCGCTCTCTAGCTGGTCGCTTCCCAGTCTTTTGCTAGCCTTCACCTGTACTAAGCGGGAATACTGCTTGTGCATCCAACTCCATAAACCCCAAAGTTATTCCACATGAGTCCACTATACCTTCCTATATGCGGTATCTAGCTGCCGTTCCAAGTAAATTTGTATGTGCCAAACTCTAAACCTTCAAATAAATATCCTGTTTTGTATGCTCAAATAGCTCATGTATCAACTACGGCTGTTCGTATCTTCCATGTTAGGCAGGTTATTCTCAAGAGTGGACTCCGCTCCTCACTCACGAGAAAAATGGCTGGTCACCGGGATGCCCAGTCCCATGCTTTATACAAACTAAATCAAAATAATTGCAAACAAAACTCCCCCTGGGACTCTTGTTAGTTGGAGGCACTCGTTGTTTCGAGAAAGCCATGGATTGATGCTTGTTGGTGGAAGGGGGAGTATAAACTTTACCATTCTGTTTGGGAACCGCCTATAATGTGTGTAGCATGGAAGATATCGCCATCTCTTGGTTGTTATGTTGACAATGAAAGTATACCGCTCAAAATATTATTCATCTCTATTTTAAAACCGAGCTCTGGCACGTCTACAAATCCATGCTTCCCTCTGCGAAGGGCCTATCTATTTACTTTTATGCTGAGTCATCATCCTCTTATTAAAAAAGCACCAGTTGGAGAGCACCGCTGTCATTTGCATTCATTATTGTTAGTTTACATTGAGTATGACTTGACTGGATCTCTTTTACCATGAATTACTATGTCTAGTCAGTCCTTGATCTTTAAAGGTGCTCTGCATTTATGTTTTGCAGTCTCAGAAAGGGCTAGCGAGATACCATCTTGTTATATCATATTATGATTGTTTTGAGAAAGTGATGTCATCCGAGATTTATTATTATTGCTCGCTAGTTGATTATGCCATTGATATGGGTAAGCTTGAGACCTAAGCATTATTGTGAATGTGGTTAGTCATAATATTTGCTGAAAACTTGAATGTTGGCTTTACATATTTACAACAACAAGAGCAAACAGAGTTTGTAAAAGTTTTTCTTTATCACTTTCAGTTTGTCAACTGAATTGCTTGAGGACAAGAAAAGGTTTAAGCTTGGGGGAGTTGATACGTCTCCATCGTATCTACTTTTCCAAACACTTTTGCCCTTGTTTTGGACTCTAACTTGCATGATTTGAATGGAACTAACCCGGACTGATGCTGTTTTCAGCAGAATTGCTATGGTGTTATTTATGTGCAGAAACAAAAGTTCTCGGAATGACCTGAAACTTCACGGAACAAGTTTTTGGAAAATATAAAAAATCCTTGCAAAAGATTAATGCCAGGGTGCCCACCACCTGTCGACGAGGGTGGGGGCGCACCTGCTGATGAAGCTATGTACCTAGGGCAGGGTCATGGATCTGTCCAGCATACCCTCCCCAAGGACATCTCTACAAAGAAACAGAAGCGATCGAAGAGAAAACAGCATCCACTCGACCATGAGGATGTGCTCACTCGACTCCCTTGAAGACATTCGACCACCTTGAAGACACTCGACCATCAGAAGATGAGAAGCCCTCCACTCTGCAACAGTCATGACTTAAATCATAGCTTTATGGGCATCTATAACACTTTATTGTAGACGTTACCAGTAATGTCCGACCTTTATTAACATTGAACCCTGTGTAACGGAGGGGAGCTGGGGTCCTGGCGCACTCTATATAAGCCACCCCCCTCCTCTGGGACAAGGGTTCGCACTTTTGTAAACTCACACACACATATATAATCCAGTCGACCGCCTCAGGGCACCGAGACGTAGGGCTGTTACTTCCTCCGAGAAGGGCCTGAACTCGTAAACTCGTATGTACAACTACTCCATAGCTAAGATCTTGCCTCCTAATACCTACCCCCCATTCTACTGTCAGTCTTAGATCCACGACAGTTGGCGCCCATCGTGGGGCAGGTGTCTTAGCGACTTGTTGGAGAAGTTGCGAATTTTCTGATCCCCTTCATCATGGTTCCAGGCGGAGGTTTGATTGAGGGCCGCGAGATCCGTCTCGGCGTGCTCGTGTTTGTCGCCGACGACTCCGCTTGGCTTCAGGAGGCTCCACTCGACACCGACGCGCTCCCCGCCCGCGGGGCGACGCACTTTCGCGCGTGCGTCTGCGGCGTCCTCCTGCGGCAACTGTCGACCCAGTACCAGTCGACTCCATCAGCTTTCCCCCTCCCTGTGGCTCGCCGGAGCAAACGCTCCGGTCGGTCGAGGCTTCAGCGGTGGGTGAGGCATGCGGTGGCCCGCCAGTCGGCCACCCCTCAAGTCGCGGTGATCGAGCCCAGCGAAACTCTCTACGGCCTGTTCGATCTGTCGACTGGCTCCGTAGAGACCGCATCCGAGTGCGACAGCAGCGACCCGGCGGCTGAAGTTCTGATGGTCAATGGACCACGCAGCCCTCCTGGCTTCAACCGTAAAGACGGAGGTGACGGGGACAGCGATCTGTCGCGCGTCCACGAGGAGTACCGCCCCGAACCCCTCTCCTCATAGCAGAGGGAGGAACTTCGCCGCCGGAACATGGATGCATTGCATACTCCTATAGTTGGAGAAACCCCTGAGGCCCAGGCCTAGGAGCAGGCATGCTTGGCCAACTTGGTTGAGCGTACTCGACTGGAGAACCTCCAGCGCGCACTCGACGATCACGCTCGGCAGCGCGCTCCCGAGTCCAGTCGACGCCAGCTTTTTCCTCCTCCGACTCAGGTATACCGAACCCTGACCCAGAATTTGGCTGCTGCTTCCCGGATAGCGGAGTCGATCCAACCCTCCCAGTCAGAAGCTGGTCGAGGTCTAGTGCAGATCCGAGCCTTGCTCTGGGCGGCGGGAGAACAGAATACGGTTGTATCTCAGTCGCGGGATAGGATCCACAGCAGATCCGTGATGGCAGCCACAGTTCAATATGCCCATAGCCCAAGATCGCCTCCGAGGCGTGAGGGGTGTGGCGATCGACGAGATCAGTATAGAAACCGAGAGCAGTATGATCGCCGAGTCGATCGTGATGATCGCCGTCAAGTGCCCACGCCTCCACCAAGGAGCGAGTCGTACGTGCCTCGGCAACATGAAGACAGACGCCCTCACAGTGTTGGGCGAGGTATTCCAGTCGACCCCAGGGAGCCAGGCTTTGATTCGAAATCTATTCTCATGCAGGGCTTGGTCGACAGAAACAGAGCTCACCGAGAGGGCCATGACAGAGATCAACAAACCAGCAACCGGGTGCATGTCTCTGGTCCAGAATGCTTCAGTAGAGCTATTAGAGCTGCAGTGATTTCCCCCAACTTCAGGTTGGCATCTGGAGTTAGTAAGTTCACTGGGGAGTCCAAGCCTGACACTTGGCTTGAGGACTACCGAGTGGCTGTCCAGATTGGTGGCGGCAATGACGAAGTGGCCATGAAACACCTTCCTCTGATGTTGGAGGGCTCGGCTAGAACATGGTTGAATCAGTTAGCGCCTGGCAGCATATATACTTGGGAAGATCTTGCCCGAGTGTTTGTCAGAACATTCGAGGGCACTTGCAAACGGCCAGCAGGTTTGACAGAATTACAGTGTTGTGTTCAGAAGCCAAATGAAACTTTGAGGGATTATATCCAGAGATGGATCACCTTACACCACACGGTAGAAGATGTGTCGGATCATCAGGAAATTTGTGCCTTTAAGGAGGGTGTCAGGTATCGAGAGTTGAATATGAAGTTCGGCCGGACAGGAAATATGACTCTGGCTCGGATTATGGAAATTGCCACCAAGTATGACAATGGTGAAGAAGAGGAGCGACTCCGGAGTGGCAAGCACAAAGCAGTCGCCCACGAAGCCGGAGGAGGAAACTCCAGTCGGAAACAGAAGCGTAAGGCCGAGCCAGCTGCTCCGGGCTAAGCCTTGGATGTGGTTCAAGGAAAGTTCAAGGGGAAGCCCAAAGGGCCATGGAACCCCAAGAAAGTAAAAGATCAAGATGGGAATGACGTGTTGGATTTGCCATGCATATCCATACCAAAAAAGATGAAGAAGGTAATTTCATTTACCCGAAGCATACCACTCGGCAGTGTCGGCTCCTAATCCAGCAGTTCCGAGAGAAACAGCCCAAGGAAAAGGAGAAAGAAGTAGACAAGGCAGAGGATGAGGAAGAGGATGATGATGGTTATCCCCTCGTGAATTCCACCCTGATGATTTTTGCTGACGTTGAGAGCAAAAGTCGATTGAAAGTCATCAACAGGGAAGTGAACATGGTCGCTCCGGTGACACCCAGTTACTTGAAATGGTCATAGACTGCCATTACATTCGATCAGTCTGACCATCCAGCGCACATAGCCACCCCAGGGAGGCAAGCACTGGTGGTCGACCCGGTGGTCGAAGGCACTCGACTGACGAAGGTCCTGATGGATGGTGGCAGTGGCCTGAACATACTGTATGCAGAGACGTTGAAAGGAATGGGCATTCCGATGTCCAGACTCAGCGAAAGCCATATGAGCTTCCATGGGGTCATTCCGGGCAAGAAGGCTGCATCACTCGGTCAGATTGCACTCGACGTGGTTTTCTGTGATTCCAAAAATTACCGCAAAGAAAAGTTGACATTTGAAGTTGTGGATTTCCAGAGTGCTTATCATGCAATTCTGGGCAGGCCAGCTTATGCACAGTTTATGGCTCGACCATGTTACGTATATCTCAAGCTGAAGATGCCTGGTCCCAGAGGAGTGATCACTATCTCTGGTAATCGTAAGAAGGCAGAAGAGTGCTTCCAGAAGGGCTCAAAGATCGCTGATGCCCAGATGGCCGTGGTAGAATTGCAAGAATACCAGAAAAAATGCAGATCCGAGTGACTTGCTGCGAGCCAAGAAGCCAGCCACAGATTCATCATTCCAGTCGCCTGGTGAAACGAAGTCGATTCACATCCACCCGACGGATCCAAATGCAGCTCCGACTCACATTTCAACCATACTCGACTCCAAATAGGAAGAAGCGCTCATCTAGTTCCTCCATGAGAACTGGGACATCTTTGCATGGAAACCTTCTGACATGTCGGGTGTTCCCAGGGACTGGCTGAGAACCGTTTGCGAGTCGACCCGAAGGTGAAACCGGTCAAAGAGCATCTTCGGCGGTCCGCCGTCTAGAAAAGAAAGTCAATTGGTGAAGAGGTGGCTCGGCTTTTGGCAGCTGAGTTTATCCGAGAGATTTACCACTCCGAGTGGTTAGCCAATGTTGTGATGGTCCCAAAGAAGGACGACTCACTTTGCATGTGCATTGATTTTAAGCATATCAATCGGGCCTGCACGAAAGATCACTTCCCTCTCCCTCGCATCGATCAGATAGTCGACTCAACTGTAGGGTGCGAGCGTTTGTCATTTTTGGACGCCTACTCCGGGTACCACCAGATCCATCTGTACGGACCCGATGAAATAAAGACAGCTTTCATCACCCCGTTTGGGTGCTTCTGTTATGTCACAATGCCATTCAGTTTGAAGAATGTCGGAGCCACATTCATGCGGATGATTCAGAAGTGCCTGCTCACTCAGATCAGTCGGAATGTGGAAGCATACATGGATGACATTGTTGTCAAGTCACGTAAAGGTTCCGACCTACTGACTGACCTTGCTGAAACCTTTGCCAACCTCAGAAGGTATGATATCAAGCTCAATCCGTCAAAGTGCACGTTTGGAGTTCCAGGCGGAAAGTTACTCGGTTTTCTTGTTTCCGAACGAGGAATCGACGCTAACCCAGACAAAGTAGGCGCTATACTCCGAATGAAATGCCCTGTGCGTGTGCATGATGTCCAGAAGCTTACTGGTTGCTTGGCCGCCCTAAGTTGATTCATTTCTCGCCTCGGTGAAAAGGCGCTGCCTCTTTACCGACTGATGAAGAAATTAGACAAGTTCGAGTGGACCCCAGAAGCTGATGCAGCGTTTGCAGAGCTGAAAACCCTGCTTTCCACCCAGCCGGTGCTTGCTCCTCCAATCAGCAAAGAGCCTCTACTGCTTTATATAGCAGCCACTGGACAAGTCGTCAGTACAGTACTTACGGTCGAGCGGGAAGAAGAAGGAAAAGCTTATAAGGTTCAACGCTCAGTTTATTATATTTCTGAAGTCCTGACCCCGTCAAAGCAGAGATATCATCATTATCAGAAGCTTGTCTATGGGATTTACATGACCACGAAGAAGGTTGCACGCTATTTCTCATATCACTCTGTTACAGTCGTCAGCGATGCTCCATTGTCAGAGATTCTGCACAACAGAGATGTAACTGGTCGAGTGGCCAAATGGGCGATTGAACTCCTTCCCTTGGATATCAAGTTTGAGGCAAAGAAAGCTATCAAGTCCCAAGCAATAGCAAATTTCCTCGCCGAGTGGATTGAACAGCAACTGCCGACTCAAGTTCACTCTGAGCACTGGACCATGTTCTTTGACGGATCCAAGATGCTGAACGGCACTCCTGTATGGGTTGCTCATGGCCATCTCACTCGGCGTCCGTCGCCTCATGGTCTATGGTGACTCAGATTTGGTAGTTAATCAAGTGATGAAGGAGTGGGACGTCAGAAGCCCAGCCATGACTGGTTACTGCAACGCGGTGAGAAAGCTTGAGAAGAAGTTTGAGGGGTTAGAACTCCACCACATACCCTGACTGAAAAATCAAGCAGCCGACGATTTGGCAAAGATAGGTTCCAAGAGACAAGACATTCCCAGCAATGTATTGTTGGAGCATATCCACTCGCCGACAGTTCAGGAAGATCCTTTTACTGAAGAGCCCCCGCAACCTAAGAGGGCCACAGATCCGACTGAAGTCAAGGTCCCAGCCGTGGTCGACCTGATCATGGAGGTTTTGGCCATTACTCCCGACTGGACGGTGCCTTACATTGCGTACATCCTCAGGAAAGAACTCCCGGAAGATGAAGAAGAGGCTCGACAGATCGTCCGTCGATCCTAGGCCTTTACTGTGATAAGAGGGCAGTTGTTCAGGGAAAGTGTGACTGGAGTCGGTCAGAAATGCATAACACCAGAACAAGGTCGAATGATCCTCAATGACATCCACTCAGGGACCTGTGGTCATGATGCGTCTTCTCGGGCCATTGTGGCTAAAGCATACCGCGCTGGATTCTATTGCCACGAGCAAATGAAATGGCGAAAGATATAGTCGACAGATGTGAAGGCTGCCAGTTTTACTCCGACATGTCTCACAAGCCGGCGTCATCCCTAAAGACAATCCCCCTCATCTGGACCTTTGCTGTTTGGGGTCTGGATATGGTTGGACCACTGAGAACTGGCAGGAGCGGCTTCACTCATGTGCTCGTAGCAGTCGACAAGTTTACCAAATGGATCGAAGCTAAACCTATCAAGAACCTTGATGCAAGCACCGCTGTCAATTTTATCAGAGAATTGACATTCAGATATGGAGTCCCACACAGCATCATCACAGACAATGGGTCGAACTTCGATTCTGATGAGTTCAGAGCTTTCTGCGCCTCTCAGGGCACTCGAGTCGACTATGCTTCGGTCGCTCACCCGTAGTCGAACGGACAAGCGGAAAGATCCAATGGCCTAATCCTCAAAGGACTGTAACCCTGACTGATGCGTGATCTCAAACACGCAGCAGGCGCTTGGGTTGATGAACTTCCGTCCGTTCTGTGGGGCTTCAGGACAACCTCCAATCGGTCGACCGGACGAACCCCTTTCTTCTTGGTTTACGGGGCCGAAGCTGTTCTGCCAAGTGACCTGCTCCACAACGCACCCCGACTCGAGCTCTTCTCCGGAGAGGAAGCAGAATAGGCCCGGCAAGATTCGTTCAATCTCTTGGAGGAGGAAAGAGAGATGGCCTTGATCCGGTCGACCATCTATCAGCAAGACTTGCGTCGATTCCACGCCGGAAATGTGAGGGGTCGAGCCTTTCAAGAAGGAGACTTAGTTCTTCGAGTGGATCAACAGAAACCACACAAGCTTGCCCCGACTTGGGAGGGCCCCTTCATCATCACCAAAGTTCTCCACAATGGAGCATACCATCTTTACAGTATTGAGCATCAGAAAGACGAGCCACAGGCTTGGAACGCGGAGCTGCTCCGCCCCTTTTATACTTAAGCACTCGTTTACATAAAATGTAATAAGAAACACCTCTGTAATTTGTTTATCAAAGACAAGAGCTTATTGTTTTATCATTTGATTGTTGTATTCTTATGTACTCCTGAAATCCCCAAGTGGGTGGGCTTAGTCGCGAATCCTTTCGCCTGAGTTCGACAGAAAATCCTACCGAGTGGAAAGTAATCCTCCCACTCGGGGGCTTAGCTGCAGTCCAGTACTTGCCTAAGTTCTCTCGCTAGGAGACTTAGCTGTAGTCCATTACTCGCCTAAGTTTGAAAAATCCTACCGAGTGGAGAGCAATCCTCCCACTCGAGGGCTTAGCTACAGTCCAGCACTCGCCTAAGTTCTCCCACTAGGAGACTTAGCTGCAGTCCAGTACTCGCCTAAGTTTGAAAAATCCTACCGAGTGGAGAGCAATCCTCCCACTCGGGGGCTTAGCTGCAGTCCAGCACTCGCCTAAGTTCTCCCACTAGGAGACTTAGCTGCAGTCCAGTACTCGCCTAAGTTTGAAAAATCCTACCGAGTGGAGAGCAATCCTCCCACTCGGGGGCTTAGCTGCAGTCCAAGTACTCGCCTAAGTTCTCCCACTAGGAGACTTAGCTGCAGTCCAGTACTCGCCTAAGTTTGAAAATCCTACCGAGTGGAGAGCAACCCTCCCACTCGGGGGCTTAGCTGCAGTCCGGTACTCGCCTAAGTTCTCCCGCTAGGAGACTTAGCTGCAGTCCAGTACTCGCCTAAGTTTGAAAAATCCTACCGAGTGGAGAGCAATCCTCCCACTCGGGGGCTTAGCTGCAGTCCAGTACTCGCCTAAGTTTGAAACACATCCCTATCTACGAGGACGACGAGGTGCAGGTCGACTGCAACCTTCTCCTTCGGAGCTACGGCACAAGTACAACGTCCGCTCCATCCCTATCCGCAAGGATGACGAGGTGCAGGTCGACTGCAACCTTCTCCTTCGGAGCTACGGCACAAGTACAACGTTCGCTCCTTCCCTATCCGCAAGGATGACGAGGTGCAGGTCGACTGCAACCTTCTCCTTCGGAGCTACGGCACAATTACAACGTCCGCTCCATCCCTACCCGCAAGGATGATGAGGTGCAGGTCGACTGCAACCTTCTCCTTCGAAGCTATGACACAAGTACAACGTCCGCTCCATCCCTATCCGCGAGGACAACGAAGCGCGGGTCGACTGGAGCTGCCCCCTCAGAGCTGCGTCTCCAGCACAAAGAGTATTCCGAGCAATAAGCAAAGTCAATTCAAAGGCAAACGCAAGCACATTCGGAGATAAACCAAATTCAGATAAATCCTAAAAGTTCCAAGCAGCAAATCAAAAGTGCTCGGGCATCAAGCCCGAAGGACTTCAACGGTTACAGCAATAACTCGGCATTCTGAGGCAAATTTAAAGCAGATTCAAGTTTCATAAGTTTGTTCACTCGGCCGGAGGAGGGCTGGCAGGCGCCACAAATGAGTCCAGGTCGATCCCATCAGCGATCCGAGTGGCGGCAGCAATGAAAGTCTCCATGAAGGACTGGAAGTCATGCTTTTTGGTGTTAGCAACTTTGATCGCTGCCAGCTTGTCTTCACGAGCCTCCTTGCAATGGACTCGCACCAAGGACAGCGCCACATCAGCACCACACCGGGCGGAGGATTTCTTCCATTCTTGCACTCGGTCAGGGATCTCGTTTAGTCGAGTCATCAAGGATTCCAAGTCGTTCTGAAGCGTAGCCCTGGCCAAAGCGATGAGTCGATTCAGGAGACTACCTCCTTCAGGAACGCGAGGTAGCTTATGGCGCTGGCGATACAGGACTCCAGTCGGAGCACGTTCATTGCAGTTTCGTCGCAGACTGGAGAAGCAATAGGGTCCAGACCCGTCTCGACCCTTCCAGTTTCCTCATCGAAGTCTTGACAGAGTTCTGCAACAAAAAATAGTCAATCGACCAAGCAAGATCCGGTCGCAAGCATCAACACAGTCGGATTAAAAGAAATACCTTCCAGCGTGAGATAAAGCTTCTTGGCAAGATTCCTCAGATAAGCTTCCGTGTCATTCCTCTTGCAGACCGCAGACTCCAACTTTTCATTCAGGGCGACCTTGTCCTTCTTCAGACTGGTCACTTCGCGATTAGCTTCATTAAGACAAGATTTCAATTTTGTCACCTCTTCTTCCAGCATCCCGATTGAAGCAAGCTTCTGGTCTGCGAGAGCAGTTTTGTCTTGAGCTGCTTTTTGCGCGGCGGCGAGGTCCGAGTCCTTCTTCTCCAGAGCCAACTTCATTTTCTCTGCAGAAGAAGCAATCGAATTAGAGAAGAGATCAAAGAAATGTATTGAAAGTTAGTCGACAGCCAGTTGCCTTCCATACCAGCGGCTTCGTCTTGAGCTTTCTTCAGATTCAGCTGGGCTAATTCCAAGTCGAGGTTGAGTTGCCTCTGCTTCTCCTCAAGTTTAGCAAACTTAGAAATAAGAGTGCAAGACTTCTGCAGAAGGCAAAAGACGGATCAGTTGATAAGGTCAAAGGTTGTTTACTTCTGAGTGAATAAAGCCTAAAGAAGTTCGCTTAGACCTCAGTCGATTGCACACAATCGACTGCGGTCTCAGGGGCTACACCCAGAGGGTGCACTTGGCGTGCCCCCGCTGACTAAGACTCAAAAAAACTGCTCAGACCCCAGTCGACTGCGGTCTCGGGGACTACACCCAGTGGGTGCACTTTGTGTGCCCCCACCGGTTCAGATCCCACTCGCCCAGACCGAGTGGAAGAACGAAACTACTCGACCGAGTGTAAGGAGGAAAGAAGAACTCAGACCCCAGTCGACTGCCAGCAGTCGATCGCGGTCTCAGGGACTACACCCAGTGGGTGCACTTATCGTGCCCCCACCAGTTTTGATTCCACTTGCCCAGATCGAGTAGAAGAGCGAAACTACCAAAATCAGCAAAACACCCAATGGGTGCTCTAGTTTGACGCAAACAACACGAGATTGTGTAGATGAAGATTTTTCGAGTAACATTTCCTCATAGAGCAAAAACAGTCGGAAAGTTTACTCACCTGGACATCGGCTCGAAGAGCAGCACTGGCGTCGTAGGCAGCCTGGCTGTTCTCATGCACTGTTTTCACCCGCTCCATCATCATATCAGCTTGTCGGATGGCTTCCGCAGCCGCTTCCGACTGGTTGTCCGGGACAGGGTAGCTGGTGAAAAAATGGGCAGGCGACCCAGGTGCAGCGGCTTGGAGCTCTGTGGCATGGAGTTGGACAGCTGAGGGAATCACAGGCGCAGTCGACGGTGCGGGAGGCCCACTCGACAAAGGTGCGGTGTAGGTCACAGAAGCCCTGCCCGCGTCTTCAAGTTGACGGATGGGAGGTGTCGTAGTGGTTTCTTGCCAAGACGTCCTACCAGCAGTTACCGAGGGAGTCCTAGATTAGGGGGTCTCCAGATAGCCGGACTGTATCCATTGGCCAGACTGTTAGACTATGAAGATACAAGATTGAAGACTTCGTCTCGTGTCCGGATGGGACTCTACTTGGCGTGGAAGGCAAGCTAGGCAATACAGATATGGATATCTCCTCCTTTGTAACCGACCTTCTGTAACCCTAACCCTCTCCGGTGTCTATATAAACTGAAGGGTTTTAGTCCGTAGGACAACAACCATAACATACAATCATACCATAGGCTAGCTTCTAGGGTTTAGCCTCTCTGATCTCGTGGTAGATCTACTCTTGTACTACCCATATCATCAATATTAATCAAGCAGGACGTAGGGTTTTACCTCCATCAAGAGGGCCCAAACCTGGGTAAAACATTGTGTCCCCTGCCTCCTGTTACCATCCGGCCTAGACGCACAGTTCGGGACCCCCTACCCGAGATCCGCCGATTTTGAGACCGACATTCGTGCTTTCATTGAGAGTTCCGTTGTGCCGTCGCCATCAGGAAGGATGTCTCATCCCGTCTTTAAAGACGGCACTATTGCTGAGGGAGCTTTGGCTATCGGCTAAACTCTCCGGCTAGGTGGTTTTCTTATGACCGCCTGTTCGGCCGCTGCGCCGATGATGACTTCTCGGGTCATCGAAAGCAATCTTCACGTCAACTCGGAACTCGCCGAGTAGTTAGATCCAATGGAGCTCTCTTCCCTGAACGAGCTCTTGGATCGCATCGCCGCCCTAGGAGTCGCTACAGACTACGATCAGAGTGGCCTAAACCCGATCTGAGAGAGATCAACTCTCCCCAGGTCACCCATCACGTTGCAGTGGTGGAGGAACAATGCGGCAACCCTTCATCTATCTTAAGGACTAGCTATGTCCAGATTCCTGATCCCTCCAAGTCGGATACCCGCGGAGGGAGGACGTCATCAAAGCCTGAACCTAGAATCAGGCAGCGGGCTAGATTTATCGGAAAACATCCAAGAATCCAAACTTCTGAGTTCGGAAACTCCTTGGCCCCTGAGTCTCAGATTGGGTCAGGATTCGGATTCAATTCCACCCACCCACCCAAACATACGCGATCTATCCCAAATTAGGCAAGAGCCCGAAGAAACAGTACACCATTACTGGGCCGGATTCCTCCTGGTCATGAACAGGATAAAGGACTACCGCGAGGAAGACGCGATTTCATTCTTTTGCAATAATTGCACGGATAAGGGAATCCTCAACGCCATAAGTCGCCGTGAAATTACATGCTTTGCCGACTTGGTGTCCATAGTACGAAAGTACTGTGTGATGGAAAGCGCCTGGAAAACCGAAATAGAATTTTGGGATAATCCGGCCCTGAATACAAACCCAGTCCGAAATAAAAGGGTGCATTATCACAATACACCTGGGTTAACTACCAAAAAGCAAAAGCCCTCTACGGGGCAAGGAACCGTACTGGAGGGATGGCTCAACGGACCCTGCAAAATTCATAGTACAGCGGATGCAATACCAACGCACAGCCTTAGAGCATGTTGGATACTCCGGCAGGTGGCCAAAAGTGGTGAGGATCTACTCCTCCCAAATACCACAGAGCACCATCCCGTGGACAACAATACGGTGTTAACGGTCTTTGAGACCTTCGCGTCAAATAATAGACGCAAGCGAACACTCCGCAGCATGGCCGAAATCTTCCACATAGCAGAAATAAATCCTTGGAGTGACACGGCTATTACCTTCAATGCCAGTGACGAACCTAAATTCCGAACAGCCCGGGCACCAGGCGCACTGGTCCTCAGTCCAATCATGGACGGCTTTCGACTCACCAAGGTACTCATGGACGGCGGCAGCGGATTAAACCTCATCTATGAGGAAACTCTTCAAAATATGGAAATAGACTGGAGCCGCATTGAGCAAAGTAGCACAACCTTTAGAGGAATCATCCCCAGTCGGGAAGCACGCTGTGCTGGGAAAATCACACTAGACGTGGTATTCGGCACGCCGGATAATTACAGGTCCGAAGAAATTACATTCCAAGTGGCCCCGTTCAGCAGCGGATACCACGCTCTATTAGGGCGGGAGGCGTTTACAATCTTCCAAGCCATACCCCATTACGAGTACATGAATCTCAAAATGCCCGGGCCCAACGGAATCATCACTCTTGCTAGTGATCCAGACATAGCACTCCGCGCCGAAAATAAGACAGCTGCACTGGCCCTTGAGGCACTATCTAAAGCCCTAGCGGTCGAGGAACTAACTGCGCTGTGCTCCATGGTGAACAGGGACAACGTGATACTCGATAAAAGATCCAAGTCCACCTCCTTTAAACCGGCGGACGAAATAGTCAAATTCCAAGTCCATCCAACGAACCCTACAAAAACAGCTTCCATCGGGGCACAATTAAACCCTGATGTCGACGCCGCACTGTGAGAGTTCCTACGCGAGAACTGGGACATTTTTGCCTGGCACCCTTTAGACATGCCAGGAATCCCACGCAGGCTGGCTGAGCACAGCCTAAATATCCTAAAAGGATTCAAGCCAGTCAGGCAGGCTCTTCGACGTTTCTCCGAACCTAAGAGACAAGCCATGGGAGAGGAACTAGCCAAGCTATTGGAGGCTGGATTCATCAGAGACATAAAACATCCGGACTGGCTAGCAAACCTGGTGATGGAACCAAAGGACAAATCCTGGCACTTGTGCATCGATTTTAAGGACCTTAATAAGGCCTGCCCAAAGGATCCCTTCCCCCTCCCCCGCATCGATCAAATCATCGACGCTACCGCAGGACATGATTCATTATGTTTCCTCGACGCATACTCCGGCTACCATCAAATTAAAATGGTAGAGCCAGACCAAGCCGCAATGGCATTCATCACACCATACGGCCCATTCTGCTTCAACACAATGCCCTTCGGGCTCAAAAACGCCGGTGCAACATATCAGCGCATGATTCAGACATGTCTGGCAAACCAGATCGGCAAAACAGTGGAGGCATACGTAGATGACGTGGTCATTAAAACCAAGCATGTCGAAACTCTAGTAGATGACTTGAGGCTCACATTCGACAACCTCTGAACATATGACATCAAGCTCAATCCGGAAAAATGTGTTTTCAGCGTACCAGCCGGAAAGCTCCTGGGATTCATTGTCTCCAGTAGAGGTATTGAAGCTAATCCGGCCAAAATCTGAGCGTTGTCACAGTTGGCTACCCCAACAGACCTCAAACAAATACAAAAATTGACTGGATGCGTGGCGGCTCTAAGCCGCTTTATCTCCCGCTTGGGAGAAAAGGCATTACCCCCTTATCGCCTCCTCCAGCGCACCGAACACTTCGAGTGGACGGATGCCGCCACGGCCGGACTCAACGAAATAAAAGCCATATTGGCAACAAACCCAGTCCTGGCCGCGCCAAACATTGGCGAACCAATGCTATTATACATTGCGGCAACTCATCAAGTAGTAAGCGCAGTGCTCGTCGTCGAGCGAGAAGTGGACGGACACAAATTCCCCCTTCAAAAGCCGGTTTACTATGTGTCCACTGTCCTTACACCATGCAAATCACGGTACCCGCATTATCAAAAGATAGCGTACGCGGTATTTATGGCATCCCGGAAGCTGTGACACTACTTTCAAGAGTGTTCGATAACGGTAGCCTCGGAAGTACCACTTAACGATATTATAAACAACCACGATGCGGCGGGCCGGATTGCCAAATGGGCCGTTGAGCTCCTCCCGTTCGACATAACTTACAAGCCACGGCGAGCTATTAAGTTGCAAGTTTTGGCTGACTTCGTCGCTGAGTGGACGGAAGCCGAACTCCCTAAAGAGTACGACACATATTCAAACTGGATCATGCACTTCAACGGCTCCAAAATGTTGGCTGGTCTGGGGGTTGGTGTCGTTTTGACGTCCCCAATAGGAGATACCATTCAATATGTACTACAGATAATGTATATAGACTCCAACAACGCAACCGAATATGAGGCCCTTCTACATGGTCTCCGGATGGCAGTATCCATGGGCATTCAACGCCTAGAGGTGCGTGGGGATTCGAACCTCGCGATATCCCAAATAAATGGAGACTTTGATGCCAAGGATCCGAAAATGGAAGCTTATCGCAATGCCATCCTAAAAACGTCAGCTCGGTTCGAGGGGCTCGAATTTCACCATGTGGCTCGGGAAAACAATCAGGCGGCGGATATCCTCGCCCGCATCGGCGCAAAACATGACGCGGTCCCTCCCAAGATATTTCTGGAAAGGCTCTTCAAGCCATCTGTAGCATGGGAAGGGGACACTGGTAACAACAGTCCAGACCCGGCCAAAATACCCGATACCGAACTCTCTGACACAATCGGAGGCTACGCCACCGAAATAACACATTCAGCCTACGAAATAATGGCCATTATTGCCCCGTGGACAGAACCATTCCTGGCCTACCTAACTAGACAGGAACTTCTGGAGGACCAAGATGAAGCACGCTGCATAGTGCGGCGATCCAAGGCCTACAGGGTCCATGAGGGAGAATTGTACAAAAAAAGCGCTACCGGAGTCCTTCAAAGGTGCATCTCCGAAGAGGAAGGGCGGAACCTTTTGGCAGAAATTCACGCTGGACTCGGCGGTCATCACGCCGCAGCCCGAGCTCTTGTAAGCAAGGCCTTCCGTACAGGATTCTATTGGCCAACGGCCCGGGCAGATGCACAAGACTTGGTCCAACGTTGCGTCGGTTGCCAGCTCTTTGCAAATCAAAGCCACATGCCACCCACCGCCCTCCAAACAATCCCCATTACATGGCCCTTCGCGGTCTGGGGGCTTGACATGGTTGGACCCCTTAAAGGGGGAACCCACAAGAAAAAATACTTATTGGTCATGGTGGATAAATTCACCAAATGGATAGAGGCTAAACCAGTTAAAACAGCCGAATCCGGACCGGTGATAGATTTCATATACGGGGTTGTACACTGTTACGGCGTCCCCCACAGCATCATCACTGATAACGGCACGAACTTCACGGCTGACGAGGTAAAACTCTGGTGCAGCAAAATGGGCATCAAGCTCAACTATGCTTCAGTCTATCATCCACAAACCAACGGTCAAGTCGAACGAGCAAATGGTCTTATAATGAGCGGCATTAAACCCAGATTAGTGCGCTCCTTAACGGAGTCTGACACGCACTGGGTAGAAGAGCTGAACTCCGTACTCTGGGGGCTGCGGACCACGCCGAATCGTAGTACTGGTTATACACCGTTTTCTATGGTGTACGGCGTAGAGGCAGTCCTACCCTGTCACACAATTCATGACTCACCTCGAGTGCGCATGTACGAAGAAAGAGAAGCCGATCTCGATCGGCAGGACAGTCTGGACACCTTGGAAGAAGAGCCCGACGTAGCCAAAGCCCGTTCCGCATTTTACCAGCAACAGGCTCGCAGATACCAAAGCAGAGAAGTATGGGCCAAAACTTATAACGTTGGCGAACTAGTTCTACGGCTGCCGGATAAGAAAAAGAACAAGCTCGAGCCCAAATGGGAAGGTCCCTTCATTATCGAGCAAGTTCTGACCAGTGGAGCGTACCGACTACGGGATGCATCGACTAGTCGACTCGAGCCGAACCCATGGAACGCAGCCAGGCTTCGAAGATTCTACGCCTAGCACCGGACTTTATGTTAGTCCCCTCCCTTCGTCCATTTTCTGCATATGCATCATCTATCTTGTTTCCCTTTCTTTCTTTTATTTCTCTAGGCCTTCAAGGGTCACCTTGTGCCTCACTCATACATTACAGATGCTCTAGCCGCACTCTTCATACCTGGGGGCTTCTTTCACAGAAGCTTAAATTATTTACCTGGGCCTCACGCCCAACACATGTGTTATACTTCCGCATGTACCTTTTTTCAACATTATATGCATCGATATGACTTAAGTTTTCGCCAAGCTGGGCTGCCTGGCTCTTGTATTTATGCCCTACGTTCCCGTTAATTCGGCTAGGGCATAAGGGGAGCACCTCTGCGATTGTTACCGCCGGGTCAGCCGGACGTGTACCTTAGACTGGGTGAAGCCGAAAGCTAGCGTTCTTAAGGGAATATTCGATCGGTGAACAAAAGATGACTTTTATTTATTATCCATATCTGCCCCCAGATTCTTTTTCTGCGCTTCTTGTCGCAGTCCGGACATGCCCTTTAAGGCATGCTTACCCAAGGAAAGGAACCCTTAATGGAACTATTCTCCCTGGAAGATGTTTCTTACTACCCAGGTAATATAACATAACTAGTTGGGCACTTGTCTGATAAAGCACTAATGACCCCTACGCCTGGTCTCCACGCATGCCCCGGTTCTTACATAACCGAGAGGGTATTCGGATACACTCCGGACCGTCGGGTCCCGAGGTCGAAGCAAAAAGGTCTGCCACGACAAACAATCTACAATCCGTCTAGAAGGCATTATACATGTCACTTTAAAATTACATAGTCAATTTGACTGGTTGAATTCCTCTTCAATACCATCCAATAGGCTGTCTAGTCTACAGTCCTGTTGGGAATACTTTGCGGCCAATTCTACTTGGCCGTACACTAAGCTCACAGGGATCTCCTTCCCATCGGGCCCCACAGGTCCGACTTCGGCCATGTGGTTCGGGTCAGCCTTCGTGTACCGTGTCTTCACCATTGCCCAGGCTTCCCTGGCGCCCTGACGGCAGGCCGATATCTTCCATAATTGGAAGCGCCGCTGCACTCCCTTTAGCTTTTCTGCAAGCTCTCCAAGGCCTTCGGGTATGGAGACGGATGGCCACGAGGCCTGGGCGACGCCTTGCATCACCTGCTGAACTTGTTCGTGCAGTTGTGAGAGCTCGAGAAGAAGGTCACCCGTTGAACCAGGCATTTCCTCGGCAGGACGACCTGTTAGCATACCTACAGACATAACTCTGTCAGCCAGCTTCCTCGCTGAACTCTTTTCCAAAGTTCGTTCAAGCACTTACTAAATATGCCACATCGAAGCCGTCGATTTTCCTTAACAGAGTCCGACAGTTGGGCACAAACATCTTGTAGTTCCACGCCCAGCTTGGTGTTGGCATCTAGGAGATCATTTTTCTCCTGCCTCACCCTCGTAAGCACGTTCCCACCGGCCTTCAGCTGGCGCAGGAGTTGTTGCTTATCCAAATTTACTCCAGTGTCATCTGCAATTTTATCGTCAGATCTGCATACACGCCGCATTCTATATGATACTAATCATTTCAAGGATATGTTACCAGAGGGGGTCTCTTTGGGCTCCCCTGCTACGGCCAGTGCGGCCTGAAGTTGGGCTTTGCCCTCTTCCAGCTCCTGGGACAGTTGAGTATTCTTTTCTGTAAGAACCTTCATAACAAATGATCCTTAAATCAGTTATCCTAACTGTTTCAAGTCTCAGGGGCTACTGATATATATAATCACCAAATTTTCTCACCCGTATGTCTTTTACATACTGCTTCGTGGCTCTGGCTAGACCATTTTGAGCGGCACGGAGGTGCGCTTCTCCCGAATTGAAGGCATCCAATGCCTCTTGGGAGAAACAAGCGTCACGAAGAACAGTCCGGCGACGCCTGTGGTTCATGGCACTTTCCACCTCGGAATTGGTGGCAGACAGTTTATCCGCATCCTCTATCGGAGGAGCACCCGGCGCACGCCTCGTATTCGTTCCCGCCTCCGAATCCGGCCTTGGAGCCTGGCTTGTGGAGGCGTGATTGGTAGCCTCTCCGGGTATAGTCCAGCGAGCACTCTTTTTCCTGAAAAGAAGGCATGGTCGTTAATACGCCTCTGAGAATAATGTCTTGCAATAAAGACGGCACGCCGTACCTCTGCGCCGGTGTCTCAATCCGGACTGCGGGTCTTTTCAGCCTGCCTGGCCTCGCGGCCCCTTGTTGGCCAGTCGCCGCAGGCTCGGCCTTCTGCCTCGAGGACCTCCCCTGCAAAACACGGCTGTTATACAGCGATCAAAAACATGCAAGGACGGATCCCTTTTTGAAGTGCTGGGACTTCGGTCTCAGTCACCTATGAGGCTGGAACTAGCCCAGGGTAATCGGCCGTAATGGCCACCAAAGCACTATCATTGCTCGATTGGTAAAACACCCCATCGATCAGCTCCATAGATATGTCCGGATCCTCTTGGGAGGCCAGGTCGAGGGACCGTCCAGGGTCCTCGGGTTGTGGAGGGGGGTTGTTTATCTCCCTTACAGCCTGGCGCAGTTCCTGCGTAGAAATCGCTAGACTGAACTTAACTGCGGAAATATGAAACGGATGGGCGAGAAAAAGTCTCCGCTTACCCAGCTCGGAGGATTGTACATAGAAAATCCGCCCTGCGGGTTGACACGAAGGAATTCCTCCTCTTCTCCCTTGTACAAAGTGGATAAAATCTTTATTAGATCAGCAACCGATCCCGGCCCTTTATGGCCGTAGCGGGTGGCGTCATCCTCCCCGTTGAAATCCCACATGGGGTGGCCTCTATACTGAAGCAGCTGCACCCCCCTGCATGATACATATGGCCATGACCTCGATCATGGTCAATCCGGATCGAGCTAAAAAACTTATCCGGCTCATCAGGTAAAGAACGTCCCTGTCATCTTCCTCCAGGGGGCTTCGTGGACGCCAGCTCCGGCGCTTCTTCAAAGGGGCGCTGTGGAACTCAGGAAGGCCGATCCGAATAGGATCCGGGAGGGGGACGTCTTCTATATAAAACCATTCTGAAGGCCAGTCTTCGGACGTCTTCTTTGGGGTTCCGAACAGGTATCCGGTCCCGGCAACACGCCACACTTCGGCTCCGCCCACTTGATATATTGACCCCTTCTGAGAACGGGGCACAAGGCAGAACAACTTCTTCCACAGAGCGAAATGAGCCTCACAGCCCAAAAACAACTCGCAAAGGGCTACGAATCCCGCGATATGCAGCATGGAGGCAGGCGTAAGGTTGTGCAACTGGAGGCCGTAGAACTCCAGGAGCCCCCAGAGAAACGGATGAATTGGGAATCCGAGCCCTCTTACCAAATAAGGGACAAGGCATACCCGCTCTTCCTTGGAGGGATTGGGAAGGCTCTCCGCTTGCTCTCCGCCATTATAGGTGGCGAGCCCAGCTCGAACCGGGACCATATACGCTGGGGGAAGAAATCCCTTGGTCTGAAGCATCACTAATTTGCTGTGCGGGACGGAACATCTCTCCCAATCTCCAGGATTGGAGCTAGGGGAGCGAGAGGAGGAGCTGCGTCGACCGGCCATGATGGAATGGATCTCTGTCGGGCGCACTCCAATGAAGGCTCGCCAAGGGAGGATGGTGTGATTTGGATCTGAATCCTCGTCTTTTTAATAGGCGGCTCATTCACATAGCTAGGGGGGTAAATGTGAAAACACCCTGGCTCTTCACATTTGCTCGACACGTGGAAAGTGGCTATTATTGGGCGTGGAAGCCAAGGAGTGCAACATTCACAAGAAACCAGACACTATTTCGATAGGTACACAGAATTTGGAGAGGAACCCGCCTTGCAATGCCGAAGACAATACTGCGCGCCCGACTCATCGTCATTGAAGCCTGGTTCGGGGGCTCCTGAGGGAGTCCTGGATTAGGGGGTCTCCAGATAGCCGGACTATATCCATTGGTCGGACTGTTAGACTATGAAGATACAAGATTGAAGACTTAGTCTCATGTCCGGATGGGACTCTACTTGGCGTGGAAGGCAAGCTAGGCAATACGGATATGGATATCTCCTCCTTTGTAACCGACCTTGTGTAACCCTAACCCTCTCCGGTGTCTATATAAACCGAAGGGTTTTAGTCCGTAGGACAACAACCACAACATACAATCATACCATAGGCTACCTTCTAGGGTTTAGCCTCTCTGATCTCGTGGTAGATCTACTCTTGTACTACCCATATCATCAATATTAATCAAGCAGGACGTAGGGTTTTACCTCCATCAAGAGGGCCCGAACTTGGGTAAAACATCATGTCCCCTGCCTCCTGTTACCATCTGGCCTAGACGCACAGTTCGGGACCCCCTACCCGAGATCCGCCGGTTTTGACACCGACAGTTACCTTTTTGCTTTTCCTGGGCTTAAGAGCCACATCTTCGTCGTCATCTGGAAGATCGATGACGTGGGGTGGAGCTGCAAGGCAGACCATTCGACCCCAAGTGAGCCACTCGAATGCAATCGACCAAAGAATCAAATCGCAAGAGTTTATACCTGGGTTGGAGGTTACTGCATCTTCCATTTCCTCATCCCGGTATTGGAGAGAAGAGGTTCCTGGCGTAGCAGCACTGCGAAGACCCACATTCAATCGATTACGTTCGGTTAATTGAGTCGACGAGAAGGACAAGTTAGATGGTTACCCGGAGATAGTAGGAATGGTCACTTTAATCCTGGGCAAAGCTTTTGACGGCTTGGAGGAGGTGGCTTTCGGCGCTTTCGGTGCTGGAGGTGGCGCAACTTTGGACTGCTTTGGAGCCTTTTCAGTCGGCGTCGGGGAAGACGTCCTAGGACGCTTCGAAGACTGGCCAGTTGGTGCGGTCACCAAGTCCCGAACACTCGTCGGGTCGTGGGCATGTTTGGATCTCCTCGTCTTCGTCAGTCGATTCGTCGCTTTCTTCGTCAGTCGATTCGTCGCTCTCCTCGTCTTCCTCAGCCTCCGAATGCTCCTCGCCGCTCTCACCACCGCTCCCTTCTTCCTCAGCCTCTTGGTCCTGCACTCCGTTGGGCATTGAGTACATCTCGATGAGGGCCTGAAAAGACAACGATCAAAGGAAATTCAATCGACCATAAACAAGATATCACTCGGTGAATCGGAAAGATACTTGATAAGACAGAATTATACCTGCTCTGGCTGGTGGGAGTTGTCGAATGGGATCACCCTCCTAGACCCCCGAGGGTTGTCTTTGTTGCTGGTGATCCCCATCAACCACTTCTCCAAGGTATCCTCGCTGACGTCCTCCGGGTGGATTCGAGTGGAATCCTCGAGCCCAGAGTACATCCACATCGGATGATCGCGCGCCTGAAGAGGTTGGATGCGTCGACCGAGAAAGACCTCCAGTAAGTCCATCCCGGTCACCCCGTCGCGGACAAGCTGGACGACCCGCTCGACCAGCACCTTGACCTGCGCCTTCTCTTCTGGAACTACCTTCAGGGGAGCGGGTTTCTCCACTCGAGCCAAAGAAAAAGGAGGAAGTCCAGTCGACTGGCCCGGGGTCGGCTGATCCATGCAGTAGAACCAAGTCGACTGCCAGCCCCGAACCGAGTCGGGAAGAATCATGGATGGGAAAGTGCTCTTGCTCCTCATCTGGATCCCCAAACACCCGCACATCTGGATCACCTGTGTCTTCTCGTCACTCGACTTGGCCTGTTTGACCGACTGGGATCGGTAGGTGAAGATGTGTTTGAAAAGACCCCAGTGCGGTCGACAACCCAAGAATTTTTCGCACATCGACACAAAAGCGGCCAGATAGACTATGGTGTTGGGAGTGAAATGGTGGAGTTGAGCCCCAAAGAAGTTCAAAAAAGCCGGAAGAAAGGATGGGGAGGCAGTGAAAATCTGTGATCTACGTGGGTGGCGGGGAGAACACACTCACCCTCCCTCGGCTGCGGCTCGGTTTCGTTCCCCGGGAGCTGTGCCAACTTGTGGGGGATCAGTCCCCCCTCCACCAGGTCATCGAGGTCATCCTGCGTGATTTTCGAGCGGATCCAGTCGCCCTGGATCCAGCCCGCCGGCAGGCCGGATCTCGACGAGGATCCGCCCCGGCTGGTCCGCTTGTCGTTCGCCTTTAATGTCGCCTTCTTCGCGTGTTCCAGCGCCACCGTCCTATCCTTCCCCATGGCGGTGGGTCGAGCTCGAGCGAAGGTCCGGCGATGAGGGCGGAAGCGAGTGTGGCGGAGAGATTGAGAGAAGAAGAAGAAAGAATGGGAGCGCACGGGGTAGAGGCCTGGTCCGAGGCCTTTTATAAGATCGTCATCCGAGTGACTGACTGGTGGACCCGGGCAATCTAAACAAATCCCGCAATAGTCACGCGCGCAATACGTGGTGAAAAAGGTGGTGCGGGGATCGAGGAGACTTGCCTAATCCGTCCCGATAACCTCGGTTCCGTCCGTCTGGCGTGCTTCCCAAAATTTGAATCCCGCGAGATCTGCGGGAACAGAACAACCTGTCAGACTGAAGACAAACATCCTCTACATCATCATTCGGAATCCCACCGTGAAAACTCACTCGACAAAAACCAAGAATGGACCAAGGCGACTGAGAAAGGAGTCGACGTCCTCACCTCAACTCATTGTTCCAGAATGAGATACACTCGTAGCGCAAAGAATGGGTCGGAAGTGTCCCCAACTCTTTCCCCACTCAAACCCTGATCCATTCGGGGGCTAATGATGAAGCTATGTACCTAGGGTAGGGTCATGGATCTGTCCAGCATACCCTCCCCAAGGACATCTCTACAAAGAATCAGAAGCGGTCGAAGAGAAAACATCATCCACTCGACCATGAGGATGTGCTCACTCGACTCCCTTGAAGACACTCGGCCACCTTGAAGACACTCGACCATCAGAAGATGAGAAGCCCTCCACTCTGCAACGGTCGTGACTTAAATCATAGCTTTATGGGCATTTATAACACTTTATTGTAGACGTTACCATTAACGTCCGACCTTTATGAACATTGAACCCCGTGTAACGGAGGGGAGCTGGGGTCCTTGCGCACTCTATATAAGCCACCCCCCCTAGTCTAGGACAAGGGTTCGCACTTTTGTAAACTCACACACACATATATAATCCAGTCGACCGCCTCAGGGCACCGAGACGTAGGGTTGTTACTTCCTCCGAGAAGGGCCTGAACTCGTAAACTCGTGTGTACAACTACTCCATAGCTAAGTTCTTGCCTCCTAATACCTACCCCCCATTCTACTGTCAGTCTTAGATCCATGACACCTGCCCCCCTAGGGCGCGCCCCCTACCTCGTGGGCCCCCTGGAGCTCCTCCGACCTCAAGACCAACTCTATATATTTGCTTTCGGGGAGAAAAAATCAGAGAGAAGGATTCATCGCGTTTTACGATACGGAGCCGCCACCAAGCCCTAAAACCTCTCGGGAGGGCTGATCTGGAGTCCGTTCGGGCTCCGGAGAGGGGAATCCGTCGCCATCGTCATCATCAACCATCCTCCATCACCAATTTCATGATGCTCACTGCTGTGCATGAGTAATTCCATCGTAGGCTTGCTGGACGGTGATGGGTTGGATGGGATCTATCATGTAATCGAGTTAGTTTTGTTAGGGTTTGATCCCTAGTATCCACTATGTTCTGAGATTGATGTTGCTATGACTTTGCTATGCTTAATGCTTGTCACTAGGGCCCGAGTGCCATGATTTCAGATCTGAACCTATTATGTTTTCATCAATATATGAGAGTTCTTGATCCTATCTTGCAAGCCTATAGTCACCTACTATGTGTTATGATCCATTAACCCCGAAGTGACAATAATCGGGATACTTACCGGTGATGACCATAGTTTGAGGAGTTCATGTATTCACTATGTGTTAATGCTTTGTTCCGGTACTCTATTAAAAGGAGGCCTTAATATCCCTTAGTTTCCATAAGGACCCCGCTGCCACGGGAGGGTAGGACAAAAGATGTCATGCAAGTTCTTTTCCATAAGCACGTATGACTATATTCGGAATACATGCCTACATTACATCGATGAATTGGAGCTAGTTCTATGTCACCCTAGGTTATGATTGTTACATGATGAACCGCATCCGGCATAATTCTCCATCACTGATCCATTGCCTACGAGCTTTCCACATATTGTTCTTCACTTATTTACTTTTCCGTTGCTATTGCTATCATCACTACAAAATACCAAAAACATTACTTTTGCTACTGTTACCTTTTGCTATCGTTACCACTACTACCATATTACTTTTCTACTAAACACTTCGCTGCAGATACTAAGTTTCCAGGTGTGGTTGAATTGACAACTCAGCTGCTAATACTTGAGAATATTCTTTGGCTCCCCTTGTGTCGAATCAATAAATTTGGGTTGAATACTCTACCCTCGAAAACTGTTGTGATCCCCTATACTTGTGGGTTATCAGCGGCGATCAAGGTTGCCAACACCAAAAGGCATGACTTCCAATCCTTCATGGAGACTTTCATTCCTGCTGCCACTCGCATCGTGGAAGGGATCGATTTGGACGAGTTCGTCGAGCCTGCAAGCCCTCCTCCTGCTGAGTGAACGAACTTGATACGTAAACTTCCTTTAAATTCGCCACGGAATGCCGAGTGATTTTTGTAACCATTAAACTCCTTCGGGCCTGATGCCCGAGTACTTTTATCTTCGTCCTGAAACTTTTGAGGTTTTATCCGATCTTGGCTTATCTTCTGCATGTGCTTGCGTTTGCCTTCGAGTGGAACTTATTATTCACTCGGAATATTTCTTGAAATGCAGCTCTGAGGGAGATACCTCAGTCGACCTGCGCCTCTCCATCTTGCGGATAGGGATGGAGCGCACGTTGTGCTTGTGGCACAGCTCCGGGGAGAGAATTGCAGTCGACCTGCACCTCGTTGTCCTTGCAGATAGGGGCGGAGCGTGCGTTGTACTTATGGCGTAGCTCCGAGGAGAGAGTTGCAGTCGAGCTGCACCTCGTCGTCCTTGCGGATAGGGATGGAGCGCACGTTGTACTTGTGGCGCAACTCCGAGGAGAGGGTTGCAATCTCCCTGCACCTCGTCGTCCTTGCGGATAGGGATGGAGCATGCGTTGTACTTGTGGCTTAGCTCCGAGGAGAGAGTTGCAGTCGCCTGCACCTCGTCATCCTTGCGGATAAGGATGGAGCGCACGTTGTACTTGTGGCGCAACTCCGAGGAGAGGGTTGCAATCTCCCTGCACCTCGTCGTCCTGGCGGATAGGGATGGAGCGTGTGTTGTACTTGTGGCGTAGCTCCGAGGAGAGGGTTGCAATCTCGTCGTCTTAGGCGAGTACTGGACTGTAGATAAGCCCCCGAGTGTGAGGTTTGCTCATCGCTCGGTAGGATTTTTAATACTTAGGCGAGTACCGGACTGCAGCTAAGCCCCCGAGTGTGAGGTTTGCTGATCACTCGGTAGGATTTTTTTAAACTTAGGCGAGTACCTGACTGCAGCTAAGCCCCCGAGTGTGAGGTTTGCTCATCACTCGGTAGGATTTTTTAAACTTAGGCGAGTACTGGACTGTAGCTAAGCCCCTGAGTGAGAGGCTTGCTCACCACTCGGTAGGATTTTTTAAACTTAGGCGAGTACTGGACTACAGCTAAGCCCCCGAGTGAGAGGCTTGCTCACCACTAGGTAGGATTTTTTAAACTTAGGCGAGTACTGGACTGCAGCTAAGCCCCCGAGTGAGAGGCTTGCTCATCACTCGGTAGGATTTTTTTAACTTAGGCGAGTACTGGACTGCAGCTAAGCTCCCGAGTGTGAGGTTTGCTCATCACTTGGTGGGATTTTTTTAAACTTAGGCGAGTACTGGACTGCAGCTAAGCCCCCGAGTGTGACGTTTGCTCATCACTCGGTAGGATTTTTTAAACTTAGGCGAGCACTGGACTGCAGCTAAGCCCCCGAGTGAGAGGCTTGCTCATCACTCAGTAGGATTTTTTAAACTTAGGCGAGTACTGGACTGTAGCTAAGCCCCCGAGTGTGAGGTTTTCTCATCACTTGGTAGGATTTTTTAAACTTAGGCGAGTACTGGACTGCAGCTAAGCCCCCGAGTGAGAGGCTTGCTCATCACTTGATAGGATTTTTTCAAACTTAGGCGAGTACTGGACTGCAGCTAAGCCCCCGAGTGTGAGGTTTTCTCATCACTCGGTAGGATTTTTTAAACTTAGGCGAGTACTGGACTGCAGCGAAGCCTCCGAGTGTGAGGTTTGCTCATCACTCGGTAGGATTTTTTAAACTTAGGCGAGTACTGGACTGCAGCTAAGCCCCCGAGTGTGAGGTTTGCTCATCACTCGGCAGGATTTTTTAAACTTAGGCGAGTACTGGACTGCAGCTAAGCCCCCGAGTGAGAGGCTTGCTCATCACTCGGTAGGATTTTTTTTCAAACTTAGGCGAGTATTGGACTGTAGCTAAGCCCCCGAGTGAGGTTTGCTCATCACTTGGTAGGATTTTTTAAACTTAGGCGAGTACTGGACTGCAGCTAAGCCCCCGAGTGTGAGGTTTGCTCATCACTCGGTAGGATTTTTTAAACCTAGGCGAGTACTGGACTACAGCTAAGCCCCCAAGTGTGAGGTTTTCTCATCACTCGGTAGGAGTTTTTAAACTTAGGCGAGTACTAGACTACAGCTAAGCCCCTGAGTGAGAGGCTTGCTCATCACTCGGTAGGTTTTTTTTAAACTTAGGTGAGTACTGGATTGCAGCTAAGCCCCCGAGTGAGAGGCTTGCTCATCACTCGATAGGATTTTTTTAAACTTAGGCGAGTAGTGGACTGCAGCTAAGCCACCCACTGGGGGATTTCAGACACACACGTGAGCAATCGACAATCTTTTTAAAATACTGTAAAACTCTTGTCTTTGATAAACAAACTACAAAGGTGCTTCTTATTACATCTCAACAGACTGAGTGCTTAAGTATAAAAGGGGCGGAGTAGCTCCGCATTCCAAGTGCATGGCTCGTCTTTCTTGTGCTCGACATTATAGAGGTGGTACGCTCCGCTGTGGAGCACTCTGGTGACAACGAAGGGGCCTTCCCAGGAAGGCGCAAGCTTGTGTGGTTTATGCTGATCCACTCGAAGAACCAAGTCTCCCCCTTGAAATGCTCGACCCCTTACATTTCTGGCGTGGAATCGACGCAGATCCTGCTGATAAATGGTCGATCAGATTAAGGCCATCTCCCTTTCTTCCTCCAGGAGATCAACTGCATCTTGCCGTGCCTGTTCTGCTTCTTCTTCTGAGAAAAGCTCGACTCGTGGTGCATTGTGGAGCAAGTCACTCGAAAGTACATCTTCGGCTCCATAAACCAAGAAAAGGGGAGTTCAGCCAGTCGAGCGATTGGGATTCGTCCTCAGTCCCCACAACACCGATGGAAGTTCATCGACCCAGGCTCCTGCTGCGTGTTTGAGATCACGCATCGGGTTTCAGTCCTT
The DNA here is from genome assembly GCF_003073215.2 of Triticum urartu. Taxonomy (NCBI): domain Eukaryota; kingdom Viridiplantae; phylum Streptophyta; class Magnoliopsida; order Poales; family Poaceae; genus Triticum; species Triticum urartu. The sequence goes on along the minus strand of NC_053026.1, from coordinate 109,993,784 downwards.
TGAGAATAAATCCATTTGCTCTTTCAGCTTTCCCATTCGACTGGGGTGGGAGACTGAAGCATAGTCGACTCGAGTACCTTGAGAAGCATAGAAAGTCCTAAACTCATCAGAATCGAAGTTTGACCCGTTGTCAGTGATGATGTTGTGTGGAACACCATATATGAATGTTAACTCTCTGATGAAGCTGACATCAGTACTGGCTTCAAGGTTCTTGATAGGCTTGGCATCAATCCATTTGGTGAACTTGTCGACTGCTACAAGCACATGAGTATCCACTCCTACCAGTCCTCAGAGGCCCAACCATATCCAATCCCCAAACAGCAAAAAGCCAGATGAGTGGAATGGTCTTCAGGGCCGACGCAGGCTTGTGAGACATGTTGGAGTAAAACTGGCAACTTTCACATTTGTCGACTATTTCTTTTGACATCTCATTTGCTCATGGCCAGTAAAATCCCGCTCGGTATGCTTTGGCCACAATGGTCCGAGAGGACGCATGGTGACCATAGGTCCCCGAGTGAATGTCATTGAGGATCACTCAACCTTCTTCAGGCGTTATGCATTTCTGACAGGCTCCAGTCACACTTTCTCTGAACAATTGTCCTCTTATCATGGTAAAGCTTTGGATCGACGAACGATCTGTCGAGCCTCTTCTTCATCCTCTAGGAGTTCCTTTCTAAGAATGTACGCAATATATGGTAATGTCCAATCGGGAGTGATGACCAAAACCTCCATGATCAAATCGACCATGGCTGGGACCTCGATTTCAGTCGGATCAGTGGCACTCTTTGGTTGCGGGGGCTCTTCAGTGAAAGGATCTTCTTGAACTGAAGGTGTATGAATATGTTCCAGGAACACATTGCTGGGAATGGCTTCCCTCTTGGAACCTATCTTCGCTAGATCATCAGCTGCTTGATTTTTCAGTCGGGATATGTGATGGAGCTCCAACCCCTCAAACCTCTTTTCTAACTTTCTCACTACATTGCAATAACTAGTCATAGCTTGGCTTCTGACATCCCACTCCTTCATCACCTGATTGACCACTAAATCCGAGTCGCCATAGACCATGAGGCGACGGACGCCGAGTGAAATGGCCATACGCAACCCATACAGGAGTGCCTCATATTCGGCTTCGTTGCTGGAAGAATCAAAGTGAATCTGGAGAACATAGCTGAGTTTGTCACCTCGGGGCGATACCAATACCACCCCAGCACCGGATCCATTCAGCATCTTGGAGCCATCGAAGAACATGGTCCAATGCTCTGAGTGAATTTGGGCCGGCAGTTGCTGTTCGATCCACTCGGCGAGGAAATATGCTATTGCTTGGGACTTGATAGCTTTCTTTGCCTCAAACTTGATGTCTAGGAGAAGGAGTTCAATCACCCACTTTGCCACTTGATAAGTTGCATCTCTGTTGTTCAGAATCTCTGATAATGGAGCGTCGCTGACGACCGTAATGAAATGATCAAAGAAATAGTGTGCAACCTTCTTCGTGGTCATGTAAATCCCATAAACAAGCTTCTGATAGTGCAGATATCTTTGTTTCGATGGAGTCAGAACTTCAGAAACGTAATATACTGGGCGCTGAACTTTATAGGCTTTTCCTTCTTCTTCCCGCTAGACCGTGAGTACTGTACTGACAACTTGTCCAGTGGCTGCAATATAAAGCAGTAAAGGATCTTTGCTGATTGGTGCAGCAAGCACCGGCTGGGTGGAAAGCAGGGCTTTGAGCTCTGCAAACGCTGCATCAGCTTCGGGAGTCCACTCGAACTTATCAGACTTCTTCATCAGTCGATAAAGAGGCAATGCCTTTTCACCGAGGCAAGAAATGAATCGACTCAAGGCAGCCAAGCAACCAGTAAGCTTCTGGACATCGTGCACACGCACAGGGCGTTTCATCCGAAGTATAGCACCAACTTTCTCTGGGTTAGCGTCGATCCCTCATTCGGAAACGAGGAAACCGAGTAACTTTCCGCCGGGAACTCTGAATGTGCACTTTGATGGATTAAGCTTGATATCATACCTTCTGAGGTTGGCAAAGGTTTCAGCAAGGTCAGCCAGCAGGTTGGAACCCTTACGTGACTTGACCACAATGTCATCCATGTATGCTTCCACATTCTGACTGATTTGAGTGAGCAGACACTTCTGGATCATCCTCATGAATGTGGCTCCGGCGTTCTTTAAGCCGAATGGCATGGTGACATAACAAAAGCATCCGAATGGAGTGATGAAAGCCGTTTTTATCTCATCAGGTCCATATAGTAGGATCTGATGGTACCCGGAATAGGCGTCCAAAAAAGACAGACGCTCACACCCCACAGTCGAGTCGACGATTTGGTCGATGCGGGGGAGAGGAAAATGATCTTTCAGGCAGGCCCGATTGATATGCTTGAAGTCAATGCACATGCGAAGTGAATCGTCCTTCTTGGGGATCATGAAAACATTGGCGAGCCACTCGGAGTGGTAGATTTCTCGGATGAACTCAGCTGCCAGGAGCCGAGCCACTTCCTCACCAATTGCTTTTCTCTTCTGGATGGCGGACCGTCGGAGATGTTCCTTGACAGGTTTCACTTTCGGGTCGACTCGCAAACGATGCTCAGCCAGTCCCCTGGGTACACCTGGCATGTCAGAAGGTTTCCATGCAAAGATGTCCCAGTTCTCACGGAGGAACTGGATGAGCGCTTCTTCCTATTTGCTGTCGAGTGTCGCTGAAATATGAGTCGGAGCAGCGTTGGGATCGGTCGGGTGAATATGAATCGGTTTCGTTTCTCCAGACGGCTGAAATGCAGAGTCTGTGGCAGGCTTCTTAGCTCGCAGCAAATCACTCGGATCTGCATTTTTCTGGTACTCTTGCAATTCTACTACTACCATTTGTGCATCGGCAATTTTTGAGCCCTTCTAGAAGCACTCTTCTGCCTTCTGCCGATTACTAGTGATGGTGATCACCCCTCTGGGACCAGGCATCTTCAATTTGAGATACACGTAACATGATCGAGCAATAAAACGTGCGTAAGCGGGTCTTCCCAGAATAGCATGGTAAGCACTCTTGAAGTCCGCCACTTCAAATGTCAACTTCTCCTTGCGGTAATTCTTGAAATCACTAAAAACCACATCAAGGGCGATCTGGCCGAGTGACTGGGCCTTCTTGCCAGGTATAACTCCATGAAAACTCATATTGCTTTCGCTAAGCTTGGACATCGGAATGCCCATCCCTTTCAGAGTTTCAACATAAAGGATATTTCGACCACTGCCACCGTCCATCAGTACCTTGGTCAGTCGAGTGCCTTCAACAACAGGGTCGACAACCAGCGCTTGCCTCCCAGGGGTGGCTATATGTGCTGGATAATCCGACTGGTCGAATGTGATGGCAGTCTGAGACCACTTTAGGTAACTGGGTGTTGCCGGAGCAACCATGTTCACCTCCCTGTTAATAACTTTCAATCAACTTTTGCTCTCCACATCAGCAAAAATCATCGGAGTGGAATTGACATTGGGAAAACCATCATCATCTTCTTCCCTTTCCTCACCCTTGTCCGACTCCTCCTTCTCCTTGGTTGTTTCTCTCGGAACTACTGGATCAGGAGACGACACTGTCGAGTGGTGTGCTTAGGGTAAATGAGATTCCCCTCTTCATCTTTCTTGGTATGAATGTGACATGGTAAATCCAACACATCATTCCCATCTTGATCTTTAACTTTCTTGGGAGTCCAGGGCCCTTTGGGCTTCCCCTTGAATTTCCCTTGGGCCACAACTAAAGCTTCACCAGGAGCAGCTGGTTCGGCCTTGCGCTTCTGTTTCCGAATGGAATTCCCTCCTCCGGTTTCTTGGGCGACTGTTTTGTGCTTGCCACTCCGGAGTCGGTCTTCCTCTTCACCATTGGCATACTTGGTGGCAATCTCCATCATTCGACTTAGGGACATATCTCCTGTCCGGCCGAACTTCAGATTCAACTCTCTGTACTTGCCGCCTTCCTTGAAGGCACAAACTGCTTGGTGATCCGACACATTCTCCACTGTATGGTGCAATGTGATCCATCTCTGGATATAATCTCTCAAGGTCTCATTCGGCTTCTGCACACAGGACTGCAGCTCTGTCAGCCCCGCCGGCCTTTTGCATGTACCTTCAAAGGTTCTAACAAACACTCGGGCAAGTTCTTCCCAACTATATATGTTGCCAGGTGCCAACTGATTCAACCACGCTCTGGCTGAACCCTCCAACATCAAAGGAAGGTGTTTCATGGCCACTTCATCATTGCCGCCACCGATCTGCACAGCCACTCGGTAGTCCTCAAGCCAAGTGTCAGGCTTGGACTCGCCAGTGAACTTGCTGACTCCAGTCGCCAACCTGAAGTTGGGAGGAATCACTGCTGCTCTAATGGCTCTGCTGAAACACTCGGGACCTGAAACATGCACCCTGCTTCCAGTCGGATAATATCTATCATGGCCCTCTTTGTGTGCCATGTTCCTGTCAACCAGACCTTGAACGAGAATAGATCTCGCATCAAAGCATGGCTCTCTGGGGTCTACTAGAATTCTTCGTTCACCGCTATGGGGGCGCATGTCTTCTTGCCGCCGATGCACATATGACCCACTCCTCGGAGGAGGTGTGGGCACTCAATGACGGTCATCGTGGTCGAGTCAATGATCATACTGCTCACGGTTCCTGTACTGTTCCTGCCGGTGCCCACGTCCCTCATGTCGCGGAGGCGATCTTGGGCTTGAGCAGATTGGACAGTGTCTGCTACCACAGATCTGCTATGAATCCTATTCCGTGACTGAGATAATGTTGTATTCTGCTCTCCTGCTGCCCGGAGTAAAGCCCGGATCTGCACCAAACCTCGGCCAGCTTCCGACTGGGAAGGCTGAATTGACTTCGCTATTCGGGTTGTAGCTGTGAGATTCTGGATTGGAGTTCGGTATACCTGAGTCGGAGGTGGAAAAAGTTGTCGTCGACTGGACTCAGGAATCCGCTGCCGAGCACCTTCGTCGAGTGCACGCTGGAGGTTCTCCAGTCGAGTGTGCTCAGCCGAGTTGGCCAGGCGCGCCTCCTCCAAGGCTCGGGCCTCGGGGGTTTCTCCAATGATAGGAGTGTGAAGTGCATCCACATTGCGGCAGTGAAGATCTTCCCTCTGCTGCGAAGAGAGGGGTTCGGGGCGGTACTCTTCGTGGACGCGCGACGGATCACCGATGCCATCGCCACCGTCGTCGCGGGGGAAGCCAGGAGGACTGCGCGGCCCATTGACCATCAAGACTTCCGCTGCGGTGTCACTGCTGTCGCACTCGGATGCAGTCTCGACGGAGCCAGTCGACAGGTCGAACAGGCCATAGAGAGTTTCATCGGGCTCGATCACCGCGATTTGTGGGGTGGCCGATTGGAGGGCCACCGCGTGCCTCACCGACCGCTGAAGTCGTGACCGACCGGACCGCTTGCGCCGGCGGGCAGCGAGAAGCGAGGACGCCGTAGGAGCCGACTGATACTAAGTCGACGGCTGTCGAAGAAGGACGCTGCGGACGCACGCGTGGGAGTGCGTCGCCCCACGGATGGGGAGCGCGTCGATGTCGAGTGGAGCCTCGTGGAGCCAAGCGGAGTCATCGGCGATGAAGACGAGTGCGCCAAGACGGATCTCACGGCCCTTAGCCAATCCTCCGCTATAAACCATGATGATGGGAATCGGAAAAATTACAACTTCTCCAACAAACTGCTAAGACACCTGCCCCAAGGTGGGCACCAACTGTCGTGGATCTAAGACTGGCAGTAGAATGGGGGTAGGTATGAGGAGGCAAGATCCTAGCTATGGAGTAGTTGTACACACGAGTTTACGAGTTCAGACCCTTCACGGAGGAAGCAACAGCAAACTGTTGTCTCGGTGCCCGGAGGCGGTCGACTGGATTGTGTATATGTGTGTGTTTACAAAGGATGCGAACCCTTGTCCCAAAGGAGGGGGGTGGCTTATATAGAGTGCGCCGGGACCCCGGCTCCCTTTCGTTACACAGGGTTCAATGTACATTAAGACTGGAGCGTTAGTGGTAATGCTAGTGATTAAGTGATATAAATGACAATTAAGTCTATGAGTAAATGCCCGACCGTTGTTGTGTAGAGTGGCTTTAGATCTTTTGTACGTCGAGTGGCTTCTGTGGCGGTTGAGTGTCATTGATTCTTCCGAGTGGAATGTCTTTCGTCGAGTGGATGATGGTACCCTTCGAATGCTTCTGGCTTTAGGGCGATGACCTTGGGGAGGGCGTCTAGGTTAGACCTATGACCCTACCCTAGATACATAGCTTCATCATCCACCAAAAGCGATAAGCTCCTCCGTAGACCTCTCCCGAGGTGTCTGCTCCCCGCTCCCCCGCCCATCTCTTATTGCCTGTGAAGATGGGTAGAGCGCGGTCGAGCGGGAACCGTCAACAGTAGGAACGGGAGAACGAGACCGTGGAGCCTCCTGCTCGACAGTCCCAGTCCCCACCAACCCATCAGCACGGCGTGGACTTGACACGGGAGAAGGGGAGATGCGGGCCTCCTGCCCATGCCCCTCTCCAATCCGCCCAGAGCTGTCCCGCGGTGAGAGGGTGCTGCGGGCCTCCTACCCGCACCCCTCCCCAGGGTGGCCTGGGACCGCCGTGGGTGAGATGGTGGTGCGGGCCTCCTGCACACGACCCCCTCCACACGCGATGGGCGACCCAATGCCCGTCAGACCAGCAACCGCGGAGCCTATCGGGGCGTACCTCCCCACTCCGACCGAGGCGGCGCCAGAAGGTACAGGTACTGGAGAACGGGTACGGACCGCCTTCGGCCCGGAGTCCGCCCTCTGAGATGTGGGTACCGTTGGCGACACGCAGTCAGGTAGCATCACCAGCGGTAACTCGTGTTCCGCCGAATCGTCGGCCTTGACTCGGTTGCTTCATAACCGACTAGGAGCAGAAGGCACTCCAAAAAAACCAAACCGAAGTGTATTCATTGGAGTCATAGAAAGATGACATCCCCTTAACAGACTTATCCGCATTATCCGACTGCGAATTCGGCCCCTTAGCCACCTCCCGTGGTGTGTTCTTAGGCCCCGTGTTCTGATTCCCGGGAGCTTCATCCCCTTCAGTCGTATCCATATCCTGATGCTCACCCCCCTCCCGAGGTATCGATGTATCCCGGATAGCCTGGTTGGCTCAAGTGGCTTAAAAAATCTCAAGAAGGATTCTCTTCATGGAGTCCTCGTGGCGGCGCAAGTGATATTTTACTGCAGCGATGCTCTTGCTATGTGGATCTTTCGACAACAGTAGCCCATCTGTATTAGGCGTTGTAGCACTGCAGTTGTATCGTTAAAAATGAAAAGAAGTTACACAGGATCAGCGCTAGTAGCACCAGGTAAAATGGTAAACTTGTTCTACGAAAAAAATGGGTAAAATGGTAAAGATCGGATTAGCCAAAAGCGACTGGGGTGTCGCACCGACTGGACTATCGGTCAGTTGCTCTGACACGGGACACGCACCCTCACCCGCGGAGGAACCAACAGCTAGCCACGTGAAAGACGCCGGCATGCACGCCGCCCTGCCGCCGCCGCGACATGGACACGACGGTCCACGCTACTCCGGCGGCGACCGTCACTCATGCATCCCCCGGCGAGGCCGCGATGTCGGAAGCGACACACCTCCACATCGTCCTCCGGCAAAGCGCGACGCGAGGACGCATCTCTTTTCATCTCGTGGTGAGGATCGCGGCAACCATCCGAAACGCCTTTCCAGGAGAGGAGAACCAGGCGGTGAAAGTAAACCGGTTTCTAGTGGCTGGAATCTCTACCGTGAACGGCTGGCATTCCTTTCCGTGGTGCTCTGACCCTGGCCGCGACCCGTGACGGGGATGGATGCGGCGCGGGCCGACAAGCAAGCCATCCGATCAACGCCAAAAGGGGCAGATTAGAGCGACCATTAAGGAGGAATTAGAGGTACAGAGAGGGTCCCCGTTTTCCTTCTTAATCCCGATTTGCGGAGCGGTTAGTGGCGACGACGGCCATCAACGGTGATTGATGTGAGTGAGACCGGAGCCCCTGAAATAGAAAAAAATAACACCCTGCATAGTGGCGGGGTAAGACTGTTCGTCATCACCCAGTTGGCACCTAGCCCCTAGGAGCTACGCTACATGCTTATCGTCAACACACGACGTTGATCTTTATTTCATACCGCCTGTATTGTAATAGTATAATTCTTTTTTGTTTCATATCTATTTCGCTCGCAAGTTCATCACTGTGCTAAGTGTGCTTGCACATTGCACGTGGTCGAAAGCTGGCTTGATGAAAATTCTACCTTCCTAATTACTAGGTTTCTCGCTGATTGTCCTACGTATGTCTATGTCTGAATAAAGCTCTATGAATTGCCTCGAGGGGAGGGGGGGAGGGCTCCGTTTGTAATTGTTTCTTTCGGTTTTGTTAAGATTTGTGTTCTGCTCAAAAAGATGAAATGGCGGCAGCTCCTTGAAGATTAAATAAAGGTCTCCTCGCCTAGACCCCATTTTGACGGTGCGTCTAGCATCGTTCGTGGGCGTGTGGAGGTGTCTCCAGCGGATCTATCTTTGATGAATTTGCTCGGATCTCGTCGTTGTTGGAGGGCTCCGTTTTTAATTGTTTCTTTCAGTTTTGTTAGGATTTGTGTTCTACTCAGAAAGATGAAACGGCGGCAGCTTCCTGAAGATTAAATAAAGGTCTCCTCGTCTAGACCCCATTCTGACAGTGCGTCTAGCATCGTTGGTGGGCGTGTGGAGGTGTGTCTCCAGCTGATCTATCTTTGATGAATTTGCTCGGATCTCGTCGTTGTTCGTCTACGTTCGCGTGTCTTCGAGTTGGATCCTTCTGATTTACGTTATTCTTCATCCGCAACGGTTGTCGTTCTGATGCGCTGGTCCTATGAGGCCTTAGCACGACGACTTCCCGACTGTCTACTACAACAAGTTGTGCCCGACTCCGGCGATGGAGGGGCGATGACGACGGCGTGCCTTCGGCTAGCTTCAGTGCTTGTAGTGGTCTATGGATCTGGATGTAAGTTGCGCTCCCCGCGCTCACCGCCCGCACGCGAGCGACTGCGGAAAAAGCGGTCGCCCCAGGATCTTTGCCGCTCGGAATCGCGGCCGCGCCTGTCGTCGCCGCCACCTCTGTCGCGGCGACGCCTCTCGTCATCATCGTCGCGGCGTCGCCTGTCGTTGTCGTCATTGCGTCCGGCCTCGACCACGGGCTGACCCCGATCGCGGACAGCAGCCTCGCTATCCACCACACCATATTGCCAGTCAAATCTGTGCTGAAAACGTGACGTTGACGCGCCTTGAGTGAAGTCTTCATGAATGTCGAGGTGGATGATGACCCTATAGGTGAGCCCCTTCCGTCCTTGCTGTGTCGCCGAGGAGCTGCTAGCGACCGCGCTGAAGCCAGGGAGGGGGCCCGAGCTGGAGACGACGATGTTGTCGCCGGACGCGCAGCCGCCGATGATGGTGAGCCACATGACCTTTGGGATGGAAGAAGGATTCGCCGTCCAGGCCCAAAGGTTGAGGGAGGACGCGTCTGCCTTCTGAGTTGTGGCAGCGTCGAAGTAGTGAGGCACCGCTGCACCCTCAAGCAGCTTCGCAACGACCTCCTCGTTCCAAGCGTTGAGGGGCACGTTCTCCAGGCAGAGGTGGACGTGGTGGCGCAGCTCGACGGCGTTGGCGTGTGCGCGGGGCGACCAGTTGGAGACCCGGATGTCCAGCTCACCGACGACGAACTTGCCTGGAGCTGCGATGACGATGTCGCGGTGGTGCTGGTGACGGAAGGTGACGAAGAAGTCTTCTGGGTAGTGAGGGATGACGTCGAAGAACTCCTTGCTGATTCGGGTGTGGGTGTGGATGGCATCCGCGATAGCAGCGGCAGAAACACGCGGGCGACGACCACCGAGCCACACCAAGGCCGCATTGCTCATCAGGAAGCCGGCCTGCTGCTCGAGGGCTGGGGTGGTGGCCATGATCACCACGCCTTCGGCCGGCCGCGTCTCCAGATCCCCCATGCGAGGCATGCTTGCCGACGACACCGGGGGAAGCTGAGCCGGTGCTTGGACCGCAGGTGGCGGAGGAGGCGCAGTAGGGGGTGCAGGTGCCGCTGCAGGTGGAGGTGGAGCTGCAGTAGCCGGACGGGGCGGAGCGGGAGGGGCAAAGCGCAGCTCACAATTCCTCGCTTTGTGCCCGTTGCGGGAGCAGAGGTTGCACTGGATGGGGTCCCTGCAGTCGATGGCGATGTGGCCTTTAGTATTGCACCGGAAGCAGCGGCGCCGCTCCCTCCATTGCCTTGAATGCGGGCCTGCAGCCCGGCTGCTGGCAGCTGGACGTAGGTTCTGTCTTGAATGCCGGTGGGTGGGAGGGGTGGATTTCCTCCACCAGTATGGGGGTTTGACCTCCTCCCAACGCACGTTGAGCCGTGGATCCGGCGTACGGCCAGTCCCGGCCGCAGGCACACCCCAACGAACATTAAGAGCGAACGCAGCGGCAGGAGCCTGCCCAGATACAAATTGCCGGCTTTCGGCGGGAGCAGAGCTCACTACCCAGAAGACTTCTTCGTCACCTTCCGTCACCAGCACCACCGCGACACCGTCACCGCAGCTCCAGGCAAGTTCGTCGTCGGCGAGCTGGACATCCGGGTCTCCAACTGGTCGCCCCGCGCGCACGCCGACGCCGTCGAGCTGCGCCACCACGTCCACCTCTGCCTGGAGAACGTGCCCCTCAACGCCTGGAACGAGGAGGTCGTTGCGAAGCTGCTTGAGGGTGCAGCGGTGCCTCACTACTTCGACGCTGCCACAACTCAGAAGGCAGACGCGTCCTCCCTCAACCTTTAGGCCTAGACGGCGAATCCTTCTTCCATCCCAAAGGTCATGTGGCTCACCATCATCGGCGGCTGCGCGTCCGGCGACAACATCGTCGTCTCCAGCTCGGGACCCCTCCCTGGCTTCAGCGCCGTCGCTAGCAGCTCCTCGGCGACGCAGCAAGGACGGAAGGGGCTCACCTACAGGGTCATCATCCACCTGATGGGCGTCTGCACTTACTTCCTGTGTTTGTGCTACTCTGCCATTCCAACCTTGATGCTCATCTGGTTCTATCATGTTAGCACAGCCAATCAATTTTCTGTCGTGGAATGTCCGTGGTCTGAACTGCCCTGACCGACGCTCTACAGTTCATGAAACAATTGCAGCTACATCATGTCATATTGTATGCCTTCAGGAGACTAAGCTTGACCTGGTTGATCAGTTCCTTGCGGCCTTCCTGGGGGGTCATCGCTTGTGCAGCTTTGCCCAGAGACCGGCAACAGGCACCAGAGGCGGCATACTCATGTTGTGGGACGACAATGTTGTAGGGGTCTCCAATATTGTCGCCTCTGAATTTTGCCTCTCCGCTGATATAAAAATACACGCAACGACATCTCCTTCAAGCTGACATCCGTGTATGGGCCAACCTCCTCCTCCAGGAAGAATGATTTCTTCGCCGAGTTGATCGCCCTAAAGCCGCCGCCAGGCACTAAGTGGTTGGCGCTTGGTGATTTCAACCAAATTTGTAAGGCCCGGGATAAGAACAAGCGTAATGTGAACTCTAGCCGTATCAACCGTTTTCGGACAGCGCTCAACTCATGTGAGCTTAGGGAGATCCACATGCAGAATAGGCGCTTCACATGGAGTAATGAGCGTCAAAACCCGATGCTTTGCAAGTCAGACTCCTTCTTCTGTAACGATGAGTGGGATCTGTGTTTTGGCACCCATGTACTACACGCCCTGTCCTCGTCGCTTTCTGACCATTGCCCGTTGCTCCTTGCTGATGACCGTGGCCCGCGGCGACCACGCATTTTCAAATTCGAAAACTTTTGGACATCCATCCCCGGGTTCCAGGAGGTGGTCAAGAGAGCTTGGCAGATTGATGTGGGACACTCTGACCCCTACCAGGTCTTGTTCAATAAGCTACAGAGGACGGGTTCCCGTTTGTCGGTCTGGAGCAGATCCCTTTTCTCCAAAGCCAAAATCCACCTACATGCTGCCCTCTTGATTATTCTCAAATTGGATGTAGCGCAAGAATCCAGGCTGCTCTCCGCCAGGGAGCAAGACCTCCGTGCCAGACTCAAGAGGAGGGTGATCAGTTTGTCGGTGCTCGAGCGCTCTCGGAAAAAGAAATGTGCACGTATCACCAGCCTGAAGGAGGGCGATGCCAATATGAAATTTTTTTCACCTGCGGGTGAATGCTAGGAGGCGTAAAAATCACATTTTGCGACTCAAGCACAACAACGGGTGGGCAACCGAGCATGAGCGCAAGGAGGAGATTATCTTTGATCACTTCTCCAATGCCCTTGGGCGGGGCGCCCGGAGAGAAAAAGACCTCAACTGGGACAACCTAAACTTTCCGGAGCTGGAGCTACAGGAGCTTGGTGCCCCATTCACTGAGGATGAGGTCAAATCAGCCATTAACGAAATGTCGAGCGACAAGGCTCCCGGACCAGATGGTTTCACTGGAGCTTTTTTCAAAAGTTGTTGGGAGATCATCAAGGGGGATGTGATGCACGTAATTCACTCCTTTGGGAATTTGCAAACCTCCAACTTGCAGTGGCTAAATTCAGCAAATGTGGTTCTTCTCCCAAAGAAGGAGGGGGCGGAGGGCATCGCCGACTACAGACCGATTAGTTTGATTCATGCCATCGCGAAGATTATAGCCAAGATGCTTGCAATGAGGCTCAGCCCGCACGTGAATAGACTCGTTTCCAACGCCTAGAGCGCTTTCATAAAAAAGAGGAGTATTCATGATAACTTCATGTATGTGCGGAATATGGCTCGCCGTCTCAACCGAGGCAAAACACCATCCTTGTTGTTCAAGCTAGATATCCGGAAAGCCTTTGATTCCGTGCGCTGGGACTACATTCTTGATCTTCTACAACGACGCGGTTTTCCAAGCATTTTCCGGGATTGGATCGCTGCACTTCTTCGTACCTCCTCTTCCAGAGTCTTGCTGAACGGGGTGCCGGGACAACCGATAAAGCACGGCCAGGGCCTACGGCAGGGTGACCCGGTATCCCCGCTACTATTTGTCCTCGCCATTGACCCGCTTCAGCAATTGCTAGATCTGGCCACGACTAAAGGGCTACTGCACAAGATTAGGGGTCGTGGCTCCTCCTTTCATACCTCCCTTTACGCCGATGATGCGGCTGTTTTTGTTAAGCCAATAAAAGACGATGTAACCAACCTTGCCACCATTCTGCATTGCTTTGGAGAGGTCACCGGTCTCTAAACTAATCTTCACAAAAGCTCAGTCGTCCCTATCCGCTGTCAGAACTATGATCTTGACAACATCCTCCAGGGGCTCCCGGCGGCGCGGGCTTCCTTCCCCCTGAAGTACTTGGGCCTTCCTCTGTCAGTTCGGAGGCTCAAGCGTGTGGACTTCCAATATCTCGAAGATAAAGTGGCTACCAAGCTTATTCCTTGGGAGGGAAGATATATTGCTGCTCTGGGTCGTGGGGTCTTGGTCATGTCGGTCATGACCTCCTTGGTGGTCTACACTGCCACGGCCCTTGTCATCCCTCCCGGCATTTTAAGCAACATCACCAGGCTGGAGCGTGCCTTCTTCTGGTCGGGGTCTAGCAAAACGACCGGGGCCAAATGTAAAGTCAACTGGGAAAGCGTATGTAGGCCTAAGGAGTGTGGCGGCCTTGGTGTGCTCAATCTTGCGAATTTTTGCCAAGCACTCAGACTCCGCTGGTTGTGGCTCGAGTGGACGGACCCTTCTCGCTTGTGGGTTGGGCTTGGAAATCCATGCGACAAGGACGACAAAGCTTTTTTCTACGCCTCCACTACTATCACGATTGGGGATGGGGGGCGCGCCCCTTTTTGGGAGTCCCCATGGCTCAATGGGAGGAAACCAAAAGATATTGCCCCGCTTATTTTTGACGCCTCCAAGAGGAAAACCTGGAAGGTCAGGGAGGCATTATCACAGAATGTCTGGATCACCAAGATCAATATGACGACAATATTCACACTCGAGCACATTCGGCAATTCCTGGATCTTTGGATCCTCCTTCGCGGAGTGCAGCTACAAGTGGGCGTGGAGGATACCATTTTGTGGAAACACACGGCCTGTAGGAGCTACTCGGCGTCTTCGGCTTATAACATGCACTACTTGACAATCACCCGTTCTGCCATGTACAAGGTGGTCTGGATAGCCTGGGCCCCCCCGAAAGTAAAATTTCTTGCATGGCTTGCCATCCAAGACAGGTTATGGACATCCGTTCGCTTGGCCAAGCGAGGGTGGCCAAACAGTGGCCCGTGCACCTTCTGTAGGCGTGAGCAAGAGACCGTTGAGCACATTTTCTTTCAATGTAGATACACCTTGAGAGTTTGGGAGATGGTCAGAGCTTGGCTTCAACTCATTGATTTGGATACTTCAGGTTGGGCGGCTCACAGGAGCATCCATGAGTGGTGGTGTGAATCGGCTTCCGCCCACAGTGCTCACAAAAAAAGTGATGCCGTCTATCTTCATGCTCGTTTCGAAAGCAATTTGGGATGAGAGGAACGCACGGGTTTTTCGAGGCCGCTCCGCTCCAACGTTTACCACCCTCCAAGCAATCAAGCACGAGGCGACGCTATGGGTCCTGGCAGGGGCAAAACATTTGGGTCCTCTGATGCCGGGAGAGTAACGGCTTGTATTTTCTTTTCGGCCTTTGGCCGGTGCCTGAAAACCTTGTTAAACCTCCTTCTTATTTAATGAATGGGGCAAATCTTTTGCCTCTGTTTCAAAAAAAAATTATTTTCGGTATTCATTGTACTGCCATGATTGAAAATGAATAGATCGAATTTCTTTTTGAAAAAACTTGCCTCAAAAAGGTCTTCAATATGTATTTTTAGGAAAACGTGAGTGAAAATCTTTTCTCGAATACAAATGTGAGTGAAAACCATAAATTTTTAATGAAAATTAAAAAAAGATTTATACTTTCAAGAAGGTATGTGGCCCCGTTTGTATCCCTTCATCATTTGAATAGGAGTAGCGGCAGATGTTGCCAAGATGGTGGATTTAGGCATGTTATTGTCTTATTTTATAAGGTCCTCAAAAATAATCAATAAAATAGCCGCATGCATCTCCCATATGCAGAGGCCAGAAATCATCCCTCTTTTCTAAAAAAAACTTTCAAGAAGCTCATCAATTTTAGAACAGAAGGAACGGTAAACGCCAGAGGGAAAAGAAGACAGGAGGTGCTCCAATCATATTTCAAGTGAGTTCAGCCAACCCATGATGTATGAGACCATTCATGAATACTTCGCATAAAAATTAATCACAGCCCCGCACAACAACTCTGGCCCATGGCTAGTGGATGTCGCGTTAACTAAGATAAATTTGGGCGCGTTACTTAGGAATTGCTGGCCCTGTGGCTGTTAGCAGCACACGCGGGCACTCGATCGGCGGAAAGCATGCAGCACGCGCACCTAGCTAGCCTATATGGTGACATGTGCCGTGGCAGATGCGCACTCTGTTGTTTGGCATGTACGTGCGCCTCGATTTGTTGCAATGGGTGCACGTGTACCGCGGTACGTGACTCGGATTGACAACGGTGAACACTAAACAACGAGAAGATGCGAATGCACCCATCAGTCCACATGATAGTTAGAGTAACTCCAACGAGCCGATTTAAATGGACGGTGATTTCGTCTGTTTTTTGTTCGTTTGAGTTGGTCAGATAGACACGGATGCCCGTTTTCGTATTTGGGTCGGCGCGTGTGCCCAATGCTGGTCTGAGACCCATTTTAACGTCGCCAAAAAAATGAACGCATGCATATTAAAAAAAACAGCATTAATTAAACATTAAAGCCGGCCACGAAGGCCAGCGAAAGTCTACGCGTCCACATTTGCATTTTAAAAAAAGAAAACAGCCTAAATTACGAGGCGGCGCGCTGCCCTAGGCGGCGGCGGCGTCGTCCTCGGGGTCCGTGAGGTCGATGAGCGTCGGCGCCGGCCCGGCCAAGGCGAACGCCGTGTTCCAGAGCGCCGTCATGTCGGGCTGTGCCGGCGCGTGGGGTTGTGCGGCTGCTTGTGCAGCCGCGGCCTGGCGCGCCTCCTCCTCGGCCTCGCGCTGCTCCTCCTCGAGGTCGCGCTCGAGCATCTCGAGGTACTCGCCTTCGCGGCGCTCCTCGGCCACCCTGATGCTGCGCCAGTGCTCGAGTTACGCCTGCTCCTGCGCCGTTGTCGCTCCTATCCAGACCGGCGGCGCGCGTACCCATTCATGCACTACTCCCGTCTAGGAGTAGCGCTCGATGGGGGATGGCTCGGGCTCCTCCTCCGGCTTGATGGGGGACGGCGGGGCCACTGGCGGCACCACGCTGTCGCCCGTAGCGAGAGGGCAAGGGCCTGCGCCATTGTCGCCTCGTACCGAGCCTCTTCTTCCGCCTCCGCCGCCTTCGCCCTGCGTCGCTCGTCCTCCTCGCTCTCCCGGAAGACGGCCGCAAGTGTCGCCTGGTAGGCGTCCTCCACCGCCTGGTCCTCCTCGTGGACGACGAGCGCCGGTGGCGGCGACCTCCGGTCAACCTCGCGCACGCCCGTCACCTCGCCTCCTCGTGCTCGAAGGCGAACCACCTCGCCTAGTTGGGCGAGTCGGTTGCGTAGGCGGCCTCGCGGCGCTGCTCCGGCGTCAGTATCGCCCGCCGGCGCCGCACCTCCTCCGCGTGAGCACGAGCCGACCGCGGCGCCGCCGGCACTGGGATCCTCTCTGGCCCTAGATGCCAGTCGTGCGGTAGCGTCACGTCGGGATACTGCAGAGGCTGGCGGTGCTGCCAGTGCCACTCCGCCTGGTGCACTGGCATGTTCACGCGCTGCCGTTGCCGGCGAGGCGCCGGCGCCGGCGGAGACGGGAGGAAAGGGGTGGCGGGGGACTTGCCCTTGGCCTTGCTGCCGCTGGCACCGGAAAGGCCCACTTCTGTTGTGGTTGTGGTGGCTAGGGTTTGCAGGGGACGAGGGAGAAAAGCATGGCAGATGTGGACGGCGGACGGCCCCGCCGCACGGTCGGCTTAAAAAGGGACGAGCGTCGTCGCTTACGCATGGGCCCGTCGTCATAAATTAAGCTGGGCAGCGGGTAGTTGGACGGCCGCCATGTGGGGACGCGGCGGACAGCGGGAAGGCGCGCGAAGCGTCCGTTCGGCATCCGCGCTGACGCATTTGGGGCGCAAATTTGGGCCGCAAATGCGTCGGCGCGGACGCGACGCAGACATGATTTGGGTTTGGGTCGGCGCGTTGGGCCGCCACTTTTGTCTACGCCGACCCAAACGGACGCAGGCGGACAAAATGGGTCGGCCCTTTGGAGTTGCTCTTAGGGCATTTCCAACGCTGATACGCAAAACGGACACCGCGTCCATCCACAGGCCGGACTACATGTTGGATGCTCTGGAGGGATGTTTCGTGAGAGGGGGAAAATAGCATATCCTTTCTCTATATCTTTTCTATGTCCGGCCATGCTAATCATCGGAGTGGCCTCCGCTTCCATGAGGCACGGAACAAGGTTGGTTTTTCGGTGGGGGGCGACGGTGGCCTGCGAAGCGAGAAAGACACCGGCTGTGCATGCCTGCAACGACCTTCGTAGGATCCAAGCAGCGGTTGCCTCCCTTGGTCTACTTTTCCTCGCTGTCGGCAATGGCCGTTCTTGCTGCCTCATTGATCTCCGCGAAGCCAGCTTCTTTCTCTGTCGGCAAGGTGTGGTTTCGCGAACGTTAACGGCGGATGGCACGGGAGGAGCGATATGACACAACATTGTCGACAGCAGCCACGATGCTCGTGCCGCCATGCTCCACGGCGTTCCGGCCTGAAGCATCTTGCCATTCCTCCACGAGCTGGCTTCGAGCGACAAGTTGTTGAACTGCCGGCTTGGAGCGGCCACTTGCTCCTCTACGCGCCGGCTTGCAGCCTCACCCATGGTACTGACAGCCTGGAGCAGCGAGGAGGGTAGAGTGGCGAGTTGTCTGGCTCGTATTCGGTGGGCCACCCAGCTGGATTTTATGCCAGTGAGGAGGGTAGAGTGCACATCTTCCACTACTCTTCTTGCTCGCCGGATGCCACATAGAGTGTGGAGAATATGGTGCAAGGAGGAGAAAGAGAGAGGAGGTGTGGTGCGGTTCTTTGCTCGGCGTCTAGCCTCGTTTAAATAGAGAACGGATGCGAGGAGCCAATCGGCATTGTGTTTAATGTCAACCTGCTCACGAATGGACATGTGGTCGGAGTAGGTTTCTCGGCACACACACGGATTTCATGGAGGTAGGCAGGTAGTTTGTAGCCGTTTGAATGCAGCGAGGAGGCCTTTTCAGCCGGGCATGCAGCAGGCGGCGCTTTCTCGGCCAATGCGTTGCTTCAATGCTGGCAATGAGAGGCCATGTCCGCTCTAGGACGGCGTCAATGCGGACGGCTGGCGTCGGGTGGGAACACGCGGGAGCGCGGTTGCGGTTTTTTGATGGGCCATGGTTGCCGGACGCGGATGCGACAATGGTCCTGACGCCCGCAACCCTCCCCCCACTTTGTCTCCGATTTGCGGGAAAAATATCGTCCGTACCACCCTGTGGATCGATGCAAGATCACGTTGGATGGCAAAACACGTGTGGATAGTGCCGCCCGAATGATTGCATGCGATTTGAGGGTCGGTGTTAGGAAATAGTTGGGCACAATTTGGTTTTCTGCTCTTTGTTTTTGTTCCCAGGATAACACATTTTCAAATAATTGCAAATTGCACTTACTCTTTTGGATTGTTTCGATAAAAGATTTTACCGAATCAAAGCTATGTAAGGACATTTGTAACAAATATGTGGGTTCATCGCATTGGCTGTGACTTCAGAGGACTGTGCTGATTAGGATGTGGTCTGGGATATCGCCTGTCATTTCGGAAGAGGCCACACAACTCTTGCTCTGTGCGACCAATTGCATGGTTGGCAAGTGTGATGAGGTGGGTTTTGGAATGATAGGTGTATCATAGGCCGGAGTGCCATGGACATTGCCAAGGCGAGAGGTGGGAAAAGAAGAACAATAGCAGAAAATCTTGTGAAGGGAAGGTGGACAGCGGAACTCTTTCAATGGATGCAACTATTGTATTTATGGATCTATGGCATCAAATTCATGTTGGTCCAACTCTAAACAATGAAGATGACTGCTTCTCGTGGAGGCTGATAGTGAACGGCATTTATTTAGCAAGCTCGACCTATTTCTTCCACATCGAACAAACCAATTAGGCCAAAACTCTTTGGAAAAACGACGCCCCTCTACCCGGGATCAATTCTTCACTTGGTTGGTTATGTGAAATCGTTGTTGGATGGCATACCGCCTTGCGAGATGTGGAATGCAACACCATTCCTCTTGCATGTTTTGCGATCAGGCACCTGAACCGATTGATCATCTTATGGTACAGTGTCTGTTCATGAGATATTTTTTGTTCCTTTTCATTCGTAGCTTCAGGCTTCATCCATTGACTCCTATTATGGATAGCAGAGTTAGATATTGGTGGTGCTTGATGGAAATGAGGATTCTGTCGGGGAACGTAGTAATTTCAAAAAAATTCCTACATACACGCAAGATCATGGTGATGCATAGCAACGAGAGGGAAGAGTATCGTCCACGTACCCTCGTAGACCATAAGCGAAAGCGTTATGAGAACGCGGTTGATGTAGTCGTACGTCTTCACGATCCGACCAATCCAAGTACCGAACGTATAGCACCTCCGAGTTCAGCACACGTTCAGCTCGATGACGTCCCACGAACTCCGGTCCAACAGAGCTTCATGGGAGAGTTCCGTCAGCACGATGGCGTGATGACGGTGATGATGTTGCTACCGACACAGGGCTTCGCCTAAGCACCGCTACGATATGATCGAGGTGGATTATGGTGGAGAGGGGCACCGCACACGGCTTAGAACATTCAACCTGTGTGTCCTAGGGTGCCCCTGCCCCCGTATATAAAGGAGCAAGGGGGAGGTGATACGTCTTCCAACGTATCTATAATTTTTGATTGTTCCATGCTATTATATTATCCATCTTAGATGTTTAATGGGCTTTACTATGCACTTTTATATTATTTTTGGGACTAACCTATTGAGCCAAAGCCTAGTGCCAGTTCCTGTTTTTTTTTCCTTGTTTCGGTGTTTCGAAGAAAAGGAATATCAAACGGAGTCCAAACAGAATGAAACCTTCGGAAAAAATATTTTTAGAAAGAAAGCAATACAGGAGACTTGGAGTGCACGTCAGGGGATCAACGAGGAAGCCACGAGGCAGGGGGGTGCGCCCACCCCCCTGGGCGCGCCCTCCACCCTCGTGGGCCCCTTGTGGCTCCCCTAATGTATTTCTTCCGCCTATATATATCCATAAACCCTAAAACGATCGGAGAGCACAATAAATCGGGAGTTCCGCCGCTAGAAGCCTCCGTAGCCACCGAAAACCAATCTAGACCCGTTCTGGCACCCTGCCGGAGGGGGCAATCCCTCTCCGATGGCCATCTTCATCATCCCGGTGCTCTCCATGACGAGGAGGGAGTAGTCCTCCCTCGGGGCTGAGGGTATGTACCAGTAGCTATGTGTTTGATCTCTCTCTCTCTCTCTCGTGTTCTTGAGGTGGCACGATCTTGATGTATCACGAGCTTTGCTATTATAGTTGGATCTTATGATGTTTCTCCCCCTCTACTCTCTTGTAATGGATTGAGTTTTCCCTTTGAAGTTATCTTATCGGATTGAGTCTTTAAGGATTTGAGAACACTTGATGTATGTCTTGCGTGGGATACCTGTGGTGACAATGGGGTATTCTATTGGTTCACTTGATGTATGTTTTGGTGATCAACTTGCGGGTTCCGCCCTTGAACCTATGCATAGGGGTTGGCACATGTTTTCGTCTTGTCTCTTCGGTAGAAACTTTGGGGCACTCTTTGAGGTTCTATGTGTTGGTTGAATAGATGAATCTGAGATTGTGTGGTGCATATCGTATAATCATACCCATGGATACTTGAGGTGACATTGGAGTATCTAGGAGACATTAGGGTTTTGGTTGATTTGTGTCTTAAGGTGTTATTCTAGTACGAACTCTAGGGCTGTTTGTGACACTTATAGGAATAGCCCAACGGATTGATTGGAAAGAATAACTTTGAGGTGGTTTCGTACCCTACCACAATCTCTTCGTTTGTTCTCCGCTATTAGTGACTTTGGAGTGACTCTTTGTTGCATGTTGAGGGATAGTTATGTGATCCAATTATGTTATTATTGTTGAGAGAACTTGCACTAGCGAAAGTATGAACCCTAGGCCTTGTTTCAACGCATTGCAATACCGTTTACGCTCACTTTTATCATTAGTTACCTTGCTGTTTTTATATTTTCAGATTACAAAAACCTTTATCTACCATCCATATACCACTTGTATCACCATCTCTTCGCCAAACTAGTGCACCTATACAATTTACCATTGTATTGGGTGTGTTGGGGACACAAGAGACTCTTTGTTATTTGGTTGAAGGGTTGCTTGAGAGAGACCATCTTCATCCTACGCCTCCTACGGATTGATAAACCTTAGGTCATCCACTTGAGAGAAATTTGCTACTGTCCTACAAACCTCTGCACTTGGAGGCCCAACAACGTCTACAAGAAGAAGGTTGTGTAGTAGACATCAAGCTCTTTTCTGGCGC
Organism: Triticum urartu; assembly: GCF_003073215.2. Lineage (NCBI taxonomy): Eukaryota > Viridiplantae > Streptophyta > Magnoliopsida > Poales > Poaceae > Triticum > Triticum urartu. Next base: position 109,972,139 of record NC_053026.1, on the reverse strand, counting down.
CGTTGCCGGGGAGGTGAGTGCTTGAAGGTATATCTTTAGATCTTGCCATCGAGTCTTTTAGTTTCTTATTTTATCACTAGTTTAGTTTATAAAAGAAAATTACAAAAATATGGAATTGAGTTTGCCTCATACGCTTCATCTTTTTAATATCTTTCTTGAGTATGATGGAAAGGAAAATTGTGCCAAAGTGTTAGAAGAAGAATGCATTAAAATGTTTGGCACTAAATCTTTGAATGATGAGCATGATTGCAATGTTGTTAGTATGAATTCCTTGAATATCCATGATGCTAATGATATGCAAAGCCACAAGTTTGGGGAAGCTATGTTTGATGAAGATGATATTTTTTGTCCCCCAAGTTTTGATGAGCAAATTTATTATGATTAAATCATGCCTCCTATTTATGATGATTATATTGATGAAAGTGGAATTGGAGAGGTCATGACTTTATTTAGTAATGATTCCACTTTCTCGGAAGAGGTTCCAATTGATTATAAGAATAAAGTTGCTATATATGATGATTATTGTGATGACTTGTATGCTATAGAGAATAATGATATCCATGAAACTTCTCATCATGATTTTAGTTTTCAATTGGATTATACCTCACAAGGTAGTTATTTTGTTAAGTTTGCTCCCACTACTATTCATGAGAAGAAATTTGCTTATGTGGAGAGTAATGAAAATTCTATGCTTGTAGATCATGAAAAGAATGCTTTATGTGCTGGTTATATTGTTGAATTCATTCATGATGCTTCTGAAAATTATTATTAGGGAGGAATATATGCTTGTAGGAATTGCAATAATATCAAGTTTCCTCTCTATGTGCTTAAAGTTTTGAAGTTATGCTTGTTTTACCTTCCTATGCAAGTTGATTCTTGTTCCCACAAGTTGTTTGCTCACAAAATCCCTATGCATAGGAAGTGGGTTAGACTTAAATGTGCTAAGTCATATTCTTCATGATGCTTTCTTTATGTTTCAATTTTTATCCTTTATGTGAGCATCATTGAAATCATCATGCCTAGCTAGGGGCGTCAAACGATAGCGCTTGTTGGGAGGCAACCCAATTTTATTTTTGTTCCTTGCTTTTTGTTCCTGTTTAGTAATAAATAATTCATCTAGCCTCTGTTTAGATGTGGTTTTATGCTTTTAATTAGTGTTTGTGCCAAGTAGAACCGTTGGGAAGACTTGGGGCAAGTCTTTTTGATCTTGCTGTAAAAAAACAGAAACTTGAGCGCTCACAAGAATTGCTGCCAGTTTTATTGGAGAGTGCTATTGAGTTAATTATTTTTGCAGATGATTAATAGACAAATTACTCAGGTCCACCAATTTATTTGATAATTTTATGAGTTCCATAAGTATACTTTTGATCCAGATTACTACACACTGTTCTGTTTTTGACATATTCTGTTTTTGATGTGTTGTTTGCTTATTTTGATGAATCTATGAGTAGTATCGGAGGGTATGAACCATAGATAAGTTGGAATACAGTAGATATTACACCAATATGAATTTAGAATGAGTTCACAACAGTACCTAAGTGGTGATTTATTTTCTTATACTAACGGAGCTTACGAGTTTTCTATTAATTTTTGTGTTGTGAAGTTTTGAAGTTTTGGGTAAAGATTCGATGGACTATGGAATAAGGAGTGGCAAGAGCCTAATCTTGGGGATGCCCAAGGCACCCCAAGGTAATATTCAAGGACAACCAAGAGCCCCAGAAGGCATCCCCTCTTTCGTCTTCGTTCATCGGTAACTTTACTTGGAGCTATATTTTTATTCGCCACATGATATGTGTTTTGCTTGGAGCGTCATTTTATTTCATTTTGTTTTGCTTGCTGTTTGAATAAAATACCAAGATCTGAAATTCTTAAATGTTAGAGAGTCTTCACATAGTTGCATAATTATTCAACTACTCATTGATCTTCACTTATATCTTTCGGAGTAGTTTGTTGTTCGCTCTAGTACTTCACTTATATCTTTTAGAGCATGGTGGTAGTTTTATTTTGAAGAAATATATGAACTCTCGTGCTTCACTTATATTATTTTGAGAGTCTCTAGAACAACATGATAGTTTGCTTTGGTTATGAATCTAGTCCTAATATGATAGGCATCCAATATGGGTAAAATAAAAACTTTCATATAAAGTGCATTGAATACTAAGAGAAGTTTGATACTTGATGATTGTTTTGAGATATGGAGATAGTGATATCAAAGTTGTGCTAGTTACGTAGTTATGAATTTGAGAAATGCTCGTGTTGAAGTTTGCAAGTCCCGTAGCATGCACGTATGGTAAACTTATGTAACAAATTTGAAACATGAGGTGTTCTTTGATTGTCCTCCTTATGAGTGGCAGTCGGGGACGAGCGATGGTCTTTTCCTACCAATCTATCCCCCTAGGAGCATGCGCATAGTGCTTGGTTTTTGATGACTTGTAGATTTTTGCAATAAGTATGTGAGTTCTTTATGACTAATGTTGAGTCCATGGATTATACGCACTCTCACCTTTCCATCATTGCTAGCCTCTTCGGTACCGTGCATTGCCCTTTCTCACATTGAGAGTTGGTGCAAACTTCGCCGGTGCATCCAAACCCCGTGATATGATACGCTCTTTCACACATAAATCTCCTTATATGTTCCTCAAAACAGCCACCATACCTACCTATTATGGCATTTCCATAACCATTCCAAGATATATTGCCATGCAACTTTCCACCATTCCGTTTATCATGACACGTTCATCATTGTCATATTGCTTAGCATGATCATGTAGTTGACATAGTATTTGTGGCAAAGCCACCATTCATAATTATTTCATACATGTCACTCTTGGTTCATTGCATATCCTGGTACACCGCCGGAGGCATTCATATAGAGTCATACTTTGTTCTAGTATCGAGTTGTAATCATTGAGTTGTAAATAAATAGAAGTGTGATGATCATCATTTTCTAGAGCATTGTCCCAAGTGAGGAATAAAAAAAAGAGAAAGGCCATAAAAAAGAGAAGGCCCAAAAAATGAGAGAAAAAGAGAGAAGGGACAATGCTACTATCTTTTGCTTCAAAGTAGCACCATAATCCTCATGATAGAGAGTCTCTTGTTTTGTCACTTTCATATACTAGTGGGAATTTTTCATTATAGAACTTGGTTTGTATATTCCAAAAATGGGCCTCCTCAAGTACCGTAGGTCTTCGTCAGCAAGCAAGTTGGATGCACACCCACTTAGTTTCTTTTGTTGAGCTTTCATACATTTATAGCTCTAGTGCATCCGTTGCATGGCAATCCCTACTCCTTGCATTAACATCAATCGATGGGCATCTCCATAGATCATCGATTAGCCTCGTTGATGTGAGACTTTCTCCTTTTTTGTCTTCTCCACATAACCCCTATCATCATATTCTATTTCACCCATAGTGCTATATCCATGGCTCACGCTCATGTATTGCATGAAAGTTGAAAAAAGTTTGAGATTACTAAAGTGTGAAACAATTGATTGGCTTGTCATTGGGGTTGTGCATGATGAGAGCATTCTTGTGTGACGAAAATGGAGCATGACTAAACTATATGATTTTGTACGGATGAACTTTCTTTGGACATGTTATTTTGAGAGGACATAATTGCTTAGTTAGTATGCTTGAAGTATTATTATTTTTATGTCAATATTAAACTTTTGTCTTGAATCTTATGGATCTGAATATTCTTGCTACAATAAAGAAGATTACATGGATAAATATGTTAGGTAGCATTCCACATCAAAAATTCTGTTTTTATCATTTACCTACTCGAGGACGAGCAGGAATTAAGCTTGGGGATGCTGATACGTCTCCAACGTATCTATAATTTTTGATTGTTCCATGCTATTATATTATCCATCTTAGATGTTTAATGGGCTTTACTATGCACTTTTATATTATTTTTGGGACTAACCTATTGACCCAGAGCCCAGTGCCAGTTCCTATTTTTCCCCCTTGCTTCAGTGTTTCGAAGAAAAGGAATATCAAACGGAGTCCAAACGGAATGAAACCTTCGGAAAAGTTATTTTTGGAAAGAAAGCAATACATGAGACTTGGAGTGCACGTCAGGGGATCAACAAGGAAGCCACAAGGCAGGGGGCGCGCCCACCCCCTGGGCGTGCCCTCCACCCTCGTGGGCCCCTCATGGCTCCCCTGATGTATTTCTTCCGCCTATATATACCCATATACCCTAAAATGATCGGAGAGCACAATAAATCGGGAGTTCCGCCGCCAGAAGCCTCCGTAGTCACCGAAAACCAATCTAGACCCGTTCCGGCACCCTGCCGGAGGGGGCAATCCCTCTCCGGTGGCCATCTTCATCATCCCGGTGCTCTGCTCTCCATGACGAGGAGGGAGTAGTTCTCCCTCGGGCTGAGGGTATGTACCAGTAGCTATGTGTTTGATCTCTCTCTCTCTCGTGTTCTTGAAGGTGGTACGATCTTGATGTATCGCGAGCTTTGCTATTATAGTTGGATCTTATGATGTTTCTCCCCTCTACTCTCTTGTAATGGATTGAGTTTTCCCTTTGAAGTTATCTTATCGGATTGAGTCTTTAAGGATTTGAGAACACTTGATGTATGTCTTGCGTGGATCCATGTGGTGACAATGGGGTATTCTATTGATTCACTTGATGTAATGTTTTGGTGATCAACTTGCGGGTTCCGCCCATGAACCTATGCATAGGGGTTGGCACACGTTTTCGTCTTGGACTCTCCGGTAGGAACTTTGGGGCACTCTTTTGAGGTTCTATGTGTTGGTTGAATAGATGAATCTGAGATTGTGTGATGCATATCGTATAATCATACCCACGGATACTTGAGGTGACATTGAGTATCTAGGTGACATTAGGGTTTTGGTTGATTTGTGTCTTAAGGTGTTATTCTAGTACGAACTCTAGGGCTGTTTGTGACACTTATAGGAATAGCCCAACGGATTGATTGGAAAGAATAACTTTGAGGTGGTTTCGTTACCCTACCATAATCTCTTCGTTTGTTCTCCGCTATTAGTGACTTTGGAGTGACTCTTTGTTGCATGTTGAGGATAGTTATGTGATCCAATTATGTTATTATTGTTGAGGGAACTTGCACTAGCGAAAGTATGAACCCTAGGCCTTGTTTCAACGCATTGCAATACGTTTGTGCTCACTTTTATCATTAGTTACCTTGCTGTTTTTATAATTTCAGATTACAAATACCTTTATCTACCATCCATATTGCACTTGTATCACCATCTCTTCGCCGAACTAGTGCACCTATACAATTTACCATTATATTGGGTTGTTGGGGACACAAGAGGACTCTTTGTTATTTGGTTGCAGGGTGCTTGAGAGAGGACCATCTTCATCCTACGCCTCCTACGGATTTGATAAACCTTAGGTCATCACTTGAAATTTGCTACTGTCCTACAAACCTCTGCACTTGGAGGCCCAACAACGTCTACAAGAAGAAGATTGTGTAGTAGACATCCATCCGGAGGCCGGCCGGCCCTTGCAAGGTGCGCCAGGAGGAGGAGTCCTCCTCCTAGTAGGAGTAGGACTCCCCTTTCCTACTCCTACTAGGAGGGGGAAAGGAAGGAGGAGAGGGGGAAGGAAAGGGGGGTGTCGCCCCCCTTCCCTAGTCCAATTCGTACTAGAGGGGGAGGGGGCGCACGGCCAGCCCTGGCCAGCCCTCTCTCTCTCCACTAAGACCCATGTGGCCCATTACTTCTCCCGGGGGGGGGGGGTTCCGGTAACCCTCCGGCACTCCAGTTTTCTCCGAGATCACCCGGAACACTTCCGGTATCCGAATATAGTCGTCCAATATATCAATCTTTATCTATCGACCATTTCGAGACTCCTCGTCATCTCCGTGATCACATCCGGGACTCCGAACTACCTTCGGTACATCAAATCACATAAACTCGTAATACCGATCGTCATTGAACATTAAGCGTGCGGACCATACGGGTTCGAGAACTATGTAGACATGACCGAGACACGTCTCCGGTTAATAACCAATAGCGGAACCTGGATGCTCATATTGGATCCTACATATTGTACGAAGATCTTTATCGGTTAAACCGCATAACAACATACGTTGTTCTCTTTGTCATCGGTATGTTACTTTCCCGGGATTCGATCGTCGGTATCTCAATACCTAGCTCAATCTCGTTACCGGCAAGTCTCTTTACTCGTTCCGTAATGCATCATCCCGCAACTAACTCATTAGTTGCATTGCTTGCAAGGCTTATAGTGATGTGCATTACCGAGAGGGCCCAGAGATACCTCTCCGACAATCAGAGTGACAATCCTAATCTCGATCTATGCCAACTCAACAAGTACCATCGGAGACACCTGTAGAGCACCTTTATAATCACCCAGTTACGTTGTGACGTTTGGTAGCACACAAAGTGTTCCTCTGGTAATCGGGAGTTGCATAATCTCATAGTCATAGGAACATGTATAAGTCATGAAGAAAGCAATAGCAGTAAACTAAAACGATCAAGTGCTAAGCTAACGGAATGGATCAAGTCAATCACATCATCCTCCTAATGATGTGATCCCGTTTATCAAATGGCAACTCATGTCTATGGTTAGGAAACACAACCATCTTTGACTAACGAGCTAGTCAAGTAGAGGCATACTAGTGACACTCTGTTTGTCTATGTATTCACACATGTATTATATTTCCGGTTAATACAATTCTAGCATGAATAATAAACATTTATCATGAAATAAGGAAATAAATAATAACTTTATTATTGCCTCTAGGGCATATTTCCTTTAGATTCCATATGTTAATGCCAAGGTGATGGCTACAATTATGATCATTGGTTTACACAAGCTATGGTTGGAGCAGAGTTCTAGTCTTTGAGGGGAAAGCATCACCCGTTGAGAGGGTGGTTGTGTTGATGAAGGAAGTGCACAAACTGTGGAAAATAGTTAAGTGGATAGGGGCAGAAGATGGGGAGGAGTAGGCCTAGCTAGTGGTTTAAGATGGATTTTTCATCTTTTCTTTGGTGTAACAAGAGCATGTTCTTGTTCATCACCAATGGCTTGTAATCGACACTCTTCCTTCTTAATGAACACTAGCAACGTGGCCAAGGCATATAATTATACACAATAAGGACAAAATTACCTTTGTCTAAATCGTCCGATTAGCGGCAAGTAAATCATTTACGCTAGGAAAGAAAGAGATACACGCAATCAGGAGAGATAGTTTCCTTTTTTCTTTACAAGGAGATAAACATGCAATCGGATGAGAGATACTTTTCTTTTTCTGGAGGGACAAGAACAGAATTAAGAGAAATTAGAAAAAATACACCTTACATTGTGTAATTTTATGAACAAATAAATACACCTAATATATTGGAACGAAAGGAGTATATGACTAGATCATGGTGGCCCGTGCCCGCCCATATTTGATGAAGTGATCTTCTATAAGCGTACAGATACAATGAGGATGGAGTATATAATTGAAACATTATGTATGGTGCAACAATGATTATTAAAATGATGTAATTGATTTAGTTCTGACAAGAGGTCCTTCTATAGAAAAAATATACATGATCAATTAATCATTTTTTGGGATAAGCCAAATGTTCACCTTTTGAAAGACAGTAAGTCAAATGTGAAAAGTGACATCCACGCACCGCACCACTTGTCAGCACTGGAAAAGGTTGACATTTGCAAGGGATAACCTTTAACTAATGATTTCAATTAAATAGGAACTGTCGTTGCGGCCTGTTCGCTTGAAGAAATTCGCTAAAAAGTGAGAAGTGCTATTTCACGCAAGTCAGCCAGAGACAGGGCTATATCTTGGGGCGCGGCTATGTATCGCCTGACGCGAGATGTAGAGAACTAGCTCACATCAGGGCTCGCCTTAAATGGGATGGCCCAGGTAGGCAGTTCTTTATATTTCTTTTCACATTTTCTCTTTTGTATTTAGATATATTTTTACTCTTGCTTATATTTCACAAAATTTTAAATATATCAATTATTAAAATCGTTTTATATAAAAAAATAAAAATGTTAAGCATGCATTTTACAAATGTTAATCATCTAAAAAATTGTTTCCCATGTATAAAAAAACTACAATTCGTATGGAAAAGTAGACATAAAAAATATAAGTTTTTAAAAGGTTAATCATGTATTCTACAAATGATAAATCGTGTATTAAATATTTTAAAGAAGTATCTAAAATGTTTATGATGTGCACCAAAAACTTTTAATAAGTTTAGAAAAGCTATTAAAAAACTTTTAATAGAAACTCTATTCATCACCCAGAGTGCAGAATAAGTTATTCATCATCTGGGGTAATATTATGATCATTTTATAAATAAATTACATTTAAAACATAAATAGTTATATTCATATTGATTCATTGCGTAAAATTTGGCATTAGAAAAAAATATAGGCCATAATACCAGAAAAAATGCATTTTATGCATATTTGACACTATGTTTATACATTTATAATTTTACTTAACATAAAATATTTTAATGTGATTATATATTTTCATTCATTCTATTTTTACGTATAAAATAAGACAAAATTTACCGAACGTAAAATTATGGTGCATCGATGTTATCATAGAGGGGGTGAAAAATAACTATTACTCACCCATGATGACGCATAGTTAATTCCTATTTACGATGCATTGCCGTTAAACATGTATAAAAATGTTCCCGATTTATGCGAAAAATGTACAATGTGTATGAAGAGAATAGAAATAAAAAAATAATGTTAAAAAATCTTAGTCATGTATTGGAAAACTACTGTATAAGAAAAAATTACACGTGTATTTAGAAAATGTTCGTGATGTGTACAATTTTTTAAAATGTGTATAAAAAAGTAGATATAAAAAATATCTTTTAAAAATATTAATCATATATTAAAAAATTGTTAGATGTGTAGATGAAAAATGTTAAACACGTTTATAGGAAAATGTTTTGGATGTATACAAAAGGTGCAAAATGTGTATGAAAAAAGTAGGCATATATATATATATAGTTTTAATCATATATTATAAAAATAGTAATCATGTATAACAAAAATGTTAGAGGCATTTATATAAAATGCTCCTGATGTATATAAAAAGTATACAATGTATAGGAAAAATGTAGACATAAAAAAATATGTACTCCCTCTATCTTATAATATAAGAGCATTTTTTACACTACAATAGTATCGGCGTTTTGAGAACTGGGGTCCCCAGACTTGCCTACCTGCGGCCCGCAGCATGGCTCCACCAGCGGCCCTGTATGGCCCATCTTCACCAGCAAACACTCAAGACCCTCACAAGGGGCCAAGCCTCGCGAGGCGGACGACACAAGACCTCCTCGGGGGCGGCCTCATCAGGCTGGGTCGCGAGGGGCGGAGAGATCAAGGCAAGGGACACCTCGCGAGTTTTCTGTGACGCAAGCCATGATGACTGGAACCAGGCAAGCGCGAGCGCGCGCTGTGTCCTTGTTTCCTTTTTGGTGCTAAAGGGGCAAGCGCATGCGAGGAGTCCCGAGGCATCAGACAAAAATTTTCATATCAGTGCAACAAGATCAAGACCAGCAGGACGGCAAGACGGAGGTCACCGTGAAGCCCAAGACGACGTCACCACTAGAGCCTTTGGCAGGCGAAGACTACTTTTGTCAGGATAGCTTGTACTAGTTGTCTCCCTTCGAATTTGGCCGTTGTGGGATCCCTTCCCGCTCAATATTTGGGAAAAGGACCAGGGCCTCTATAAATATGACTAGCCACCACCATAGGAGGGAACCTGATTCAGGGGCGTCTGATTCGGACTTAGACCGAATCCGGATCATCCCCCAACCACTCAAGTTCACCAAGCACAAGAACACCTCTCTTCGCGAGGATGTTCTTCCCTTGTAACTGTTCATTCTCAACCCAAGAGGCAATCCACCACACCACACTGAAGTAGGGTATTACACTACAACGGTGGCCCGAACCAATATAAAATCTTGTGTCTCATGTTCTTGGGTTCGTCGAGCTAGGCCGTGAGATCGTAGAGTGTGCGAGCTAGAAGGGGAGACATCTTTGTGCGCACCCCAGTGTTCGAACCTCAAGGGTTTTGTCGGAACCCGAAATCCGACATTTGGCGCGCCAGGTAGGGGTGCGCCGAACCATTCCTCTTTGTCGATCCACGTTTCACCACTCCGCCAAGTTCATGGCCGACGCTCGCCGGGCCCGCGCTGAGCGCCGGGCCGCTCTCGCCACCCGTTTCGCTCAGACCGCCCATCGGCGGACCTCCCCGCCATTCTCCGTCACCGGCCGCCAACGCCGCCACCGGTCTGGCGGCAAACGAGTAGCAAGCCTCTTCGCCGCACCCCTCTGTGCGGCGAGACGGTCGTACCACCACCCCGTTGCTGACTCCGGCCGTCTCATCGTCTCACGCTCGCCGCGCCCCACGGACGCACAAGCCGCGCTGCTCATGGCACTGATACGTCTCCGTCGTATCTATAATTTTTGATTGTTCCATGCCAATATTATTCAACTTTCATATACTTTTTGGCAACTTTTTATATTATTTTTGGGACTAACATATTGATCCAGTGCCCAGTGCCAGTTCCTGTCTGTTGCATGTTTTTGGTTTCGTAGAATATCCATATCAAACGGAGTCTAAATGGGATAAAAACAGACGGAGCTTATTTTTGGAAAATATGGAAAATTCGGAAGGAAAATCAACGTGAACCAGTGCCCGAGGTGGTCACGAGGCAGGGGGGCATGCCCCCTACCCTCGTGAGCCCACCGTAAGGCGGTTGACGCTCTTCTTTTGCCGCAAGAAAGCTAATATTCGGGAAAAAATCACGACGAAGGTTTCAGGCCAATCGGAGTTATGGATCTCCATATATACACGAAACGGTGAAACAGAGCCAGAATAGAACGCAGAACCAGAGAGAAACAGAGAGACAGATCCAATCTCGGAGGGGCTCTCGCCCCTCCCATGCCATGGAGGCCAAGGACCAGAGGGGAAACCCTTCTCCCATCTAGGGAGGAGGTCAAGGAAGAAGAAGACGAAGGGGCCCCCTCTCCCCTTCTCTTCTGGTGGCGCCGGAACGCTACCGTGGCCATCATCATCATCACCGCGATCTACACCAACACCTCCGCCATCTTCACCAACATCTCCACCACCTTCCCCCCTCTATCTACAGCGGTCCACTCTCCCGCAACCCGCTGTACCCTCTACTTGAACATGGTGCTTTATGATTCATATTATTATCCAATGATGTGTTGCCATCCTATGATGTCTGAGTAGATTTTTGTTATCCTATTGGTGGTTGATGAATTGCTATGATTGATTTAATTTGCTTGTGGTTATGTTGCTGTACTTTGGTGCCCATCATATGAGCGCGCGCGTGGATCACACCATAGGGTTAGTTGTATGTTGATAGGACTATGTATTGGAGGGCAAGAGTGACAGAAGCTTCAACCTAGCATAGAAATTGATGCATACGAGATTGAAGGGGGACCAATATATCTTAATGCTATGGTTGGGTTTTACCTTAATGAACATTAGTAGTTGCGGATGCTTGCTAATAGTTCCAATCATAAGTGTATAGAATTCCAAGTCAGGGATGACATGCTAGCAGTGGCCTCTCCCACATAATACTTGCTATCGGTCTAGTAAAGTAGTCAATTGCTAGGGGCAATTTCGCAACTCCTACCACCACTTTTCCACACTCGCTATATTTACTTTATTGTTTATTTATCTAAACAACGCCTACTTTTTATTTACGTACTCCTTATTATCTTGCAAATCAATCCAACAACACCTACAAAGTACTTCTAGTTTCATACTTGTTCTAGGTAAAGTGAACGTCAAGCATGTGTAGAGTTGTATCGGTGGTCGATAGAACTTGAGGGAATATTTGTTCTACCTTTAGCTCCTCGTTGGGTTCGACACTCTTACTTATCGAAAACTGTTGCGAACCCCTATACTTGTGGGTTATCAAGACCTTTTTGTGGCGCCGTTACCGGGGAGCAATAGCGTGGGGTGAATATTCTCGTGTGTGCTTGTTTGCTTTATCACTAAGTAATTTTTATTTACTGTTCTTAGTTGTTTTCTATCTTTAGTTATGGGTAGGAAACGCAAAATACCAAAAAAATTAGTTGTACCTACTGAACCAATGGTTGAAGAACCAATCAAAATCTATCACACTGCTGAAGCTTATTACTTGGATCATCTTCGATCCCTATGTGCTCGTGCTGAAACCCCAACTAGCTTAGTTGAGGGCAAATCCTTAGATGAGCATGCTTGTTATGTGCGACACCATATATATGAAAAAGGGAAATTATTATGGAGTCAAATTCAACGTTTGCAATGCTATGCTTGGAATTTATGTGAAATATATGATTTTACTTGTTGTTCTGAAAACCCTAAGAAACACCTACCCTACCAATGTGAGTTTATTGATAATAGAATCTTATCTTCTTATTCTCAAGGTGTTTATAGTTACTATGATGTTCAAAAAATTGAAGAATTTGTTGCTTTTGAGGGTGCTTATGAAATTGCTTCTTTGATTGAAAAGTATGATGCTACTTTTCACAAATCTGAAATTTTGCTATACTTAAATTTTGCTATGATAATTATGCTTCTAATACCTATGTTAAACAATATATTGAGGAATACTCCGCTGTCCAAGAAGAGACTAATACTTTGCAGGAATCTATGGAAGAAGAAATTGATATAACTGTGAGCTCATTGGATGAAAAAGATGATGAGGAGAGCGAAGAACAAAAGGAGGAAGAGCGGATTGATCACCCGTGCCCACCTTCTAATGAGAGTAACTCTTTAACTCATACATTGTTTAATTCCCCTTCGTGCTTACCGAAGGATGATTGCTATGATGACTGTTATGATCCCTTGGATTCTTTTGAAATATCCCTTTTTGATGATGCTTGCTATGCTTGTGGCCAAGATGTCAATATGAATTATGCTTATGGAGATGAACTTGCTATAGTTCCTTATGTTAAACATGAAATTGTTGCTATTGCACCCACTCATGATAGTCCTATTATCTTTTTGAATTCTCCCGACTACACTATATCGGAGAAGTTTGCACTTATTAAGGATTATATTGATGGGTTGCCTTTTACTGTTACACATGATGATTTTAATGAATATAATATGCATGTGCTTGCTACTCCTACTTGCAATTATTATGAGAGAGGAACTATATCTCCACCTCTCTATGCTTCCCACATGATAAAATTGCAAGAAACTGTTTATACTATGCATTGGCCTTTACTAGGTGTGCATGAATTGTTCTTTTATGACATGCCGATGCATAGGAAGAGAGTTATACTTCGTCATTGCTTGATATATGTTGCTTTGTGCTCACTACTAAATTACAAATCATTGTTAATTAAAATTGGCTTTGATATACCTTGGGATCCGGGTGGATTCACTACTTGAGCACTATATGCCTAGCTTAATGGCTTTAAAGAAAGCGCTCCCAGGGAGATAACCCGGAACTTCTAGAGAGTTATTTATTTCTGTTGAGTGCTTTCATATAGTTTAAAAACAACAAAAATAAATAAGGGAACCCAAAACTTTTTCTAAAAGAAAAGTGAAAGTGAGAGAGACGAGCATTGTGAAAGTGGGGGACGTCCTTGAACTTTGTTCATGCCCATGGGAACTTTGTGAATCTTAAGTACAGAAACCTTTCAACAAAAATAATTATCCCCTTGTACAATTCCATTGTATTATAAAAATAATGTTCCAAGGTTTGCCTTTAGGATGTTTACATTTGTTTAATGGTTTGTACGGTGCAGGACAGAAACTTTGGCTGTAGTGCGCGATTTTACATTTTTAGCTGGAACGTCAAATGGTTCTGATTATTTTTGCACTATCTTCCTATACAAATTTTTTATTTTTCCTAATTTTGGTAGAATTTTTCAAGTATCTGAAGTATGGTGAATGTTCAGATTATTACAGACTGTTCTGTTTTAGACAAATTCTGTTTTTGATGCATAGTTTGCTTGTTTTGATGAAACTATCAATTTATATTAGTGGATTAAGCCATGAAAAAGTTATATTATAGTAGACACAATGCAAAAACAAAATATGAATTGGATTGCAACAGTACTTAGAGTAGTGATTTGCTTTATTATACTAACGTATCTTACCGAGTTTTTTGTTGAAGTTTTGTGTGGATGAAGTGTTCGATGATCGAGAAGGTCTCGATGTGAGAAGAAGGAAGAGAGGCAAGAGCTCAAGCTTGGGGATGACCGAGGAATCCCAAGTAAATATTCAAGGATACTCAAGCGTCTAAGCTTGGGGATGCTGGGAAGGCATCCCCTCTTTCTTCAACAAGTATCGGTATGTTTTCAGATTTGTTTTGTTCATGCGATATGTGCAATCTTGGAGCGTTTTTTCATTTAGTTTTAATTTTTCTTTTATGCACCATGCTGGTATGAGATAATCCTTGGTTGATTTATAGAATGCTCTTTGCACTTCACTTATATCTTTTGAGTATGGCTTTATAGAATGCTTCATGTGCTTCGCTTATATCATTTGAAGTTTGGATTGCCTGTTTCTCTTTACATAGACAACCGCCATTTGTAGAATGCTCTTTTGCTTCACTTAGATTTGTTAGAGCACGGGCATATCTTTTGTATAAATAATTAAACTCTCTTGCTTCACTTATACCTATTTAGAGAGATGACAGGAAATGGTCATTCACATGGTCAGTCATAAAATCCTACATAAACTTGTAGATCACTGAATATGATATGTTTGATTCCTTACAATAGTTTTGCGATATAAAGGTGGTGATATTAGAGTCATGCTAGTTGAGTAATTGTGAAATTGAGAAATACTTGTGTTGAGGTTTGCAAGTCCCGTAGCATGCACGTATGGTGAACCGTTATGTAACGAAGTCGGAGCATGAGGTGTTTATTGATTGTCTTCCTTATGAGTGGCGGTCGGGGACGAGCGATGGTCTTTTCCTACCAATCTATCCCCCTAGGAGCATGCTTGTAGTACTTTGTTTCGATGACTAATAGATTTTTGCAATAAGTATGTGAGTTCTTTATGACTAATGTTGAGTCCATGGATTATACACACTGTCACCCTTCCATCATTGCTAGCCTCTTCAGTACCGTGCATTGCCCTTTGTCACCTCGAGAGTTGGTGCAAACTTCGCCGGTACATCCAAACCCCGTGATACGATACGCTCTATCACACATAAACCTCCTTATATCTTCCTCAAAATAGCCACCATACCTACCTATCATGGCATTTCCATAGCCATTCCGAGATATATTGCCATGCAACTTCCATCATCATCATATACATGACTTGAGCATTTGTTGTCATATTGCTTTGCATGATCGTAAGATAGATAGCATGATGTTTTCATGGCTTGTACGTTTTTTTTTGATGTCATTGCTACGCTAGATCATTGCACATCCCGGTACACCGCCGGAGGCATTCATATAGAGTCATATCTTTGTTCTAGATATCGAGTTGTAATATCGAGTTGTAAGTAAATAAAAGTGTGATGATCATCATTATTAGAGCATTGCCCCAGTGAGGAAAGGATGATGGAGACTATGATTCCCCCACAAGTCGGATTCCGGACTTTACAAAAAAATGAAAGAGGCCAAAGACGCCCAAATAAAAAAAGAGGCCAAAGAAGCCCACAAAAAAGAGAAAATAATAAAAAAATGAGAGAAAAAGAGAGAAGGGGCAATGTTACTATCCTTTTACCACACTTGTGCTTCAGAGTAGCACCATGTTCTTCATAGAGAGAGTATCCTATGCTTTCACTTTCATATACTAGTGGGAATTTTCATTATAGAACTTGGCTTGTATATTCCGATGATGGCTTCCTCAAACGCCCGAGGTCTTCATGAGCAAGCAAGTTGGATGCACGCCCACTTAGTTTCCAATTTGAGCTTTCATATATTTATAGCTCTAGTGCATCCGTTGCATGGCAATCCCTACTCCTCACATTGATATCTATTAATGGGCATCTCCATAGCCCGTTAATACGCCTAGTTGATGTGAGACTTTCTCCCTTTTTGTCTTCTCCACATAACCCCCATCATCATATTCTATTCCACCTATAGTGCTATGTCCATGGCTCACGCTCATATGTTGCGTGAAAGTTGAAAAGGTTTGAGAACGTCAAAAGTATGAAACAATTGCTTGGCTTGTCATCGGGGTTGTGCATGATGTAAATATTTTGTGTGGTGAAGATGGAGCATAGCCAGACTACATGATTTTGTAGGGATGAGCTTTCTTTGGCTATGTTATTTCAATAAGACATAATTGCTTGGTTGGTATGCTTGAAGTATTATTATTTTTATGTCAAAGGATAGACTATTGCTTTGAATCACTCGTGTCTTAATATTCATGCCATGATTAGACATATGATCAAGATTATGCTAGGTAGCATTCCACATCAAAAATTATCTTTTTTTTTATCATTTACCTACTTGAGGACGAGCAGGAATTAAGCTTGGGGATGCTGATACGTCTCCATCGTATCTATAATTTTTGATTGTTCCATGCCAATATTATTCAACTTTCATATACTTTTTGGCAACTTTTTATATTATTTTTGGGACTAACATATTGATCCAGTGCCCAGTGCCAGTTCCTGTCTGTTGCATGTTTTTGGTTTCGCAGAATATCCATATCAAATGGAGTCCAAACGGGATAAAAACGAACGGAGCTTATTTTTGGAAAATATGGAAAATTCGGAAGGAAAATCAACGCGAACCAGTGCCCGAGGTGGTCACGAGGCAGGGGGGCGCGCCCCCTACTCTCGTGAGCCCACCGTAAGGCCGTTGATGCTCTTCTTTTGCCGCAAGAAAGCTAATATTCAGAAAAAAAAAATCACGGCGAAGGTTTCAGGCCAATCGGAGTTACGGATCTCCATATATACACGAAACGGTGAAACAGAGCCAGAATAGAACGCAGAACCAGAGAGAAACAGAGAGACAGATCTAATCTCGGAGGGGTTCTCGCCCCTCCCATGCCATGGAGGCCAAGGACCAGAGGGGAAACCCTTCTCCCATCTAGGGAGGAGGTCAAGGATGAAGAAGACGAAGGGCCCCCCTCTCCCCTTCTCTTCTGGTGGCGTCGGAACGCTACCGTGGCCATCATCATCATCACCGCGATCTACACTAACACCTCCGCCATCTTCACCAACATCTCCATCACCTTCCCCCCTCTATCTACAGTGGTCCACTCTCCCGCAATCCGTTGTACCCTCTACTTGAACATGGTGCTTTATGCTTCATATTATTATCCAATGATGTGTTGCCATCCTATGATGTCTGAGTAGATTTTCGTTGTCCTATTGGTGGTTGATGAATTGCTATGATTGATTTAATTTGCTTGTGGTTATGTTGCTGTCCTTTGGTGCCCATCATATGAGCGCGCACGTGGATCACACCATAGGGTTAGTTGTATGTTGATAGGACTATGTATTGGAGGGCAAGAGTGACAGAAGCTTCAACCTAGCATAGAAATTGATGCACACGGGATTGAAGGGGGGACCAACATATCTTAATGCTATGGTTGGGTTTTACCTTAATGAACATTTGTGGGATCTAGAAGTAGATGTGTCTAGAGGGGGGTGATTAGACACTTAGTGCTAAATTTGCAATTTTTAATCTCTTTCGGTTTAAGTGGAGTTTAGGCACATTCAACATCCACAATACATATCAAGCAAGCATGCAAAGAGTATATAAGCAGCGGAATGTAAAGCATGCAACTTTGCAAGAATGTAAAGGGAAGGGTTTGGAGAATTCAAACGCAATTGGAGACACGGATGTTTTTCCCGTGGTTCGGATAGGTGGTGCTATCCTACATCCACGTTGATGGAGACTTCAACCCACAAAGGGTAACGGTTGCGAGAGTCCACACAGGGCTCCACCCAAGGGCAACGGTTGCGCGAGTCCACGAAGGGCTCCACCCACGAAGGGTCCACGGAGAAGCAACCACCCACAAAGGGTCCACGAAGAAGCAACCTTGTCTATCCCACCATGGCCATCGCCCACGAAGGACTTGCCTCACTAGCGGTAGATCTTCACAAGTAGGCGATCTCCTTGCCCTTACAAACTCCTTGGTTCAACTCCACAATCTTGTCGGAGGCTCCCAAGTGACACCTAGCCAATCTAGGAGACAGCACTCTCCAAGAAGTAACAAATGGTGTGTAGGTAATGAACTCCTTGCTCTTGTGCTTCAAATGATAGTCTCCCCAACACTCAACTCTCTCTCATAGGATTTGGATTTGGTGGAATGAAGATTTGAGTGGAAAGCAACTTGGGAAGGCTAGAGATCAAGATTTATATGGTAGGAATGGAATGTCTTGGTCTCAACACATGAGTAGGTGGTTCTCTCTCAGAACATATGAGTCGGAATGGTGTGTGCGTTCTGATGGCTCTCACTTCGAATGAGAAGGAGGTGGAGGGGTATATATAGCCTTCACTCAAAATCCAACCGTTACACAGTTTTCCAATCTCGGTGGGACCGAATAAGTAAACTCGGTCTGACCGAAGTAGTAAACCTAGTGACCGTTAGGAATTTCGGTGGGACTGACATGCAACTCGGTAGGACCGATTCGGTTAGGGTTTGGGCATAACGTAATCTCGGTGAGACCGATTACACAAACTCGGTGAGACCGAGTTTGGTAATTAGCTAACCAGAGAGTTGGTAAGGCAAACTCGGTGGGACCGATTTGCTCTTTCGGTGGGACCGAGTGGAACTCGGTGAGACCGAAAAGTTACAAAGGGGAAACACTGAGTTTACATTGCAATTTTGGTGGGACCGATTACACAAACTCGGTGGGACCGAGAATAGTGCAATGGGTAACAGAGAGTTTGCAACCCCATCTCGGTGGGACCGAGATCCTTATCGGTAGAACCGAATTGCTAGGGTTTGGCAGTGGCTAATGACAAGTGAAACTCGGTGTCGCCGGATAGGAAAAATCGGTAGGACCGAGTTTGGCTTAGAGTTTAGGTCATATGTGGATGTGGGAAAGTAGTTGAGGATTTTGGAGCATATCATTAAGCACATGAAGCAAGAGGCTCATTAAGCAACACCTCATCCCTCCTTGATAGTATTGGCTTTTCCTGTGGACTCAATGTGATCTTGGATCACTAAAATATAAAATGAAGAGTCTTGAGCTTTTGAGCTTGAGCCAATCCTTTGTCCTTAGCATTTTGAGGGTTCCCACAACCTTTAGTCCATGCCACTCCATTGTTGAACTTATGTGAAACATGCTAGATAGAAGTGTTAGTCCAACAAGAGATATGTTGTCATCAATTATCAAAACCACCTAGGGAGCACTTGTGCTTTCAATCTCCCCCTTTTTGGTAATTGATGGCAACATACATCAAAGCTTTTAGATAAAGATATAAAGAACAACAAGTAAAGCTTTGGAAGAACATGTAGCAAGCATAGGCTCCCCCTACATGTATGCACTCATGTAAATATGAAATATAGAGGCATGTGAGAGCATAAACATGACAGAGTAGGCAATGTGTTACATGTATCTTGGCCATATGCATCAGAGCAAAAGATTATTAAGGAAAATACCTTCATGCTCATGAGTCCTTCTTGCAAACAGTATGTACATAAGCAAGAACTCCTCATACTCATGATCTTGATGCATATACTTACCTTGTGGTCTCGAGTTGGCTTAGGATGGAATGGACCTGCAAACAAGGTTAGATAACACAGGTACGTCCACTAGCCAGAGCAAACAAAAGAAACCACAAGAATGCCAAGACTGGGATGACATGTAGAGAGTGATAACATTGGATTCAACATGTCCCCAAGAATAAAGATATGCAATGAATTTGGCTGATTTCTTCTCCTTTAGGTGTCTTGCTCCCCCTGAATCTTACATGGGATATTGGGAGAAGATAGGAGACAGAAAATCAGAGCTGAATAGAACTTAATTCAAATGAGTTCATATGAACATGTCTTTCCCCCAAAAAGACATGTGGCATCTCTCCTCTTGAACATCTAGCATCTGGGATCCTTGAGTATTTTTCTCTCCCCCTTAATACTTTTTCCCTCTTGGTGTGATCTCTCTTTCCTACAGGCTTTGATGTGATCTCTCTCTCCCCCTTTGACATCAATTTCCAAGAAGGTTTTTCCTGGAATCCGTCGAATAGGTTTGGTCCTTGAGATTCAGCACAAGGCAGAGGATAAAATTGTGATGCTTGTAGAGGACAAGATTCATTGAGTGGAGCTGGAACAGAAGAAATGTCGAATAAGCGGCAAATTGGTTTTCTGATTGTAAAGTCGGTGGCACCGAGTGGCATATTTCGGTGGTACCGAAAATATTCGGTTGGACCGAAATTTGCAAGTCGGTGAAACCGAGTTTACACATGGAAACACACTTGTCACCTCAGCTCACTAGACAAGTAAGATCTCACAAAGATTTGCAATGAATTTCCTTAAGGATTTGCAAGGAATTAAATGCAGAAGATGCAGAACAAACACAAAGAGAAAAGAGAATAAACTGAAAGATCTAGATGAAGTTTTTTTTGTTAAAGAAAAGAAACTAAACATGCATGAGACAAATGCAATAACACAGAAAAGAACACAAGAGAACTTCATCTAGAGTTGGGCGGTGACATAGTCACCTATGTTAGAGTATATTGACTTAGGAGTCAAGTGAGAACACTTGATCATAGGTCATACTCATCGTTTAAGCTCAAAATGGGGTTACCATTTTTCGTTTAAGCATCTTTATGTATTCACATCTTGTTGAGTTGCTTTGACTCATGTCTTGGAGTAAAGCTTCTCTAAGATGGAATAACATACCTTGGGTGGTGGTGTGGTTCTTGCTCATGTAGTTGAACTTGTGTGGGTGCTTCAAAGTTGATGTAGCTCATCAAGAGTTGGGA
Organism: Triticum urartu; assembly: GCF_003073215.2. Classification (NCBI taxonomy): domain Eukaryota; kingdom Viridiplantae; phylum Streptophyta; class Magnoliopsida; order Poales; family Poaceae; genus Triticum; species Triticum urartu. Next base: position 109,951,262 of record NC_053026.1, on the reverse strand, counting down.
GCACCACTTGGAGTTTGAGTTCGTCTACCTACATGGGTTAGTTATTGCAAGGAAGAGCACTTGTGTATCAAATGACAATCATGAAGCTCAACATAGAATTTGTCTAAGGATATGTTTGAATGGTTTTGTGCTTCCTTGTCTTCAACCACCATTGTGTAGAGTCTTGGTGATATAGAGGTTGCTCAAGATGTGAGTGAGTCGCAATCTCAAGGAATTAGATTCAACCAAGCACCTACATGGGTTAGACAACATGCAAGGTACAAATATATCCAAGACATAAGATAGTTATCATAAGAGATATATCATGGATTAGTCATAAGCTCATGTCTTGCATGTATCCAATGGAGTTTTCTACTCCAAGTTCGAGGCATCAATGATGTTCAATTCTCCTCTCAACCCGCAAAACACTTTCTCATCAAGCGGTTTAGTGAATATATCCGCTAACTGCTTATCGGTGCGAACATGCTTAAGATTTATGTCACCCTTAGCAACATGATCTCGAATGAAATGATGACGAACTTCAATATGCTTAGTTCGAGAATGTTGTACAGGATTATGACCAATTTTGATAGCACTTTCATTGTCACAAAGCAGTGGAACATGTTTCACATAAATCCCATAATCTTTAAGAGTTTGGGTCATCCAAAGTAATTGAGCACAACATGAACCAGCGGCAATGTATTCCGCTTCGACGGTGGATAAGGATACCGAGTTTTGTTTCTTGGAAGACCAAGACACAAGAGATCTACCAAGAAATTGACAAGTACCCGAAGTGGACTTTCTATCAACCTTGTCTCCGGCATAATCTGAGTCGGAATAGCCAACAAGATCAAAAGAAGACCTCTTAGGATACCAAATGCCAAAATTTGGTGTATGGATTAAATATCTCACTATCCTTTTCACAGCCTTAAGATGACAATCTTTAGGAGCATCTTGATATCATGCACACATGCACACACTTAGCATAATATCGGGACGTGAAGCACATAGGTATAACAATGAACCAATCATAGAGCGATAAACCTTTTGATCAACTGGTTCACCATCTTTGGTTAAATCATTATGTCCACTAGTAGGCATGGGTGTAGACATACCTTTGCATTCTTGCATGTTGAACTTCTTGAATAAGTCCTTGGTGTAATTTGTTTGAGAGACAAATGTACCTTCCTTAGTTTGCTTGATTTGCAACCCGAGAAAGAATTTGAGTTCACTCATCATAGACATCTCAAACTTCTCTGACATTAGCTTTCCAAACTTTTCACTAAAGAGAGGGTTAGTTGATCCAAATATGATGTCATCAACATAAATTTGACATACAAAAAGTTCTCCATTAACCTTTTTAGTGAAAAGAGTAGAGTCAATTTTACCAATTTCAAAACCACTTGTAGTAAGGAACTTGGTCAAGCATTTATACCATGCTCTAGGAGCTTGTTTAAGACCATAAAGAGCTTTGTGAAGTTTGTAAACATGATTTGGTTTCTTAGGATTGACAAAGCCGGGAGGTTGTTTGACATAAACCTCCTCTTCTATTTCTCCATTTAGAAAAGCACTTTTAATGTCCATTTGGTACAAGGTGATATTGTGGTGATTAGCATAGGCAAGTAAGATGCGAATGGACTCAAGTCTAGCAACGGGAGCATATGTCTCACCATAGTCCATACCTTCGACTTGTGTGTATCCTTGGGCGACGAGACATGCTTTGTTGAGAACCACTTGTCCATCTTCATCTTGCTTGTTGCGAAACACCCATTTGGTACCAATGATGTTGTGGTTGTTGTCGGGCTTCTCAACCAATGTCCAAACTTGGTTTCTCTCAAAATTATGTAGCTCTTCATGCATAGCGTTTATCCAATCCGGATCTTCCAATGCTTCTTCAACCTTCATTGGTTCAATGCTCGAGATGAATGAATAGTTTTCACAAAAGTTAGCTAAACGAGTTTTTGAGCGAGTGATTCTCCCGGTTTGTATATCATTGAGGATTTGCTCGACGGGATGATCTTTGGCAATTCATGCTCGAACTCGTGAGAGCTTTTTCTTGGGTCTTTGTTGAGCATCTTCTTCATCTTGTTCTTCTTCTTGGCCTTCTTCATTGTTGACGTCGTCGTTCTCTTGTCGTGCTGGAGAAGGAGGTTGTTGATGTTCATCTTGACGTACTTCCTCGTTTTCTTCATATTGGTGTGTCCCACTTGTGGATGCTTCCGTGTCGATTCTTGGTTCACCTTGTTGTGAAGTAGAAGCTTCCACTTGGACGGATGAAGTACTCTCCTTCACCTCCGTTGGACGAATTTTGCCAATGGACAAATCTTGAATTGCTTCTGAAGGGTCTTTGTCTCCGGTGAGGAGCTCGTATGCCGTCTTGCCGAGTAGCTTGTGAAGGTATAAGCGATTTGTTGCGTGACAAGCTGTCTCAACCGCTTCTGCCCAAAAGTGCTTTGGCGTCTTGTATTCATCAAGCATTGTCCTTGCCATTTCAATGAGTGTCCGGTTCTTCCTCTCAACAACTCCATTTTGTTGAGGTGTGTATGTAGCCGAGAACTCGTGTGAAATCCCTTCTTCGTCAAGAAAGGAGTCCACATTTGCGTTCTTGAACTCTGTTCCGTTGTCGCTCCGAACCTTCTTGATCATCACATCAAACTGATTTTGGGCTTTCCTAGCGAAGTTTCTGAAGATCTTCTGGACCTGCGATTTGTCATTGAGGAAAAACACCCACGTAAATCTTGAAAAATCATCAACTATAACTAGACCAAAGGAATTTCCACCGAGACTCTTGTAGGCATTGGGGCCAAAAAGATCCATGTGAAGCAGCTCGAGTGGCCTCCTTGTGGTCATGATGTTTTTCACAAGATGTCTTCCTCCAACCTGTTTACCTGCTTGACAAGCACTGCAAAGTCTATCCTTATCAAATATGACATCGTTAACTCCAAGGATATGATTTCCTTTAATAAGCTTGTCAAGGTTTCTCATGCCAACGTGACCTAGTCGTCTATGCCACAACCAGCCTTTTGAGGATTTAGCAACAAAGCAAGTCTTAGGTTGTGCCTTTTTAGAGAAATCGACGATGTAAAGATCACCTCTACGCCTACCCGTAAAGACCATTTTATGATTGTCTCTATGAAACACTTGGCAATCTACCTCAGTAAATAGGACGTTCAACCCGAAATCAGCAAGTCTAGATACAGAAAATAAGTTATAGCCAAGAGATTCAACGAGCATGACATTTTGAATGGAACTATCATGTGAGATGGCCACCTTACCAAGGCCAACCACTTTACCCTTTGAATTATCACCAAAGGTGACATATTTTCGAGGGCCGTTGTTTTCAGCAAGCTCGCGGAACATCTCTTCATCTCCGGTCATATGATCAGTGCATCCACTATCAAGAACCCATTCCTTTCCTCCTGATTCATATCCCCGAAGATTTGCCATAAGACCAAAATGTCTCATTGCATTATCAAGATCGGAGTCACTATCATCATCATCATCATAATATTCAGGTTTGTCATGATCTTGTGACTCATCATTTCCTAGAGAGGGTAATTCATTAGATAAATGATCAAAATGGTTACTTTTATGAATTCTTATAGCTTTGAGTATGATATCATTAATGATTCCAACATCTCCTTTAGCATGCTTAAGATTGGCAAGTTCAAGAAGACATTTACCAAAACTAGGATCACTAGAGTTCATCTTACTCAAGGCAATGGATTTATGGAGAATTTCATCCAAGGTTTTCAAGGAATAATCGGGAAATCGTTCCTCAAGAAATTTCCATATGGTATAGGCACAATTGTGAGTAGGCAAACTAGCAATCAAATTTTTGGGCAATCCTCTAATGATGAGCTCAATAGTTCTAAGATTGCGAATCATGTCAATATCTTCATCTAGGGTAGGATGCAAAGGATCAATATGAGGTGCACAAGGGCTAGCAATATACTTGTTCAAATGATATTGATTTCCACTCATGAAAATACTTTCCATCAAGAATAGGCACTCTATGTCTAAGACACCCTAGAGTAGACACATCCATCTTCCTCCAATGGTGATTAAACCAAGGCAATGGAGACCAAAGCTCTGATACCACTTGTGGGATCTAGAAGTAGATGTGTCTAGAGGGGGGTGATTAGACACTTAGTGCTAAAGTTGCAATTTTTAATCTCTTTCAGTTTAAGTGGAGTTTAGGCACAAATTCAACATCCACAATACATATCAAGCAAGCATGCAAAGAGTATATGAGCAGCAGAATGTAAAGCATGCAACTTGCAAGAAAGTAAAGGGAAGGGTTTGGAGATTTCAAACGCAATTGGAGACACCGATGTTTTTCCCGTGGTTTGGATAGGTGGTGCTATCCTACATCCACGTTGATGGAGACTTCAACCCACGAAGGGTAACGGTTGCGCGAGTCCACACAGGGCTCCACCCAAGGGCAACGGTTGCGCGAGTCCACGAAGGGCTCCACCCACGAAGGGTCCACGAAGAAGCAACCACCCACAAAGGGTCCACGAAGAAGCAACCTTGTCTATCCCACCATGGCCATCGCCCACGACAGGACTTGCCTCACTAGCGGTAGATCTTCACGAAGTAGGCGATCTCCTTGCCCTTACAAACTCCTTGGTTCAACTCCACAATCTTGTCGGAGGCTCCCAAGTGACACCTAGCCAATCTAGGAGACACCACTCTCCAAGAAGTAACAAATGGTGTGTAGGTAATGAACTCCTTGCTCTTGTGCTTCAAATGATAGTCTCCCCAACACTCAACTCTCTCTCATAGGATTTGGATTTGGTGGAACAAGAAGATTTGAGTGGAAAGCAACTTGGGAAGGCTAGAGATCAAGATTCATATGGTAGGAATGGAATATCTTGGTCTCAACACATGAGTAGGTGGTTCTCTCTCAGAACATATGAGTTGGAATGGTGTGTGCGTTCTGATGGCTCTCTCCTCGAATGAGAGGAGGTGGAGGGGTATATATAGCCTCCACACAAAATCCAACCGTTACACAGTTTTCCAATCTCGGTGGGACCGAATCAATAAACTCGGTCTGACCGAATAGTAAACCTAGTGACCGTTAGGAATTTCGGTGGGACTGACATGCAACTCGGTAGGAACCGATTCGGTTAGGGTTTGGGCATAACGTAATCTCGGTGAGACCGATTACACAAACTCGGTGAGACCGAGTTTGGTAATTAGCTAACCAGAGAGTTGGTCAGGCAAACTCGGTGGGACCGATTTGCTCTTTCGGTGAGACCGAGTGGAACTCGGTGAGACCGAAAAGTTACAAAGGGGAAACACTGAGTTTACATTGCAATCTCGGTGGGACCGATTACACAAACTCGGTGGGACCGAGAATAGTGCAATGGGTAACAGAGAGTTTGCAATCCCATCTCGGTGGGACCGAGATCCTTATCGGTAGAACCGAATTGCTAGGGTTTGGCAGTGGCTAATGACAAGTGAAACTCGGTGGCGCCGGATAGGAAAAATCGGTAGGACCGAGTTTGGCTTAGAGTTTAGGTCATATGTGGATGTGGGAAAGTAGTTGAGGATTTTGGAGCATATCATTAAGCACATGAAGCAAGAGGCTCATTAAGCAACACCTCATCCCTCCTTGATAGTATTGGCTTTTCCTATGGACTCAATGTGATCTTGGATCACTAAAATATAAAATGAAGAGTCTTGAGCTTTTGAGCTTGAGCCAATCCTTTGTCCTTAGCATTTTGAGGGTTCCCACAACCTTTAGTCCATGCCACTCCATTGTTGAACTTATCTGATACATGCTAGATAGAAGTGTTAGTCCAACAAGAGATATGTTTTCATCAATTATCAAAACCACCTAGGGAGCACTTGTGCTTTCAACATTAGTAGTTGCGGATGCTTGCTAATAGTTCCAATCATAAGTGCATAGAATTCCAAGTCAGGGATGACATGCTAGCAGTGGCCTCTCCCATATAATACTTGCTATCGGTCTAGTAAAGTAGTCAATTGCTTAGGGGCAATTTCACAACTCCTACCACCACTTTTCCACACTCGCTATATTTACTTTATTGTTTCTTTATCTAAACAGCCCCTACTTTTTATTTACATACTCTTTATTATCTTGCAAATCTATCCAACAACACCTACAAAGTACTTCTAGTTTCATACTTGTTCTAGGTAAAGTGAACGTCAAGCGTGCGTAGAGTTGTATTGGTGGTCGATAGAACTTGAGGGAATATTTGTTCTACCTTTACCTCCTCGTTGGGTTCGACACTCTTACTTATGGAAAACTGTTGCGATCCCCTATACTTGTGGGTTATCAAGCACGTGAGCTCCTGCGCTACCCCCCGATTGACGACCTCAACGAGGACAGGTTGGACCGCATCGCCGAGCTCGTCAGTGCTGCGGGGGTTTCTCCTGCACCATCCCTCTCGCTGCCTCGCCCGCCCCCGGCTGTGGGTGTTGTGGCTCACGGAGCGCCTCCGCCCCCTCAGCCCCAAGATGGGGCTCTCACACCGAGGCGCGCGGCTCATGGAACGCCTCAGCCTCCCCGCGTCAAGACGGCGTCCTCGCTCCAAGATGTGAGGCCCAGCGACATGATTCTCCACGCCGTGTGCCTGCGCACGAAGAAAGAAGTTGCCAGGAGGTTCCCCGTCCGCAAGAAGAGCTTCACCGCTTTCAGCACCACCACGTCAGGATCGCTTGCTGCGGTAGGGCCATGTGCCACTTGCCGTGGCAGCGCAGGGACGCCAAGGTCAAGCTCCACCTCCATGACGGGCCCCGGTGGCCACGGCGCGCTGCCACGCCTTCACTCCTGAGCTGCGTAGTGTCGTCTGGCCAGGGAAGTTCAAGCTGGATCTGCCTCCTCGCTATGACGGCACCCCCGCCCCTGTGGAGTTTCTGCATCTCTACGAGCTGAGCATCAAAGCGTCCAACGGCAACGAAAAGGTCATGGCGAACTGGTTTCCCATGGCTCTCAAGGATGGCGCCCGCTCATGGCTCCTGAACCTGCCCACGGGCTTGATTTCCTCCTGGGATGAGATGCACAACTACTTCATCGCCAACTTCCAGGGCACTCGCGACTGCCCCCCGGTCACAGGTGACCTGCGCCGCATCAAGCAACTGTTGGGGAACGTAGCAGAAATTCAAAATTTTCCTACGTGTCACCAAGATCTATCTATGGAGAAACCAGCAACGAGGGGAAGGAGAGTGCATCTACATACCCTTGTAGATCGCTAAGCGGAAGCGTTCAAGAGAACGGGGTTGATGGAGTCGTACTCGTCGTGATCCAAATCACCGATGATCCTAGTGCCGAACGGACGGCACCTCCGTGTTCAACACACGTACAGCCCAGTGATGTCTCCTACGCCTTGATCCAGCAAGGGGAGAAGGAGAGGTTGGGGAAGACTCCATCCAGCAGCAGCACGACGGCGTGGTGGTGGTGGAGGAGCGTGGTACTCCAGCAGGGCTTCGCCAAGCACCGCAAGAGACGAGGAGGGAGAGGGGTAGGGCTGCGCCAAGAAGGAGAGGAACTCGCGTGTGTTGGGCAGCCCAAACCTCAAGTATATATAGGGGGAGGGGAGGGGCTGCACCCCCACCTAAGTTTCCACCCCTAGGGGTGGCGGCCAGCCCTAGATCCCATCTAGGGGGGCGGCCAAGGGGGGAGAGAGGGGGGCGCACCACTAGGTGGGCCTTAGGCCCATCTGAGCCTAGGGTTTGCCCCCTTCCACTCTCCCTTGCGCCTTGGGCCTTGGTGGGGGGGCGCACCAGCCCACCTGGGGCTGGTCCCCTCCCACACTTGGCCCATGCAGCCCTCCGGGGCTGGTGGCCCCACTTGGTGGACCCCCGGGACCCTTTCGGTGGTCCCGGTACGTTACCGATAAAACCCGAAACTTTTCCGGTGACCAAAACAGGACTTCCCATATATAAATCTTTACCTCCGAACCATTCCGGAACTCCTCGTGATGTCCGGGATCTCATCCGGGACTCCGAACAACAATCGGTAACCACGTATATCTATTCCTTATAACCCTAGCGTCATCGAACCTTAAGTGTGTCGACCCTACGGGTTCGGGAACCATGCAGACATGACCGAGATAACTCTCCGGTCAATAACCAACAGCGGGATCTGGATACCCATGTTGGCTCCCACATGTTCCACGATGATCTCATCAGATGAACCACGATGTCAAGGACTTAATCAATCCCGTATACAATTCCCTTTGTCTATCCGTACGATACTTGCCCGAGATTCGATCGTCGGTATCCCGATACCTTGTTCAATCTCGTTACCGGCAAGTCACTTTACTCGTTCCGTACCACATCATCCCGTGATCAACTCCTTGGTCACATTGTGCACATTATGATGATGTCCTACCGAGTGGGCCCAGAGATACCTCTCCGTTTACACGGAGTGACAAATCCCAGTCTCGATTCGTGCCAACCCAACAGACACTTTCGGAGATACCTGTAGTGTACCTTTATAGCCACCCAGTTACGTTGTGACGTTTGGCACACCCAAAGCACTCCTACGGTATCCGGGAGTTGCACAATCTCATGGTCTAAGGAAATGATACTTGACATTACAAAAGCTTTAGCATACGAACTACATGATCTTGTGCTAGGCTTAGGATTGGGTCTTGTCCATCACATCATTCTCCTAATGATGTGACCCCATTATCAACGACATCTAATGTCCATGGTCAGGAAACCGTAACCATCCATTGATCAACGAGCTAGTCAACTAGAGGCTTACTAGGGATATGGTGTTGTCTATGTATCCACACATGTATCTGAGTTTCCTATCAATACAATTCTAGCATGGATAATAAAAGATTATCATGAACAAGGAAATATAATAATAACCAATTTATTATTGCCTCTAGGGCATATTTCCAACAGTCTCCCACTTGCACTAGAGTCAATAATCCAGTTCACATCGATATGTGATTAACACTCAAGGTCACATCCCCATGTGACTAACACCCAAAGAGTTCTGGGTTTGATCATGTTATGGTTGTGTGAGAGGTTTTATAGTCAACGGGTCTGAATCTTTCAGATCCGTGTGTGCTTTACAAATCTCTATGTCATCTCCCAGATGCAGCTACCACGTTCTATTTGGAGCTATTCCAAATATCTGTTCCACTTGGAGCTATTCTAAATTGTTGCTCCATTATACGTATCCGGTGTCTCTACTCAGAGCTATCCGGATAGGTGTTAAGCTTGCATCGACGTAACCCTTTACGGCAAACTCTTTTACCACCTCCATAACCGAGAAAATTCCTTAGTCCACTAGTTACTAAGGATAATTTAGACCGCTATCTGGTGATCTACTCCTAGATTACCTTTGTACCCTCTTGCCAGATATGTGGCAAGGCACACATCAGGTGCGGTACACAGCATAGCATACTGTAGAGCCTACGTCTAAAGCATAGGGGACGACCTTCGTCCTTCCTCTCTATTCTGCCGCGGTCAGGTTTCGAGTCTTACTCAATGTTCACACCTTATAACACAGCCAAGAACTCCTTCTTTGCTAATCCATTTTGAACTCCTTCAAAATCTTGTCACGGTATGTATTCATTTGAAAGTACTATTAAGCGTTTTGATCTATCCTTATAGATCTTAATGCTCAATACTCAAGTAGCCTAATCCAGGTTTTCCATTGAAAAACACTTTTCAAATAACTCTGCATGCTTTCCAGAAATTCTACATCATTTCCGATCAACAATATGTTAACAACATATACTTAACGGAAATTCTATAGTGCTCCCACTCACTTCTTTGGAAATACAAGTTTCTCATAAACTTTGTATAAACCCAAAATCTTTGATCATCATCGAAGTGTATATTCCAACTCCGAGATTCTTACTCCAGTCCTTAGAAGGATTGCTAGAGCTTTGCATACTTGTTAGCATCTTTCAGGATTGACAAAACCTTCCGGTTGTATCACATACAACCTTTCCTCAAGAAAATCGTCGAGGAAACAATGGTTTTTGACATCCTATCTGCAAGATTTCATAAATAATGCAGTAATCGCTAATATAATTCCAACAGACTCTTAGCATCGCTACGAGTGAGAAAGTCTCATCGTAGTCAACTCCTTGAACTTGTCGGAAAACATCTTAACGACAAGTCGAGCTTTCTTAATGGTGATACTTACCATCATTGTCCGTCTTCCTTTTAAAATCCATATGTACCTAACAGCCTTACGACCATCAAGTAGTTCTTCCAAAGTCTACACTTTGTTTTCATATATGGATCCTCTCTCGGATTATATGGCCTCGAGCCATTTTGGAATCCAGGCCCACCATCGCTTCTCCATAGCTCATAGGTTCATTTTTGTCTAGCAACATGACTTCCGAGACAGGATTACTTACCACTCTGAAGTAGTACACATCCTTTTCATCCCACGCGGTTTGGTAGTGACTTGATCTGAAGTTTCATGATCACTATCATAAGCTTCCACTTCAATTGGTGTCGGTGCCACAGGAACAACTTCCTGTGCCCTGCCACACACTAGTTGAAGAGACGGTTCAATAACCTCATCAAGTCTCCGCCATCCTCCCACTCAATTCTTTCGAGAGAAACTTTTCCTCGAGAAAGGACCCGATTCTAGAAACAATCCCTTATTGCTTTCGGATCTGAGACATGAGGTATACCCAACTGTTTTGGGTGTCCTATGAAGATGTATTTATCCGCTTTGGGTTCTAGCTTATCAGCCTGAAACTTTTTCACATAAGCGTTGCAGCCCCAAACTTTTAAGAAATGACAGCTTAGGTTTCTCTAAACCATAGTTCATACGGTGTCATCTCATCGGAATTACGTGGTGCCTTATTTAAAGTGAATGTGGTTGTCTCTAATGCCTAACCCATAAACTATCGTGGTAATTCGATAAGAGACATCATGGTATGCATCATATCCAATAGGGTGCAGTTACGATGTTCGGACACACCATCACACTATGGTGTTCCAGGCTATATCGGTTGTGAAACAATTTGCACAATGTCTTAATTCTGTGCCAAACTCGTAATTCAGATATTCATCTCTACGATCATATCATAGACATTTTATCCTCTTGTCACGACGATCTTTCAACTTCACCTTGAAATTACTTGAACCTTTCAATAATTCAGACTCGTGATTCATCAAGTAAATATACTCAACATCCACTTAAATCATCTGTGAAGTAAGAACATAACGATATCCACTACACGCCTCAGCACTCATTGGACTGCACACATCAAAATGTATTACTTCCAACAAGTTGCTTTCTAGTTCCATTTTACTGAAAACGAGGCTTTCAGTCATCTTGCCCATGTGGTATGATTTGCATGTCTCAAGTGATTCAAAATCAAGTGAGTCCAAACGGTCCATTTGCATGGAGTTTCTTCATGCATATACACCAATAGACATGGTTCGCATGTCTCAAACTTTTCAAAAACGAGTGAGCCCAAAGATCCATCAACATGGAGCTTCTTCATGCGTTTTATACCGATATGACTTACATGGCAGTGCCACAAGGAGGTGGTACTATCATTAATATCTTATATCTTTTGGCATGAACAAGTGTATCACTACGATCGAGATTCAATAAACTATTCATTTTAGGTGCAAGACCATTGAAGGTATTATTCAAATAAACAGAGTAACCATTATTCTCCTTAAATGAATAACCGTATTGCGATAGACATAATCCAATCATGTCTATGCTCAATGCAAACACTAATCTCGATGGTAGAGGGAGCGTGCGATGCTTGATCACATCAAGCTTGGAAAAACTTCCAACACATATCGCCAGCTCACCTTTAGCTAGTTTCCGTTTACTCCGCAGCCTTTTATTTCGAGTTTACTAACACTTAGCAACCGAACCGGTATCTAATACCATGGTGCTACTAGGAGTACTAGTAAAGTATACATTAACATAATGTGTATCAATATACTTCTATCGACCTTGCCAGCCTTCTCATCTACCAAGTATCTAGGGTAATTCTGCTTCAGTGACTGTTCCCCTTATTACAGAAGCACTTAGTCTCGGGCTTGGGTTCAACTTTGGGTTTCTTCACTAGAACAGCAACTGATTTGTTGTTCCATGAAGTATCCCTTTCTTGCCCTTGCCCTTCTTGAAACTAGTGGTTTCACCAACCATCAACAATTGATGCTCCTTCTTGATTTCTACTTTTGTGGTGTCAAACATCGCGAATATCTCAAGGATCATCATATATGTCCCTGATATATTATAGTTCATCACGAAGCTCTAGTAGCTTGGTGGTAATGACTTCGGAGAAACATCACTATCTCATCTGGAAGATCAACTCCCACTCGATTCAAATGATTGTTGTACTCAGACAATCTGAGCACAAGCTCAACAATTGAGCTTTTCTCCCTTAGTTTGCAGGCTAAGAAAATCGTCGGAGGTCTTATACCTCTTGACGTGGGCACGAGCCTGAAATCCCAATTTCAGTCCTTGGAACATCTTATATGTTCTGCGATGTTTCAAAAACGTCTTTGGTGCCTCAATTCTAAACCATTTAGCATTACGCACTGAACTATCATGTAGTCATCAAAACGTGTATGTCAGATGTTTGCAACATCCACAGACGACGTTCGAGGTTCAACACACTGAGCGGTGCATTAAGGACATAATCCTTCTACTGTCTGCATAAATGCTACTATCAACTTTCAACTAATTTTTTCTCTAGGAACATATCTAAACAGTGGAACTGAAGCGCGAGCTACGACATAATTTGCGAAGACCTTTTGGCTATGTTCAGGATAATTAAGTTCATCTTATGAACTCCCACTCAGATAGACATCCCTCTAGTCATCTAAGTGATTACATGATCCGAGTCAACTAGGCCGTGTCCGATCATCACGTGAGACGGACTAGTCAACATCGGTGAACATCTTCATGTTGATCGTATCTTCTATACGACTCATGTTAGACCTTTCGGTCTTCTGTGTTCCGAGGCCATGTCTGTATATGCTAGGCTCGTCAAGTCAACCTAAGTGTTTGCATGTGTTCCGAGGCCATGTCTGTACATGCTAGGCTCGTCAACACCCGTTGTATTCGAACGCAAGAATCTATCACACCCGATCATCACGTGGTGCTTCGAAACGACGAACTTCCGCAACGGTGCACAATTAGGGGGAACACTTTCTTGAAATTTTAATGAGGGATCATCTTATTTACTACCGTCGTTCTAAGCAAATAAGATGCAAAAACATGATAAACATCACATGCAATCAAATAGTGACATGATATGGCCAATATCATATTGCTCCTTTTGATCTCCATCTTCGGGGCTCCATGATCATCATCGTCACCGGCATGACACCATGATCTCCATCATCATGATCTCCATCATTGTGTCTCCATGAAGTTGTCTCGCCAACTTATTACTTCTACTACTATGGCTACCGGTTAGCAATAAAGTAAAGTAATTACATGACGTTTATGTTGACACGCAGGTCATAAATAAATAAAGACAATTCCTATGGCTCCTGCCGGTTGTCATACTCATCGACATGCAAGCCGTGATTCCTATTACAAGAACATGATCAATCTCATACATCACATATATCATTCATAACATCCTTTTGGCCATATCACATCACAAAGCATACCCTGCAAAAACAAGTTAGACGTCCTCTAATTGTTGTTTGCATGTTTTACGTGGCTGCTATGGGTTTCTAGCAAGAACGTTTCTTACCTACGCAAAAACCACAATGTGATATGCCAATTGCTATTTACCCTTCATAAGGACCCTTTTCATCGAATCCGATCCGACTAAAGTGGGAGAGACAGACACCCGCTAGCCACCTTATGCAACTAGTGCATGTCAGTCGGTGGAACCAGTCTCACATAAGAGTACGTGTAAGGTCGGTCCAGGCCGCTTCATCCCACAATGCCGCCGAATCAAGATTGGACTAGTAACGGTAAGCATATTGAACAAAATCAACGCCCACAACTACTTTGTGTTCTACTCGTGCATAGAAACTACGCATAGACCTGGCTCATGATGCCATTGTTGGGGAACGTAGCAGAAATTCAAAATTTTCCTACGTGTCACCAAGATCTATGTATGGAGAAACCAGCAACGAGGGGAAGGAGAGTGCATCTACATACCCTTGTAGATCGCTAAGCGGAAGCATTCAAGAGAACGGGGTTGATGGAGTCGTACTCGTCGTGATCCAAATCACCGATGATCCTAGTGCCGAACGGACGGCACCTCCGTGTTCAACACACGTACAGCCCGGTGACGTCTCCTACGCCTTGATCCAGCAAGGGGAGAAGGAGAGGTTGGGGAAGACTCCATCCAGCAGCAGTACGACGGCGTGGTGGTGTTGGAGGAGCGTGGTACTCCAGCAGGGCTTCGCCAAGCACCGCAAGAGATGAGGAGGGAGAGGGGTAGGGCTGCGCCAAGAAGGAGAGGAACTCGCGTGTGTTGGGCAGCCCAAACCTCAAGTATATATAGGGGGAGGGGAGGGGCTGCGCCCCCAGCGGCCAACCCTAGATCCCATCTAGGGGGGCGGCCAAGGGGGGAGAGAGGGGGGCGCACCACTAGGTGGGCCTTAGGCCCATCTGAGCCTAGGGTTTGCCCCCTTCCACTCTCCCTTGCGCCTTGGGCCTTGGTGGGGGGCGCACCAGCCCACCTGGGGCTGGTCCCCTCCCACACTTGGCCCATGCAGCCCTCCGGGGCTGGTGGCCCCACTTGGTGGACCCCCGGGACCCTCCCGGTGGTCCCGGTACGTTACCGATAAAACCCGAAACTTTTCCGGTGACCAAAACAGGACTTCCCATATATAAATCTTTACCTTCGGACCATTCCGGAACTCCTCGTGACGTCCGGGATCTCATCCGGGACTCCGAACAACATTTGGTAACCACGTATATCTATTCCTTATAACCCTAGCGTCATCGAACCTTAAGTGTGTAGACCCTACGGGTTCGGGAACCATGCAGACATGACCGAGATAACTCTCCGGTCAATAACCAACAGCAGGATCTGGATACCCATGTTGGTTCCCACATGTTTCACAATGATCTCATCGGATGAACCACGATGTCAAGGACTTAATCAATCCCGTGTACAATTCCCTTTGTCTATCGGTACGATACTTGCCCGAGATTCGATCATCGGTATCCCGATACCTTGTTCAATCTCGTTACCGACAAGTCTCTTTACTCGTTCCGTAACACATCATCCCGTGATCAACTCCTTGGTCACATTGTGCACATTATGATGATGTCCTATTGAGTGGGCCCAGAGATACCTCTCCATTTACACGGAGTGACAAATCCCAGTCTCGATTCGTGCCAACCCAACAGACACTTTCGGAGATACCTGTAGTGTACCTTTATAGCCACCCAGTTACGTTGTGACGTTTGGCACACCCAAAGCACTCCTACGGTATCCGGGAGTTGCACAATCTCATGGTCTAAGGAAATGATACTTGACATTAGAAAAGCTTTAGCATACGAAGTACATGATTTTGTGCTAGGCTTAGGATTGGGTCTTGTCCATCACATCATTCTCCTAATGATGTGATCCCGTTATCAACGACATCTAATGTCCATGGTCAGGAAACCGTAACCATCCATTGATCAATGAGCTAGTCAACTAGAGGCTTACTAGGGACATGGTGTTGTCTATGTATCCACACATGTATCTGAGTTTCCTATCAATACAATTCTAGCATGGATAATAAACGATTATCATGAACAAGGAAATATAATAATAACCAATTTATTATTGCCTCTAGGGCATATTTCCAACAGCAACAACTGGGAGAAACCCTGCAGAAGTACATCTAGCGCTTCAACAACGCGCGTATCAAGATCCCCAAGGTGACAGACGAGGCCATCGTCTCAGTGTTTTCCAACAACGTCCGTGACGTCAAGATGAAGGAGGAGCTCGCCATCCATGAGGAGCTGTGCACGACCTTGGTGCTGTTCAACATAGCAACCAAGTGTGCATGGGCTGAGGAGGGGCGTCTCTCCCTCCTCGAGCTCCCTGCTGCGAATCTAGAGGAGAAGAAGGCCAAGGTCAAGGACGTGAAGTGCAAAGGAGTGGCCGTACTCACGGCAGAACCGGACACCAAGCGCGGCCAAGATCTTCCCGAGTCGTCCAAGGGCGGATGCACGTTCTGCGCCTTCCACAAGGTGCACACGCACAACACCAACGATTGTCAAGAGATCAGGGCCATTTGAGATGGATGCTTCGGTCGACGCCCCAAGCGCAACGACCGGGGCTACAGCCGACGAGGTGGACGAGGTGGAGGACGTTGGGACGACCGTGGGCCTCGTCAAGAGTGGCACGACCAGCCTCACGAGGATCGTTGGCAGGACCAACCTTGTGAGGGTGCCTGGAGGGATCAACGTCGTAAGGACCGCCCTCAGGGCAACCCTGGTCGATGACCACAGATACGTCTCCAACGTATCTATAATTTTTGATTGCTCCATGCTATATTATCTATTGTTTTGGACTATATTGGGCTTTATTTTCCACTTTTATATTACTTTTGGGACTAACCTATTAATCGGAGGCCCAGCCCAGAATTGCTGTTTTTTTGCCTATTTCAGTGTTTCGAAGAAACGGAATATCAAACGGAGTCCAAACGGAATGAAACCTTCGGGAACGTGATTTTCTCACCGAACATGATCCAGGAGACTTGGACCCTACGCCAAGGCATCAGAGAGGTGGTCACGAGGGTGGGGGCGCCCCCCTTAGGGCGCGCCCCTCGGAGCTCCACTGACGTACTTCTTCCTCCTATATATACCTACGTACCCCCAAACGAACAGAGACGGAGCCAAAAAACCTAATTCCACCGCTGCAACTTTCTGTATCCACGAGATCCCATCTTGGGGCCTGTTCCGGAGCTCCGCCGGAGAGGGCCGTCTTCACGGAGGGCTTCTACATCACCAAAGCCCCTCCGATGAAGTGTGAGTAGTCTACTTCAGACCTACGGGTCCATAGCTAGTAGCTAGATGGCTTCTTCTCTCTTTTTGGATCTCAATACAAAGTTCTCCCCCTCTCTTGTGGAGATCTATTCGATGTAATCTTCTTCTTTTTGCGGTGTGTTTGTTGAGGCCGATGAATTGGGGGTTTATGATCAAGTATATCTATGAATAATATTTGAATCTTCTCTGAATTCTTTTATGTATGATTGGTTATCTTTGCAAGTCTCTTTGAATTATCAGTTTGTTTTGGCCTACTAGATTGGTTTTTCTTGCCATGGGAGAAGTGCTTAGCTTTGGGTTCGATCTTGCGGTGTCCTTTCCCAATGACAGAAGGGGCAGCAAGGCACGTATTGCATCGTTGCCATCGAGGATAACAAGATGGGGTTTATTTCATATTGCATGAATTTATCTCTCTACACGATGTCATCTTGCTTAAAGCGTTACTCTGTTTTTAACTTAATACTCTAGATGCATGCTAGATAGAGGTCGATGAGTGGAGTAATAGTAGTAGATGCAGAATCGTTTCGGTCTACTTGTCACGGACGTGATGCCTATATACATGATCATGCCTAGATATTCTCATAACTATGCTCAATTCTGTCAATTGCTCAACAGTAATTTGTTCACCCACCGTAGAATACTTATGCTCTTGAGAGAAGCCACTAGTGAAACCTATGGCCCCTGGGTCTATTCTCATCATATCAATCTCCATCACTTTAATCTTGCTTTGCTTTTTACTTTGCCTTTTACTTTTCACTTTGCATCTCTATACCAAAAATACCAAAAATATTATATCTATGAGATCTCACTCTCGTAAGTGACCTTGAAGGGATTGACAACCCCTAATCGCGTTGATTGCGAGTAGCTATCGTTTTGTGCAGGTACGAGGGACTTGAGCGTGGCCTCCTACTGGATTGATACCTTGGTTCTCAAAAACTAAGGGAAATACTTACGCTACTCTGCTGCATCATCCTTTCCTCTTCGGGGAAATCCAACGCAAGCTCAAGAGGTAGCAAGAAGAATTTCTGGCGCCATTGCCGGGGAGGTTCGCGCAAGTCAAGATTTGACTCCCGACAACGAGCCATTTCTGGCGCTGTTGCCGGGGAGTCTACGCAAAAAGTCAACATACCAAGCGCCCATCACAATCCCTATCTCTCGCATTACATTAGTTGTCATTTGCCTCTCGTTTTCCTCTCCCCCACTTCACCCTTGCCATTTTATTCGCCCTCTCTTTCCCAATCTCCTTATCCTTCTCTTTCTCCATTTGCCTTTTTCTCGCTTGCCTTTTTGTTTTCCCGTGTGTTGGATTGCTTGTTTGTCGCGATGGCTCAAGATACTACCAAATTGTGTGACTTCACCAATACCAATAATAATGATTTCCTTAGCACTCCTCTTGCTCCTCTTGCCAATACTGAATCTTGTGAAATCAATACTGCTTTGTTGAATCTTTTTATGAAAGATCAATTCGCCGGCCTTCCTAGTGAAGATGCCACTACTCATATGAATAGCTTCGTTGATTTATGTGATATGCAAAAGAAAAAAGATGTCGATAATGATGTCGTTAAATTGAAGCTATTTCCTTTTTCGCTTAGAGATCATGCTAAAGCTTGATTTTCGTCTTTGCCTAAAAATAGTATTGATTCCTGGAACAAGTGCAAAGATACTTTTATCTCTAAGTGTTTCCCTCCCGCTAAGATCATCTCTCTTAGAAACGATATTATGAATTTTAAGCAACTTGATCATGAACATGTTGCACAATCTTGGGAGAGAATAAAATTAATGATACGTAATTGCCCTACTCATGGTTTGAATTTGTGGATGATTATACAAAATTTTTATGCCGGATTGAATTTTGCTTCTAGAAATCTTTTAGATTCGGCCGCGGGAGGTACTTTTATGGAAATCACTTTAGGAGATGCTACTAAACTCCTAGATAATATTATGGTTAATTATTCTCAATGGCATAATGAAAGATCTTCTAATAAAAAAGTGATGCGATAGAAGAAATCAATGTGTTGAGTGGAAAGATGGATGAGCTTATGAAATTATTTGCTACTAAGAGTGTTTCTTCTGATCCTAATGATATGCCTTTGTCTACTTTGATTGAGAATAACAATGAATCTATGGATGTGAATTTTGTTGGTAGGAATAATTTTGGTAACAACGCTTATAGAGGGAATTTTAATCCTAGGCCATATCCTAGTAATCCTTCTAATAATTATGGGAATTCCTACAACAACTCTTATGGAAATTATAATAAGACGCCCTCTGAATTTGAGAATAGTGTTAAAGATTTTATGAATTCACAAAAGAATTTTAATGCTTTGCTTGAAGAGAAATTGCTTAAAGTTGATGATTTGGCTAGGAACGTTGATAGAATTTCTCTTGAGGTTGATTCTTTAAAGCTTAGATCTATTCCTCCTAAGCATGATATCAATGAGTCTCTCAAAGCCATGAGAATTTCCATTGATGAGTGCAAGGAAAGAACCGCTAGGATGTGTGCTTCCAAAGATGCCTTTATTAAAGCGTGTTCTTCCAATTCCTATGAAAATCAAGATGAAGATCTAAAAGTTATTGATGTGTCTCCTATCAAATATTTGTTTTGCAATATGAATCTTGATGAAACTGAATATGATCTTCCTTTACCTAAGAGGCATTCTAAAAATTCGGAGTATTTAGATCTTTATGATGAAATTGATGAAAGAGGGATTGAAAGAAATAAAAATCTAGATGTTGCTAAACCCACTATATTGGATTTCAAGGAATTTAATTATGAAAGTTGCTCTTTAATTGATTGTATTTCCTTGTTGCAATCCGTGCTAAATTCTCCACATGCTTATAGTCAAAAGAAAGCCTTCACCGAACATATTGTTGATGCCTTGATGCAATCTTATAAAGAAAAACTTGAGTTGAAAGTTTCTATCCCTAGAAAACTCTATGATGAGTGGGAACCAACTATTAAAATTAAAATTAAAGATCATGAGTTTTATGCTTTGTGTGATTTGGGTGCTAGTGTCTCCACTATCCCCAAAACTTTGTGTGATTTGCTAGATTTCCGCAATTTTGATGATTGCTCTCTAAACTTGCATCTTGCGGATTCTACTATTAAGAAACCTATGGGAAGGATTAATGATGTTCTTATTGTTGCAAATAGGAATTATGTGCCCATAGATTTCATTGTTCTTGATATAGATTGCAATCCTTCTTGCCCTATTATTCTTGGTAGACCTTTTCTTAGAACGGTTGGTGCGATTATTGATATGAAGGAAGGAAATATTGGATTTCAATTTCCATTAAAAAATGGCATGGAACACTTTCCAAGAAAGAAAATAAAATTGCCATATGAAACTATCATGAGAGCCACTTATGGATTGCCTACCAAAGATGGCAATACCTAGATCTATCCTCGCTTTTATGCCTAGCTAGGGGCGTTAAACGATAGCGCTTGTTGGGAGGCAACCCAATTTTATTTTTATTCCTTGATTTTTCCTCCTGTTTAGTAATAAATAAATTATATAGCCTCTGTTTTGGTTGTTTTTGTGTTTAATTAGTGTTTGTGCCAAGTAGAACCATTGGGAAGACTTGGGGAAAGTCTTGTTGAACTTGCTGTAAAAAACAGAAACTTTAGCGCTCACGAGAACTGCTGTCATTTCTATTTGGAAAGTGCCATTTAGTTAATTGTTTTTTCAGATGATTAATAGATAAATTCCTCACGTACAGAAATTTATTTTAGAATTTTTGGGGTTCCAGATCTTGCGCTAGCTACATATTACTACAGACTGTTCTGTTTTTGACAGATTCTGTTTTTCGTGTGTTGTTTGCTTATTTTGATGAATCTATGGCTAGTAAAATAGTTTATAATCCATAGAGAAGTTGGAATACAGTAGGTTCAACACCAATATAAATAAAGAATTAGTTCATTACAGTACCTTGAAGTGGTCTTTTGTTTTCTTTCGCTAACGGAGCTCACGAGTTTTCTACCTTAAGTTTTGTGTTGTGAAGTTTTCAAGTTTTGGGTAAGGATTTGATGGATTATGGAACAAGGAGTGGCAAGAGCCTAAGCTTGGGGATGCCCATGGCACCCCCAAGATAATCTAAGGACACCTAAAAGCCAAAGATTGGGTATGACTCGGAAGGCATCCCCTCTTTCGTCTACTTCTATCGGTAACTTTACTTGGAGCTATATTTTTATTCACCACATGATATGTGTTTTGCTTGGAGCGTCTTGTATTATTTGTGTCTTTGGTTGTTAGTGTGCCACAATCAACCTTGCTGTACACACCTTTTGAGAGAGCCATACATGAATTAGAATTTTATAGAATACTCTATGTGCTTCACTTATATCTTTTTGAGCTAAGTAGTTTTGCTCTATGTGCTTCACTTATATCTTTTTGAGCTAAGTAGTTTTGCTCTATGTGCTTCACTTATATATTTTGAGCGTTATAATTTGCTCTGTGTGCTTCACCTAGATCTTTTAGAGCATGGTGGTGGATTTGTTTTAAAGAAACTATTGATCTCTCATGCTTCACTTAGATTATTTTGAGAGTCTTAATAGCATGGTAATTTGCTTAATAATAATATGCTTGGTATCCAAGATTTGTGAAACTTTATTTTGAGTGCGTTGAATACTAAGAAAAGATTGAAGTGTGATAATTGTTTTGAGATATGGAGGTGATAATATTAGAGTCATGCTAGTTGAGTAATTGTGAATTTAAAGAATACTTGTGTTAAAGTTTGTGATTCCCGTAGCATGCACGTATGGTGAACCGTTATGCGATGAAGTTGGAGCATGATTTATTTATTGATTGTCTTCCTTATGAGTGGCGGTCGGGGACGAGCGATGGTCTTTTCGTACCAATCTATCCCCCTAGGAGCATGCGCGCAATACTTTGCTTTGATAACTTCTAGATTTTTGCAATAAGTATATGAGTTTGTTATGACTAATGTTGAGTCCATGGATTATACGCACTTTTTCCCATCCTTCCACCATTGCTAGCCTCTCTAATACCGCGCACTTTTCGCCGGTATCATACACCCACCTTATACCTCCCTCAAAACAGCCACCATACCTACCTATCATGGCATTTCCATAGCCATTCCGAGATATAATGCCATGCAACTTTCCACCGTTCCGTTTATTATGACACGCTCCATCATTGTCATATTGCTAGCATGATCATGTAGTTGACATTGTATTTGTGGCAAAGCCACCATTCATAATTCTTTCGTACATGTCACTCTTGATTCATTGCATATCCCGGTACACCGCCGGAGGCATTCATATAGTCATATTTTGTTCTAAGTATCAAGTTGTAATTGTTGAGTTGTAAGAAAAATAAAAGTGTGATGATCATCATTTTTAGAACATTGTCCCAAGTGAGGAAAGGATGATGGAGACTATGATTCCCCCATAAGTCGGGATGAGACTCCGGACGAAAAATAAAAAAAAAGAAAAAAAGAGGCCATAAAAAAAAGAGAAGGCCCAAATAAAAAAAATAAAAAAAATGAGAGAAAAAGAGAGAAGGGACAATGTTACTATCCTTTTACCACACTTGTGCTTCAAAGTAGCACCAAGATCTCCATGATAGAGAGTCTCTCGTTATGTCACTTTCATATACTAGTGGGAATTTTTCATTATAGAACTTGGCTTGTATATTCCAAAGATGGACTTCCTCAAAATGCTCTAGGTCTTCGTGAGCAAGCGGGTTGGATGCACACCCACTTAGTTTCTTTTGTTGAGCTTTCATATACTTATAGCTCTATTGCATCCGTTGCATGGAAACCCCTACTCACTCACATTGATATCTATTGATAGGCATCTCCATAGCCCGTTGATACGCCTAGTTGATGTGAGACTATCTTCCCCTCTTTTTGTCTTCTCCACAACCACCACTCTATTCCACATATAGTGCTATATCCATGGCTCACGCACATGTATTGCGTGAAGATCGAAAAAGATTTGAAAATGTTAAAGTATGAAACAATTGCTTGGCTTGTCATTGGAGTTGTGCATGATTTAAATACTTTGTGTGGTGAAGATAGAGCATAGCCAGACTATATGATTTTGTAGGGATAACTTTCTTTGGCCATGTTATTTTGAGAAGACATAATTGCTTTGTTAGTATGCTTGAAGTATTATTATTTTTATGTCAACATGAACTTTTTTCTTGAATCTTTCGAATCTGAATATTCATACCACAATTAAGAAGATTTGCATTGAAATTATGCCAAGTAGCACTCCGCATCAAAAATTCTCTTTTTATCATTTACCTACTCGAGGACGAGCAGGAATTAAGCTTGGGGATGCCTGATACGTCTCCAACGTATCTATAATTTTTGATTGCTCCATGCTAAATTATCTACTGTTTTGGACTATATTGGGCTTTATTTTCCACTTTTATATTATTTTTGGGACTAACCTATTAACCGGAGGCCAAGCCCAGAATTGTTGTTTTTTCCTATTTCAGTGTTTCGAAGAAACGGAATATCAAACGGAGTCCAAACGGAATGAAACCTTCGGGAACGTGATTTTCTCACCGAACGTGATCCAGGAGACTTGGACCCTACGCCAAGGCATCAGAGAGGCGGTCACGAGGGTGGGGGGCGCCCCCCTTAGGGCGCGCCCCCTACCTCGTGGGCCCCTCGGAGCTCCACTGACGTACTTCTTCCTCCTATATATACCTACGTACCCCCAAACGAACAGAGACGGAGCCAAAAAACCTAATTCCACCGCTGCAACTTTTTGTATCCACGAGATCCCATCTTGGGGCCTGTTCCGGAGCTCCGCCGGAGAGGGTCGTCATCACGGAGGGCTTCTACATTACCATAGCCCCTCCGATGAAGTGTGAGTAGTTTACTTCAGACCTACGGGTCCATAGCTAGTAGCTAGATGGCTTCTTCTCTCTTTTTGGATCTCAATACAAAGTTCTCCCCCTCTCTTGTGGAGATCTATTCGATGTAATCTTCTTCTTTTTGCGGTGTGTTTGTTGAGACCGATGAATTGGGGGTTTATGATCAAGTATATCTATGAATAATATTTGAATCTTCTCTGAATTCTTTTATGTATGATTGGTTATATTTGCAAGTCTCTTTGAATTATCAGTTTGTTTTGGCCTACTAGATTGGTTTTTCTTGTCATGGGAGAAGTGCTTAGCTTTGGGTTTGATCTTGCGGTGTCCTTTCCCAGTGACAGAAGGGGCAGCAAGGCACATATTGCATCGTTGCCATCGAGGATAACAAGATGGGGTTTATTTCATATTGCATGAATTTATCTCTCTACATCATGTCATCTTGCTTAAAGCGTTACTCTGTTTTTAACTTAATACTCTAGATGCATGCTGGATAGCGGTCGATGAGTGGAGTAATAGTAGTAGATGCAAAATCGTTTCGGTCTACTTGTCACGGACGTGATGCCTATATACACGATCATGCCTAGATATTCTCATAAGTATGCTCAATTCTGTCAATTGCTCAATAGTAATTTGTTCACCCACCATAGAATACTTATGCTCTTGAGAGAAGCCACTAGTGAAACCTATGGCCCCCGGGTCTATTCTCATCATATCAATCTCCATCACTTTAATCTTGCTTTGCTTTTTTTACTTTGCCTTTTACTTTTCACTTTGCATCTCTATACCAAAAATACCAAAAATATTATATCTATCAGATCTCACTCTCGTAAGTGACCGTGAAGGGATTGACAACCCCTAATCACGTTGGTTGCGAGTAGCTATCGTTTTGTGCAGGTACGAGGGACTTGAGCGTGGCCTCCTACTGGATTGATACCTTGGTTCTCAAAAACTGAGGGAAATACTTACGCTACTCTGCTGCATCATCCTTTCCTCTTCGGGGAAATCCAACGCAAGCTCAAGAGGTAGCAACCACCAACAGGACGAAGGGGCTGGGGGCTTCCAGGAGCCGCGCGCCATCGCTTGCATTTTGGGTGGCGCTCGGGCCCCAGCCTCCCAGCGCATCTTCAAGCAGTTCTCCCGCGAAGTGAATGCAGCCCTCCCCAAACTCGAGGCTACGCGCCCGCTCAGGTGGTCCAAGTACGCCATGACCTTTAGCTTGTCGGACCAGCTCAAATGCGCGGCAACCGCTGGCGTCCTTCCGATGCTCTATTCACCCGTCATCAGCAATGTCCAAGTCACCAAGACCCTCATCGACGGTGGCGCAGGACTCAGTGTCCTGTCCATCGAAACGTTTCACAGCCTTCAAGTGCCATACGATCAGCTCCAGCCCACCAAGCCTTTCTCAGGAGTGACAGACGGCTCCACCACCCCGATAGGGCTAGTTCGCCTCCCTGTCACCTTCGGTCAGCGCGATAATTACCACACCGAGCTCATCGATTTTGATGTCGCCCACATCCGCCTGCCATACAATGCCATCCTCGGGTACCCATCACTAGCCAAATTCATGGCAGTCACCCACCATGGCTACAACATCCTCAATATGCTGGGAAGCGGCAGAATCATCATGGTCACTTGCGAAGAAAGAGACACGGTGTGCTCCCTCGAGCGTGCCTTCCAGGCTGCATCAATCGAAGACCCTGACAGCGCGGGTGCGCAGTACCCTCCTCAAGCCAACCCCAAGAAGAAAAAGCAGCTACTCCGCCCTGGGCCTCAAGGGAGCGGCACCTCCAGCGATGCCACTTCAGGATCCGCGCCAGCACCTGGGGAGCATCCCTCCCTCGCATAGGGAGGCGCGCCCAGCACCCTCCTCGGGCAGGGCTCGGGGGCTCTCTTCTAGAGGGCCTCGGACCTGGCCAACATCACGAGGGAGGCGCTCGGGCACCCCGTGGAGGCGTGCTTCGCGACACGTTTCCCTCAGGAGGACACCGGGCGAGGAGCGACCGGTGCTCAGGAGTTCATCACCAAGGCATCTTAGGAGCTTTAGGAAGAAAGAGCAATACACGGCGACCGCCGCCACCTGGCGTCGCTCCCTACCCAGGCGAGGGTGGTGAGCTGCGCGTCTGCATCGACATCATAGGGCTCAACAGGGCCGCATCTCAGGAGCGCTTCTGGCCTTCATGTGCCGGTGTGAGGGCCCACCTCACAGCTACGTTCACATGCCGTTCGGCCTGCCGAGCGTGGCTGCCGCCTTCCAGCGCAATCTGCGGAGTGTGATACGTCTCCAACGTATCTATAATTTTTGATTGCTCCATGCTATATTATCTACTATTTTGGACATGATTGGGCTTTATTATCCACTTTTATATTATTTTTGGGACTAACCTATTAACTGGAGGCCCAGCCCAGAATTGCTATTTTTTGCCTGTTTTAGGGTTTCGAAGAAAAGGAATATCAAACGGAGTCCAAACGGAATGAAACCTTCGGGAACGTGATTTCCTTAACGAACAAGACCCGGGAGACTTGGACCCTACGTCAAGACACAAAAGAGGGGGCCACGAGGTAGGGGTGCGCGCCTACCCCCCAGGCGCGCCCTCCACCCTCGTGGGCCCCCTGTTGCTCCACCGACGTACTCCTTCCTCCTATATATACCTACGTACCCCCAAACGATCAGATACGGAGCCAAAACCCTAATTCCACCACCGCAACTTTCTGTATCCACGAGATCCCATCTTAGGGCCTGTTACGGAGCTCCGCCGGAGGGGGCATCGATCACGGAGGGCTTCTACATCATCACCATAGCCCCTCCGATGAAGTGTGAGTAGTTTACCTCAGACCTACGGGTCCATAGTTATTAGCTAGATGGCTTCTTCTCTCTTTTTGGATCTCAATACAATGTTCTCCCCCTCTCTTGTGGAGAACTATTTGATGTAATCTTCTTTTTGCGGTGTGTTTGTTGAGACCGATGAATTGTGGGTTTATGATCAAGTCTATCTATGAATAATATTTGAATCTTATCTGAATTCTTTTATGTATGATTGGTTATCTTTGCAAGTCTCTTTGAATTTTCAGTTTGGTTTGGCCTACTAGATTGATCTTTCCTGCAATGGGAGAAGTGCTTAGCTTTGGGTTCAATTTTGCGGTGTCCTTTTCCAGTGACAGTAGGGGCAGCAAGGCACGTATTGTATTGTTGCCATTGAGGATAACAAGATGGGGTTTTCATCATATTGCATGAGTTTATCCCTCTACATCATGTCATCTTGCTTAAGGCATTACTCTGTTTTCATTAACTTAATACTCTAGATGCATGCTGGATAGCGGTCGATGAGTGGAGTAATAGTAGTAGATGCAGGCAGGAGTTGGTCTACTTGTCTCGGACGTGATGCCTATATACATGATCATACCTAGATATTCTCATAACTATACTCAATTCTGTCAATTGCTCAACAGTAATTCGTTCACCCACCGTAGAATACTTATGCTCTTGAGAGAAGCCACTAGTGAAACCTATGGCCCCCGGGTCTATCTTCATCATATTAATCTCCCAATACTTAGTTATTTCCTTTGCTTTTTTACTTTGCTTTTTATTTTACCTTGCATCTTTATCATAAAAATACCAAAAATATTATCTTATCATATCTATCAGATCTCACTCTCGTAAGTGGCCGTGTAGGGATTGACAACCCCTTATCGCGTTGGTTGCGAGGATTTATTTGTTTTGTACAGGTACGAGGGACTCGCGCGTAGCCTCCTACTGGATTGATACCTTGGTTCTCGAAAACTGAGGGAAATACTTACGCTACTTTGATGCATCATCCCTTCCTCTTCGGGGAAAAACCAACACAGTGCTCAAGAGGTAGCAAGAAGGATTTCTGGCGTCGTTGCCGGGGAGTCTACGCAAAAGTCAACATACCAAGTACCCATCACAAACCCTTATCTCCCGCATTACATTATTTGTCATTTGCCTCTCGTTTTCCTCTCCCCCACTTCACCCTTGCCGTTTTATTCGCGCTCTCTCTCTCTCTCTATATATATCCTCCTTCTCTTTCCCTATTTGCCTCTTTTGCCTTTTCTTGTTTGCTTGTATGGTTGGATTATTTATTTATTTATTACTAAACAGAGAACCTAAGATCCAAACCATATGTCTGATTTCGACAAATAAGATATCCCCAGATTCGCTGGAACATGTAGTTTTTTATGAAATTATAAAATTTCACTTATGAGCAAATTAAAATTTAGTTTAGATTTAAATACGAATTTGAGTATTTTTGCTATATCTTTTAATCTGTAAACCATATAAAATGTTTTATATATGGAAGTTGGACCTTAGGACCTAACCTTACTGTTGGACAGATGGATTAGTTTTCCAACATTGTTTAGATGTTGTTTTATCATCAACACCTTGATTTGACCTTCTTGGATCATCATTTAATAACTTAGTTAAAATAAAATTGACTATAGGGTAAAACTCTTAGATTGATCCCTAGGGAACCTCTCTGGACATTTGATATCACCACAAAACTTTGAAGCGACAAGATTAAGGATTTAATCCTTTTATCTTAAAACTTATGTCACGCCAGTTTTATTTAACCCAATTCAAATATTCCGAATAATCTCATGATAGAATTTGTTGTAAGAACTTGTCTCACAACCCATCTTCTATATCAAACCAAGATCTTCACTTAGTATCATTTCCAACCCTAAGATATTACTATGTCATATTCTCTTCCAAGACCACACCTAATTCTATATCAACCCTAACCGTGCCCTAGAAATTATGATAGTGGCAATCGAATAATTTGTGTTGTTATTTGGATTTTCATTTGGATGTTATTTGTGTGTTGAATGCTTGCTTGAATCATTGTTATGTGAATGTGGATATGCCGAGTGTATTACTTGAGTTATTTATCGCGTTAGATTGCGACGAGTGCGAAGGTGAATTCTACGAGGAGGTAGAACCTTGTGACTACGAAACCGAAGGCAAGTTGCAAATTGATCATGCTTCGACCTATATTTTCATACTATGCATAACTCTTTAAATTTTAATACTATGCATGTTTTATAAAAGTTTTGCAAAGTATTATATTTAGCTAGAGCCATAGGTTCAAGACTCACCATTGGCCACGCTTGCACAAAATGGGTGGGATGAAAACCAAACTTGTTTTAAACTTTAAACTTGCTCTCTTTGGAGCAAAGTTTGAGAAAATCATTTTAAAACAAAATTATATATTGTTTTACTTCTATTCCCTGGGCGGGATGGTATGACGGGAGCGTCTACAAGAAATTGCGCCCATCGGGGTCTTGCAGTGAATGCGCCCGACTGGGGTCTTGCACACAGGTTTTTGGTGGGGACCGCCGTCCAGGGGAATGAGATCTTCCAAGTACTGTTTGATGTAGCTTCCAGTATAGCCACATGCTACTATGGGCTCTGGCTTAGCTTAGTACTAACGGGAAACCCTTACCTCAGGACTGCCATCGGAGAGGGGCTTTCATTGCCTAAGTTGCGGGCGGCTTGGTCAGGTATAGGGGGCTGTTACGGAAAGGCTTCGTCACAATCTCCTCCTAGTCATACACCCAAGTGTGTAACGGCAAACGAGGTTGGTTGTGTCATGTGGGGAACGTGTACGACTTTTGCAGAGGGTTTAACCTAATCGATTAGCCGTGCCCCCGGTTACGGGCAAATTGAGCAACTAAAGACTTGGACTGAAGAAGAATCTCCCCTCTCTTTTCTAAAAATCTATTTTAAGGGTTAAAGTTGAGCAGTGAGCACATTGAATGTGTTTCACTTCAACCTTATGTATGTTTTAAAACTATTTTGGAGACTGAGCACTAGTGCGTATATCCAAGTGTCTCACTCCTACTTTTTATACTAAAAACTATTTCTATTCCAAAAGTAGTTTATAAAATTTAGTATAGGAGAAAATTGGCTTTACGCAAATGAAACCTCCACAATACTTACCCTACATATATATTTTGTTAAACTTTCCTTTGCAACTTGCGAGTACAGTCCACGTACTCACCTGCACCTATCATGTGCAGATCTTGATAGATTAAGAGACGATAGGGTTATGGTCTACACTCAACGAGCCCAGTGGAGTTGATGGAGCCTAACTTAGTGACTACGTATAATTCCATTGTATTATCTGCCAGCTTGAGCTGTGCCTAAGGTATGATATATATATATATATATATATATATATATATATATATATGGATCTACCGTTGTAGTAGAATGATGTATGTCTTACTGATATTCATTTTTGTTACTGTGTGTGCTAGCTATGAACCAGGGATAGCACAGTAAGCACAGAGACTTGGATTCTACCAAATCCGGGTCGTTACAAAATGGTATCACAACATATGTTGACTGTTGGACATG
Organism: Triticum urartu; assembly: GCF_003073215.2. Taxonomy (NCBI): domain Eukaryota; kingdom Viridiplantae; phylum Streptophyta; class Magnoliopsida; order Poales; family Poaceae; genus Triticum; species Triticum urartu. The sequence continues at coordinate 109,921,108 of NC_053026.1, read as the reverse complement.
ACCCTAGAAATGGTTTGGAAATAGGAAGACCATGATAGGAACAACAATTATTTTTGGTATTACTAAAACTGCAATTCTCGTACCTTTTGTTTTCTTTACTAAGTCTCTCCTATTTCAAACATGTAGATGGAACATTGTAGCTTGAGCCAGGCATCCCACTATGAAAGAGTTTTATTTGGAACTCATCTTTTAAGGTTGGTTTAGACACTAAGACTTCGAGTCCCCAAGATTGCAGCATGGCACCATTTGGAGGGGAGAAGCTACCGGAATGCCAACATTACCATTTATGGATGTTCAAAGATGGAGGACACGATCTTCTTCAAAACGCATCCAACTCTTGAGGGAGTTGTGAGTGATGACATACATGGCATAATAGCACGTCTATGCGGACATTATCACCAGGAGCTAGGAGACACCTTCTTTCGTGATTTGGGGTGGCAAGAGATCACTGGCAAACCTGGCAGGACCAAGGAAGATCACAAGAGAAAACTCAACGATATGTTGAATTATAATCTGGATTTAGAAAGGTATATCAAAGGTCTTCAACTGGAGCATTCCGAAGCTTTGCAGAAGATAGAGGCCATGAAGGAAGTTAGAACCCTCCTGGAGCAGAAGGTGGGGATATAGCGAGAATATTTGGAGGAAAACAAAGACGAAGTCTAGGCTCAAGAGATAGAAATCAAAAAACTACAGAAGGAATCATGGGAATAAAAGGCTCTCAACAAGAAACTCAAGCTAGAGAACAGGGTTCTAAAAGGAGAAAGGTTGAAGAAGAGGATTTCTCAGTCAACTCCTCTAATGAGAGGAGTAATATCTCCCTCAGCAGCATCAACCTGGATGCTGAATCTAGAACTTAAGACCACCATGAGTGTAATAAAGGAGGAACGCTTGCAAGTAGTGTACTCGACCATGCCGAACCTATGTGGATGGCAGTACATACGATTGATTGAATAAAATATATGTTGTGGATTTGGAGTTTTATTGGATTTTTTTCTTTCGTTGTCTTAACTGTTGTGGTCATTTGAGTTGCATGATTTAAAAACTTGCATTATTAGGATACGAACTCCGTAGGTTTGTATTATTTATTTAACCCTGAGAGGTGGAAGTTACGGATGATTAACAAAAGACCTTCATATGGGAGAAATGCGTTGAAGACTTTCAAGAACTGAAGGATTGAAGACTTCATGATGAAACTATAGTAAACGAGCCCATTATACACATTGAGATAGGAGTTGGTTGTTGATTGTGGCGTGTGTGTGTCCATCTCTTTTCCTTCCTAAGCTCTGTCTCACCTAGACCAAAACCTTGAACCATGGACGAATCAACCACTGAACTTTTCCTTGTGGAAACAACCACATTTCTTTGAAGGAGATACATACCTTTTGTTTTGGACTCTACCTCTCCTTTTCACCTGCAGATGGCAACCCTTTACGAGTCATTCCACAAGGGCCCAGAAATGATCATGACTTTGACTAGTGACCATGATTTTCCAAAAATCCTGAAGGATATAATGGGACATATTCACCTTGAAGGAGATGCAGTCTACAAGGGTTATCCTTTCATTGAAAATGGAGTGGAACTTTGGTACATGGAAGTACACCTTTTTCATGAAAGAAGAGTTTGTCCAAAGACCACTGGGCAATACTTTTTCATTTCCCGAGTACCTCGAACCACCTTCTTCGACTCTGTTCGTGAAGCTGCCATGGAAGCCATACGTCAGATTGGGCAAATCCTTGAAGCCAGACTCCATCATGCCCAAGAGTACTTGAGGGAAGTATATGCTGAGCTGATGGACATGAAGTTCATGGCCGCCGCGAAGAAACAAAGGATTAATGAGTTCAAGGATTACATCGCATGATTTCAGTTGGACTAAAGCTTCTCAAGGAGAACAAATGAATAAGGTTGGAGGATAAATGCTTGACCATACCAATCTATGTGGATGGCAGCACTTGTAATAAGCTATATTTCTAAACTTGAAGTTTTAAGAGAGGTAAAAGGATGTAATAAGGATTTTATGTGCAAGGAGTATGATTATCATTCCTACTCGAATAAACCACCTGCATAGGATCAATGTCATCGAAAAGCGTTTTACTAGTTTGCAGGTGAAGACCTCTTAAGGAGGAGTGAGAAAGACCGAGTGTTAGAACACGCGATTTACTTATCTGCATATGAGGAAATGATTTGAGTACGGGATGGATTGGCCCCCATACTGGAGACTCTTATTATATACTTTTGTATGTTTGATTGGTAAATCAGAGAGACTTGAAACTCTAGTAGAGTCTTGTTGCGACAAGCCTATAACCATAGAATGGTAAGATGTATTACCCTTATAGGTAGGCAACCCTGCCTAACAAAGATTGAACGGTGAGAAATAAACACGAAGATCTTCAAAGAATTCCATCAGAAGCCATCGACCGCCATGAGAGTTTCGATAGGTAGTTTTTGAATTTATGGATTTTGAGAAAGACATTCTTTTGAGGGAAAGCTCGGTTCTGACTACAGAATCTTTATGAAGAACCAACAAGGAATGAAAAATTGTGGAAATCCTCTCAAGTTTGTTCTTAAGGGTGGTAGCACCCGAACACCCTAGAATGATAATTGGGTCACACAAGAAATCATCAAAGATCCAGAATGGTGACAAAAGCCTCGAATATAGGCATGCTGAAGAACTGGAATACACATCATTAAATTAATAGAAGACATTTTCTCAAGACTAGAGGAAAAAAGGATAAACCGCAAACCTGTATATGATATGACCAAACCCTGGGGAAGTAACCCAAGGAACCCAAACCCTAACCTATTTCTTGCTAGCCCCTGCAAATCTCGAGGACGAGATTTCTTTTAAGGGTGGTAGTTTGTAACATCCCAAAATTTTCTAAATTTTGGAATGTTAATAATAAGATATTAATGAGTGAATTGCTATGATTTTCATGGAAAATTAAAAACCTTTTGATTCTTGTTTCAAATATTTCATTCAATTGCTTTTCTTTTGGACACCTATGAAATATTTTCAAACCACAAATAAAAATGGAGTGGGAATAAAATGACTTTCTCAAAATGTAGCGAATAAATATTTCATTTGAAGTTCTTTGAATTTTGGGAGTTGCATTTGAATTGGGTCTTATTTGGAGCTTTAATGCCATTTAAATATTTCCAAATTACTCAAATAAAAATAAATGTGAGAGGAGATAATATGACTTCTCCAAAACTATTATTGGGAAATATTAAAGATTTCTTGTTAGTCATTTGGGTATTCATAAAACCCTCACACATATGTTGGGGAAATTATGAAGCCCGTAATGCATTATTAAAACAAGTTTGTGCACGAAAATAAGTTTATTGAATTCTGAACTTAATGGGCGTAGAATTGAAATAATAAATAGGTAAACACGAACATTTTAATTCCTGTTATAATTAAACTTCTTGCACACACGCACACAAAATATAGTTTATTAGTCCTAAAACTAATTGGGCTAGGCCCAACCAGCTCCAACAGCCCAACTCCTCACGTACACATACAGGAGGTCTTCTTCCTCCCCAAGTTCACCCCACAGGAGCCGCCATGGCGTATAGCGGCTGCGCCTAATGCTTCCCTTCCCTTCCCCCGCACCCGTTGACCTCCTGAATCGGTTCCTCTCGTTTCCCACGACCCCTCACCTCTATTAGTGCGCCCTAATTTCCCCCTTAATGGCCATTAGCAACACATGTAACAGCCGCCATTAACACCCATGAAACCGATGAGGCTCCGCTCGATTCTGACCTCCCCCTCTCCTATAAATAGTACCCATAGGTGAACCTCACAGTCCTCATACCCTCCCAAGAAAACCCCTCTCTACCTCGTCCTCCTCTGCGAGCAATTTCTCGTCGGAGTTCGGCAGCTCCGGTGGCCACTCCACACTGCCACGGGACAAGGCCGAGCCCGTGACCATATCCAACGGGCCCCCCTTGTCGAGCTCTGTGCCGTTCCCCCGCTACTTGACTTTGGGGACCTTCTTCCACAACTCCGGCGACCTTCTTCCCCAACTCAAGCGAAAACTCCGGCAAGCCTCCTCTAAATTTCCGTAAGTCATTTTTTAGAAAAATATCTAAACTTCGGAAATTCGTATCTTCCAAACCGTATGTCTGATTTTGACAAATAAGATATCCCCAGATTCGCTGGAACCTGTAGTTTTTTTATTAAATTGTAACATTTCATTTATGAGCAAATTAAAATTTAGTTTTGATTTAAATACGAATATGAGTATTTTTGCTATATCTTTTATTCTATAAACCATATAAAAATGTTCTATATATGGAAGTTGGACCTTAGGACCTAACCTTTCTGTTGGACTGATGGATTAGTTTTCCAACATAGTTTAGATGCTGTTTTATCATCAACACCTTGGTTTGACCTTCTTGGATCATCATTTAATAACTTAGTTAAACTAAAATTTGACTATATAGGGTAAAACTCTTAGATTGATCCCTAGGGAACCTCTCTGGACATTTGATATCACCACAAAACTTTGAAGTGACTGTTCGCACACGAACACGTCACCGTGTACCTCCAACGCCGAGGGTGATGCACCACAGCTCATGTCGAAGGAGACCCGTCCGGAATCGCGGTACGCAAGCAATCCGGTGGGTGCTTTTCAGGACCCGAAACCCCACGCGCCCGGGATGGACCCCGTCTGGACGCGCGGCAGCTATGGGCTGCCCTAGATCGGTTCGCCCGCCCCTAGAGCCTTGAGGATCGCTGCCCTTCAATGAAGAACAAACGAAGAACGAGAGAGAAAGAACAAGGAAGAGATGTAAAACTAGGGTAAAAAGTAGATTGATTGTTTGATTGTGTGTTGTTATTCAATCGGCCGTCACCCCTTACATATATATGAGGCGGCTGGACTTTCCGTACAAGAAAAGGACTCAAATCCCGTCCAAAACATCAGAAGTTAACCTAATTCGGAATACGAGGGACGGAACTTCCCGTCAGCCCGGAACTTCCGGGCTAAAGTTACATCAAGTAGTCCTCTTGTACAGCTCCTGCAGGTCACATATGGCTTCGAATCGCGATGATCCCAAAAGCAAAGTTGTAGATCTTGCAATGGAGAAAAATTCCTTAGTTGACCACTTTTTCATCCGAGGTCATATTGATGTCAAAATCGGCCCCGCAAATCTGCAAATAATGTTAAAATTCCAGTTTTCGGGGCGCACCACGTGCAAAGTTTCTGTTTAGCCCGGAACCTCCCCGGAAGTTTTGTCCGGAACTTCTAGGGCAGACTTATGCAGCACATAGTTTTGGCTCTAACTTTTGCATACGAACTCCGATTTAGACGTTCTTTATATAAAAATCGATCATTTCGATGAGGCAAAGACAATCCGTGTAGAAAATTTTCCCATATGAGGCCATCTTGGGGGCATAATCAGCCGAATAGTGTTTCGAGTACAAAATTTGAGTACTTCGAACACAACTTCGGCCTTAGAGATGAGACCGGATGACTATGGCCAAAATATCAAAGTTTTTCCTTTTGATGATACAGAACTTTCTCACTTTGAGCACTTCTCCATTTGAGGCCATCTTATATAAGTTCTTGGCCGTGCCAAAATCTGCTGTCAACACATACCCCCCCTGTTTTTCGGCAAACTTATATGCCGAAAAATAACTTGCACGATGCTCCTAAGGACGATGTCAACACTCCATCGGACATTTTATGTGCTTAGGGCGATAATTTCTATATCGGCCATGTTTACGCTTAGGGCGATAATTCTATACCGGCCACTGATTTTAACTTCTTGTTTACATCATACCCTGGAACCGATTACCACCAATCGGCTTAAAAGAGATGGGAATGAACCCGTTCCTCGTAGAACTAAGGAAATCAAACTCCGAGAGGTCACGCCCCGTTAAGTAAGTAACATCCGGATGATTCCAATCCACCGATGCATTGGCCAAAGAAACACAAGCCGAATTATCCGCGTGAATGACTTCTACCTCATCATCGACCCATTGTATTAAGAATTGATGCATGGTAGATGGCACACATTGGTTAGGATGAACCCAATCGCGTACTAATATAGCATTATAGTTACCTTTCACCTCGGCGATAAAGAATGTGGTGGCCAAAGTTTTGCTTCCCAAAATGAGTTCCATGCACATCACACCTTTGGCCTCTGTCTTTTCTTTACCCTCAAATTCATTAAGTATCATATTGGTCTTCATAAATGCATCATCATCTAACCCCAACTTCTTGAAGACCGAGTAGGGCATAAGATTTACCACAGCACCACCATCAACGAGCATCCTAGCAACCGACGATCTGTTAATATGACCTTTGAGGTACAATGGCTTCAAGTGTTTCACTGGTTCTTTTGGCTTCTCAAAGATAGCGTTCTTTGGACCAAAATCTAGTTGAGCCACCTCCCCTTCTTCATCTATAACATGAAACTCGGCAGGTAAGTAATACACCATATTAACATCCATACCTTCCCGAACCGGCGTAGATTCGTAATCCACCATCTCATCTTCATCTCCCAATGTGTATATTGGGCTTAGAGTTTCCTCAATTGAAGGGAATGTTTCAGGTGGTGTGGACGATGTAATAGGGGTCGCATCATCCTCTTTTGGTGGTGAAGGTGTTGCTGTAGCTAATGTAGAAGCATCTGTGTTTTTTTTGTTTAGGCCTCCACACTTGTTTTGTGAGTGCCATGGGCCGAATTTCACTTAACAATTCGTCCCTTTGCCTCTCCTCTTTGTGTTCTACCTTCTCATGGTTCCTCATGCATTGTAATCTCCTTTTCATGGTCTTGGTTAAACCGGGAGGACACCACTTAGGTTGAGTATATTTGGGATCCCTTGGTTTGGCCCTATTTGTGCTTGCCTCATGATCACTAACCATGGAACCCTGCTGAACAATAACAATATCACAATTAGAAGTAGCCAGATTACCAACAACCGACTTTTTGATCTCCTTTTGCTTGTCACATTCTGCAATTTCCGCATTACGTGACTTAACACGCCACACTTTTTTGTTGGCCTTACTTGGAGAAATTTTTGTTGGCCGATTAGCACCATAGCTCAAACGGCCTTGTGTGGGATAGTAAAGCCTCTTGCGACCAGGCCTTCTAGGTGCTTCCCACCCCATATGAAAAGCATAAGGAGCCATTGGGGGCTGCCACCATCCTCCATTGAAGTCTCTCATGTAATATGGCGCATAGGAGGGTTGTGACATCCATGGTGTCGGTGCCCATGGCCCATATGGCCTTGCATAGCATCGAAACTCTTGTTCCGGAGGTGATCTTGAACACTTTGAATGTGATGGCTGATTAGAGCTAGAACCGTCTGCTTGAATTGCATATTTGGATAGCAACATATCAAAAGTTGGCCTGATTCGCTTGCGCTTAGCTTCACTCTTTCCCCACTTGCCAACTTCTGAATTCTTGGGCTTGATAAATTTAACATGAGTATCTTCTTGTACTTGTGGTTGCCCCCCGAGTGCAGGATTTTTTATGGTGATCTTCAATACTTCCTTGCCATCAGGTTGCTTATCAAGCACAACCTCTCGTCCCAAGACTTTGTCGCCCTCCTTGGTTTTCCTGGGTTCACCAATAAGAACATTATCTTTATTAGCAGATTCAGCTATGCTAGGCCGAATCAACATTTTCTTTCCCTCCAAGCCCATGGTGTTTATCGGGAAGGGTTGTTTATCAACTTGCATCTCAGCAAAATTCAATCATCCATCATTAATGGCCGATTGTATCTGTCGTCTGAAAACATTGCAATCGTTAGTAGCATGAGAAAATGAATTATGATACTTGCAATAAGCACGACATTTCAGCTCCTCAAACGGCGGTATGGTGTGTGATATTCTAATCATCTTATCTTGCAAGAGAGCATTAAATATTTTATCACACTTAGATATATCAAAAGTAAACTTCATCTCCTCATCACGATTCTTGCGAATCGGCTTAAGAGCATTACACGTATAGGGTTTGGCCTTTGAGGACAAAACAAATTCAGTAGTATAAACATCTACCTCATCGTCCGAATTATCATGATTGTGTTCAACCATATGCATTCTAGGACGATCGGTTGTAGACCTATGAATCTCCTTACTTCGATTCTCTTGAGCCAAAGCTTTTTGTAAGACTTGATTAATACTCAAAAACTCATAACTTTCTAGCCTCTCTTTAATGTGAATTTTCAAACCATTAAGAACAAGATCTGCCAAGTCTCTCTCATTTATCACTAAGCTATAACATCGGTTTTTTATATCTCTAAATCACTTGACATAATCGGTGACCGATTCATCATGTTTTTGCCTAACCGATGTAAGATGTGACAACTTTAGCTCATTATCGCCGCTATAAAAGTGATCATGAAACTTTTGCACTAATTGCGACCATAAGAGAATTGAGCCATGTGGAAAAGAAGCAAACCATGAAAATGTAGTGCTAGTTAAAGACAAGGGAAATAAACGCACTTTCAACTCTTCTATGGAACCTGCTTCACCCAACTATGCTAGATACCGACTCACATGCTCCCAAGTTGTTTTCGTACCCTCACCACTAAATTTAACAAAATCAGGAACCTTATAACCTTGAGGGTAAGAAATTGCATCGAAGTGTTCAGGATAAGGCTTTTGGTACACACAACTCTTTACTTTCGGCTCATTTCCGAAAGTTTCTAGAAATATCTTATGCAAATCCTCCCTTAATTTAGCTAAAATTGGATCCGAGGTAGATGCGGATGTTTGTGGCAATGACATAGGAGCAACCTGAGTACTAGCTATTGGTGCAACTTGTGGGATGGGCGCCGAACCATAATTCGGCAGAAGACCAAACATGCTTGCGCCTATGGGTGGTGTGACAGTGATTCGGCGTTGACGCCGAATTGGGCACACTCATAATAGGATTAGGATATGCAGGTGTGGCCACAAGCTGGTTGGTTTGACTAGGGTAAAAATTCAATGGCATACTATATTGTTGTTGTATCGGAGGTGCCGATGAAATAGGTAAAGTTAGATTAGGGTTTTCAGATACACCAACAGTACCACAAGATGACGCAGGCATGTTTTTCTTAGCATTAGTATTTGCCATAAAAGAATTGTACGTCATCACATTACCCTTACTAACAAGACTCTCAATCACAACCACTTGCTCTGGAGAAAAAACTTTACTCACAGTGATTTCATCTTGTTCGTCAAGGAGAGGAGGGAAACCGACGTTTCCAATCGGAGTGATGTTGCCTTGACGGTCCTTCTTGAAACTTGAAAGGAACGCCTCCAAATCCTCCTCCTCGCGCTTCTTCTTGAGCGCCTTAAAAGCCTTTTCACGCTGCTTCTTGTATGCTTCGTAGGCTTGGCGATGTTCATCAAGACCGGGCTTAATGACGTTATCGGCGTCAACTTCTGAGGGCTTGGGGAGATTTGACATGGTTGATGATGATTCTTGATCTTTCGTCCCCAGCGGAGTCATCAAAAAGTGTGTTCGCACATGAACACGTCACAGTGTACCTCCAACACCGAGGGTGATGCACCGCAGCTCACGTCGAACGAGACCCGTCCGGAAGCGCGGTACGCAAGCAATCCGGCGGGTGCTTTTCAGGACCCGAAACCCCACGCGCCCGGGAGGGACCCCGTCTGGACGCGCGGCGGCTATGGGCTTCCCTAGATCGGTTTGCCCGCCCCTAGAGCCTCGAGGATCGCTGCCCTTCAACGAAGAACGAACGGAGAACGAGAGAGAAAGAACAAGGGAGAGATGTAAAACTAGGGTAAAAGGTAGATTAATTGTTTGATTGTGTGTTGTTATTCAATCGGCCGTCACCCCTTATATATATGAGGCGGCTGGACTTTCCGTACAAGAAAAGGACTCAAATCCCGTCCAAAACATCAAAAGTTAACCTAATTCGGAATACGAGGGCCGGAACTTCCGGTCAGCGTGGAACTTCCGGGCTAAAATTACATCAAGTAGTCCTCTTGTACAGCTCCTGCAGGTTGCATATGGCTTCGGATAGCGATGATCCCAAAAGCAAAGTTGTAGATCTTGCAATGGAGAAAAATTCCTTAGTTGATCACTTTTCATCCGAGGTCATATTGATGTCAAAATCGGCCCCGCAAATCTGCAAATAATGTTAAAATTCCAGCTTTCGAGGCGCACCGCGTGCAAAGCTTCTCTTTAGCCCAGAACCTCCCCGGAAGTTTTGCCCGGAACTTCCGGGGCAGACTTATGCAGCACATAGTTTTGGCTCTAACTTTTGCATACGAACTTTGATTTAGACGTTCTTTATATCAAAATCGACCGTTTCGACGAGGCGAAGACAATCCGTGTAGAAATTTTCCCATATGAGGCCATTTTGGGGGCGTAATCAGCCGAATAGTGTTTCGAGTACAAAATTTGAGTACTTCGAACACAACTTCGGCCTTAGAGATGAGACCGAATGACTATGGCCCAAATATCAAAGGTTTTTCCTTTTGATGATACGGAACTTTCTCACTTTGAGAACTTCTTCATTTGAGGCCATCTTAATTAAGTTCTTGGCCGTGCCAAAATCTGCTGTCAACAGTGACAAGATTAAGGATTTAATCCTTTTATCTTGAAACTTATGCCACACCAGTTTTATTTAACCCAATTCAAATATTTTGAATAATCTCATGATAGAATTTGTTGTAAGAACTTGTCTCACAACCCATCTTCTATATCAAACCAAGATCTTCACTTAGTATCATTTCCAACCCTAGAATATTACTATGTCATATTCTCTTCCAAGACCACACCTGATTCTATATCAACCCTAACCATGCCCTAGAAATTATGATAGTGGCAATCAAATAATTTGTGTTGTTATTTGGATTTTCATTTGGATGTTATTTGTGTGTTGAATGCTTGCTTGAATCATTGCTATGTGAATGTGGATATGCCGAGTGTCTTAGTTGAGTTATTTATCGTGTTAGATTGCGACGAGTGCGAAGGTGAATTCTACGAGGAGGTAGAACCTTGTGACTACGAAACCGAAGGCAAGTTGCAAATTGATCATGCTTCGACTATATTTTCATACTATGCATAACTGTGACGCCCCCGATTTGACCGTACACTAATCATACACGCAAACGTGTACGATCAAGATCAGGGACTCACGGGAAGATATCACAACACAACTCTACAAATAAAATAAGTCATACAAGCATCATATTACAAGCCAGGGGCCTCGAGGGCTCGAATACAAGAGCTCGATCATAGACGAGTCAGCGGAAGCAACAATATCTGAGTACAGACATAAGTTAAACAAGTTTGCCTTAAGAAGGCTAGCACAAACTGGGATACAGATCGAAAGAGGCGCAGGCCTCCTGCCTGGGATCCTCCTAACTACTCCTGGTCGTCGTCAGCGGGCATCACGTAGTAGTAGGCACCTCTGGTGTAGTAGGAGTCGTCGTCGAAGTTGGCGTCTGGCTCCTGGGCTCCAACATCTGGTTGCGACAACCAGGTAGAAGGGATAGGGGGAAAAGAGGGAGAAAGCAACCGTGAGTACTCATCCAAAGTACTCGCAAGCAAGGAGCTATACTACATATGTATGCATTGGTATCAAATGGAATAAGGGTATCATATGTGGACTGAACTGCAGAAAGCCGGAACAAGGGGGGGATAGCTAGTCCTTTCGAAGACTACGCTTCTGGCAGCCTCCGTCTTGCAGCATGTAGAAGAGAGTAGACTGAAGTCCTCCAAGTAGCATCGCATAGCATAATCCTAACCGATGATCCTCCCCTCGTCGCCCTGTGAGAGAGAGATCACCGGTTGTATCTGGCACTTGGAAGGGTGTGTTTTATTTAGTATCCGGTTCTAGTTGTCATAAGGTCAAGGTACAACTCCAAGTCGTCCTGTTACCGAAGATCACGGCTATTCGAATAGATTAACTTCCCTGCAGGGGTGCACCACATACCCCAACACGCTCGATCCCATTTGGCCAGACACACTTTCCTGGGTCATGCCCGGCCTCGGAAGATCAACACGTCGCAGCCCCACCTAGGCACAACAGAGAGGTCAGCACGCCGGTCTAAACCTAAGCGCACAGGGGTCTGGGCCCATCGCCCTTAGCACACCTGCACGTTGCGAACGCGGCCGGAAGCAGAACTAGCCCCCTTAATACAAGAGCAGGCTTACGTTCCAATCCGGCGCGCGCCACTCAGTCGCTGACGTCACGAAGGCTTCGGCTGATACCACGACGCCGGGATACCCATAACTACTCCCGCGTAGATGGTTAGTGCATATAGACCAAATGGCCAAACTCAGATCAAATACCCAGATCTCGTTAAGCGTGTTAAGTATCCGCGAACGCCGACCAGGGCCAGGCCCACCTCTCTCCTAGGTGGTCGGAACCTGCCCTGTCGCTCCGCCTCAAAGATCCACTCGCGGGTGCTCCTATGAGACGACCCGTCTTTAATCACCACATGTATCATGGATAAAGTAAATAGTATATACCCGTGATCACCTCCCGAGTGATCACGGCCCGATAGTATAGCACAGCAGACGGACAAGAATGTAGGGCCACTGATGGAAATACTAGCATCCTATACTAAGCAAGTAGGATTGCAGGTAAAGGTATCAACAGTAGTAGCAAGGACAGGCTATGCATCAGGATAGGATTAACGGGAAGCAGTAACATGCTACACTACTCTAATGCAAGCAGTATAGAGAAGAGTAGGCGATATCTGGTGATCAAAGGGGGGGCTTGCCTGGTTGCTCTGGCAAGAGAGAGGGATCGTCAACTCCGTAGTCGTACTGGGTAGCAGCGGCGTCGGTCTCGGTGTCTAGCGAGAGAAGAGGGGGAAGAAACAATAAATATAATGCAAGCAAATGCATGACGATGCATGACATGACAAGTAACGGCGTTAGAGGTGCCCTAACGCGGTAGTAGGTGATACCGGTGAAGGGGGATAACATCCGGGAAAGTATCCCCGGTGTTTCGTGTTTTCGGGCAGAGGAGCCGGAGGGGGAAAGTTGCGAGTTTGACATGTTAGGGGTGCGTGACGGACGAACGGGTTGCGTACCCGGGTTCGTCTCGTCGTTCTGAGCAACTTTCATGTATAAAACTTTTTCATCCGAGTTACGGATTAAAAGATATGATTTTCTAAAGATTTTATTAATTTCTGGAATTTAATCAATTATTTAAATTAATTCGAAAAACAGATTAATGACATCAGCATGATGTCATGCTGACATCAGCAGTCAACAGGGTTGACTTGGTCAACCTGACCAGTGGGTCCAGTGGGACCCACCTGTCATACACTGTTTAGGTTAATTAGAGATTAGTTAATTTAAAAATGATTAATTAACTTAATTAATTCACCAATTAATTAACTAATTAATTATTAATTTTATTAATTCATTTTTATTTTATTTTTATTATTATTATTTTTTTATAAAACGTTCTGGGGCCGGGCCCCACATGTCTGTGGCCCATCGGGGCCTAGGGGGCGCGGGCGAGCGGGTGCGGGCGCTCGCCCGAACGGGGCGCGGGCAAGGCCGTGGCCGGCAATGGCCACCGGAGCGGCGGCGCGGCACCGGCAAGGGGAAGCAGGGGCGAGGCCAGGTGCAATGGTGGCCGGCGGAGAGGCGGGGCCGCAAGGGCCACCGCAGGCGCGGCGGGCGCTAGGGAGGCGCAGCGGCAGCAGCGGGGCTCGCGCGGTCGTGGTCGAGGGATAGGGGAGAGGGAGGAGCAGGGCGGCGCGCGCGTGCACGCGGTGGCCAGGGGCGACAAGCGGCGGCGCTTCGGGTGGAGGACGCGGGCCTCCGAGCGGCGCCGCGGTGCAGTGGCCGGAGTCGGGCGGCGGGTGCAGCGAGCAGGAGGGCGCGGGGCCGTGGGCCGGCACTAGCCGGTCGGGAACGTGGCGTGGGCGCGGCCAGAGGTCGCCGGGCGTGTGGTCGGGCGTGCGCACGCGGGAGGAGCACGACCGCGTCGACGGGGACGAGGGGGAGGAAGAGGCCGGGGGCCTCACCGGGTGCCTGTAGGGACTGGGGGCAGCGGGGGTCGAGGTGGAGAGATGGGGACGGTGCAGCAAAGAGGATGCAGGCCGGCGAGGGGGGGGTGGCGAGCTCCGGGCGTCGGCGGGCGACGGCGACCTCCTCCGATCCTGATCCAATCGGGAGAGGGGGGAAGATATTTTGTACGGGGGGGATTGTGGGGTGTCGGTGGAACGGGGCGAGGTGGTGAGTGGATAAGGGGGAGTGGGGGGGAAGGCCGGTTGGGCCTACGGCCGAATGGGCCGGCCTGCTGGGCCGAAGCCCAGTGGGGGGGCCTCCTCTTTCCTTTTTTTTTCTTTTCTGTTGTTTGTTTTTCCCCTTTGTATTTTCTTTTACTGTTTCTTTTCTGTTTTAATTCATTCAAAAGCAGTTAGGCATTTTATAAAAATGTGTTTACTTCACCATAAATACCGATGCAATAATAGACATAGCCCGAACATTTTATTTTAATATTTGAAAACTTTTGTCGTTTGACCCAATTAGGATTTAAATTTGAAACGGTTTTGAATTAACCCGAGATTAATTACAGTGACAGAGGTGACGTGTCACCATTAACGTAAGATCACTGTAGCATGAATATCCGGGTGTTACAATAACTCTTTGAATTTTAATACTATGCATGTTTTACAAAAGTTTTGCAAAGTATTATATTTAGCTAGAGCCATAGGTTCAAGACTCACCATTGGCCACGCTTGCACAAAATGGGTGGGATGAAAACCAAACTTGTTTTAAACTTTAAACTTGCTCTCTTTGGAGCAAAGTTTGAGAAAATGTTTTTAAAACAAAATTATATATTGTTTTACTTCTATTCCCTGGGCGGGATGGTATGACGGGAGCGTCTACAAGAAATTGCGCCCATCGGGGTCTTGCAGTGAATGCGCCCGACTGGGGTCTTGCACACAGGTTTTTGGTGGGGACCGCCGTCCAGGGGAATGAGATCTTCCAAGTACAGTTTGATGTAGCTTCCAGTACAACCACATGCTACTATGGGCTCTGGCTTAGCTTAGTACTAACGGGAAACCCTTACCTCAGGACCGCCATCGGAGAGAGGCTTTCATTGCCTAAGTTGCGGGCGGCTTGGTCAGGTATAGGGGGCTGTTACGGAAAGGCTTCATCACAATCTCCTCCTAGTCGTACACCCAAGTGTGTAACGGTAAACAGGGTTGGTTGTGTCATGTGGGGAATGCGTACGACCTCTGCAGAGGGTTTAACCTAATCGATTAGCCATGCCCCCGGTTACGGGCGAATTGAGCAACTGAAGACTTGGACTGAAGAAGAATCTCCCCTCTCTTTTCTAAAAATCTATTTTAAGGGTTAAAGTTGAGGAGTGAGCACAGTGAATGTGTTTCACTTCAACCTTATATATGTTTTAAAACTATTTTGGAGACTGAGCACTGGTGCGTATATCCAAGTGTCTCACTCCTACTTTTTATACTAAAAACTATTTCTATTCCAAAAGTAGTTTATAAAATTTAGTATAGGAGAAAATTGGCTTTACGCAAATGAAACCTCCACAATACTTACCCTGCACATATATTCTGTTAAACTTTCCTTTGCAACTTGCGAGTACATTCCACGTACTCACCTGCACCTGTCATGTGCAGATCTTGACAGATTAAGAGACGATAGGGTTATGGTCTACACTCAACGAGCCTAGTGGCGTTGATGGAGCCTAACTTAGTGACTACGTATAATTCCGTTGTATTATTTGCCAG
The DNA here is from genome assembly GCF_003073215.2 of Triticum urartu. NCBI lineage: Eukaryota > Viridiplantae > Streptophyta > Magnoliopsida > Poales > Poaceae > Triticum > Triticum urartu. Next base: position 109,905,404 of record NC_053026.1, on the reverse strand, counting down.
CTTGAGCTGTGCCTAAGGTATGATTTATATATATCTGGATATACCATTGTAGTATAATGATGTATGTCTTACTGATATTCATTTTTGTTACTGTGTGTGCTAGCTATGATCCAAGGATAGCACAGTAAGCAGAGAGACTTGGATTCTACCAAATCCGGGTCGTTACAGTTAATGTTAATCCCAATATTTTGGAAGAGTGTCAACTTTGCATGCATGTGGATCGTGTTGAAAATATTTTATGCGATAGCTATTTTGTTGAATTTGCTTATGATCCCACATTCAATTATTATGAGAGAGGAAAATATGGTGTTAGAAATTTTCAGGTTACTAAATTAACTCTCGTTATGTCGAGATTGCTATTGTTTCTTTCCGCTTCCTTGCATATGCTAGTTTTTGCTTGCCTTGATAATTTGTTTGCCTATAAGATGCCTATGCATAGGAAGTTTGTTAGACTTATATGTGTTTGTCACGTGTTTTATGATGCTCTCTTTGTGCTTCAATTCTTGTCTTTCATGTGAGCATCATTGAAATATTATGCCTAGCTATAAGGCTTTAAAGAAAAGCGCTTGTTGGGAGACAACCCAATGTTTATCCTTGCTGTTATTTAATAAATAATTTATCTAGCCTCTCTTTTGGTTGTGTTTTTGTGTTTAATTAGTGTTTGTGCCAAGTAGAACCGTTGGGAAGACTTGGGGAAAGTCTTGTTAATCTTGCTGTAAAAAACAGAAACTTTAGCCCTCACGACAACTGCTGCCATTTTTATTTGAAAAGTGATATTTAGTTAATTATTTTTGCAGATGATTAATAGATAAATTCCTCATGTACAGAAATTTATTTTAGAATTTTTGGGGTTCCAGATCTTGCTCTAGCTACAGATTACTACAGACTGTTCTGTTTTTGGCAGATTCTGTTTTTCATCTGTTGTTTGCTTATTTTGATGAATCTATGGCTAGTAAAATAGTTTATAAACCATAGAGAAGTTGGAATACAGTAGGTTTAACACCAATATAAATAAAGAATGAGTTCATTACAGCACCTTGAAGTGGTCTTTTATTTTCTTTCGCTAACGGAGCTCATGAGATTTTCTACTTTAAGTTTTGTGTTGTGAAGTTTTCAAGTTTTGGGTAAAGATTTGATGGATTATGGAACAAGGAGTGGCAAGATCCTAAGCTTGGGGATGCCCATGGCACCCCCAATATAATCTAAGGACACCTAAAAGCCAAAGCTTGGGGATGCCCCGGAAGGCATCCCCTCTTTTCATCTACTTCTATTGGTAACTTTACTTGGAGCTATATTTTTGTTCACCACATGATATGTGTTTTTCTTGGAGCGTCTTGTATGATTTCAGTCTTTATTTTTTAGTTTACCACAATCATAATTGCTGTACACACCTTTTGAGAGAGCCATACATGATTTGGAATTTGTTAGAATACTCTATGTGCTTCCCTTATATCATTTGAGTTATATAGTTTTGCTCTAGTACTTCACTTATATCTTTTTAGAGCACGGTGGTGGATTTGTTTTATAGAAACTATTGATCTCTCATGCTTCACTTAGATTATTTTGAGAGTCTTAAATAGCATGGTAATTTAGTTAAATAATCCCAATATGCTTGGTATACAAGAATAATAAAAGAACTTCCTTATGAGTGCGTTGAATATTATGAGAAGTTTGATTCTTGATAATTGTTTTGAGATATGAAGATGGTGATATTAAAGTTATGCTAGTTGAGTAGTTGTGAATTTGAGAAATACTTGTGTTAAAGTTTGTGATTCCCGTAGCATGCACGTATGGTGAACCGTTATGTGATGAAGTCGGAGCATGATTTATTTTTTGATTGTCTTCCTTATGAGTGGCGGTCGGGGACGAGCGATGGTCTTTTCCTACCAATCTATCCCCCTAGGAGCATGCACGTAATACTTTGCTTTGATAACTTGTAGATTTTTGCAATAAGTATATGAGTTCTTTATGACTAATGTTGAGTCCATGGATTATACGCACTTTTCTCACCCTTCCACCTTTGCTAGCCTCTCTAATACCGTGCACCTTTCGCTGGTATCATACACCCACCATATACCTTCCTCATAACAGCCACCATACCTACCTATTATGGCATCTCCATAGCCATTCCGAGATATATTGCCATGCAACTTTCCACCGTTTCATTTATTATGACGCACTCCATCATTGTCATATTGCTTAGCATGATCATGTAGTTGACATCGTATTTGTGGCAAAGCCACCATTCATAATTCTTTCATACGTGTCACTCTTGATTCATTGCATATTCCGATACACCGCTGGAGGCATTCATATAGAGTCATATTTTGTTCTAAGTATCGAGTTGTAATTTTTGAGTTGTAAGAAAAATAAAAGTGTGATGATCATCATTATTAGAGCATTCTCCCAGTGAGGAAAGGATGATGGAGTCTATGATTCCCCCACAAGTCGGGATGAGACTCTAGAAAAAAAATAAAAAAAATAGAAAGAAAAGAGGCCATAAAAAAAGAAAAGGCCCAAATAAAAAAATGAGAGAAAAAGAGAGAAGGGACAATGTTACTATCCTTTTACCACACTTGTGCTTCAAAGTAGCACCATGATATTCATGATAGAGAGTCTCCTATGTTATCACTTTCATATACTAGTGGGAATTTTTCATTATAGAACTTGGCTTGTATATTCCAATGACGGGCTTCCTCAAAATGCCCTAGGTCTTCATGAGCAAGCAAGTTGGATGCACACCCACTTAGTTTCTTCTGTTGAGCTTTCATATACTTATAGCTCCAGTGCATCCGTTGCATGGCAATCCCTACTCACTCACGTTGATATCTATTGATGGGCATCTCCATAGCCCGTTGATACGCCTAGTTGATGTGAAACTATCTTCTCCCTTTTTGTCTTCCCCACAACCACCATTCTATTCCACTTATAGTGCTATAGCCATGGCTCACACTCATGTATTGCGTGAAGATTGAAAATTTTTGAGAACACCAAAAGTATGAAACAATTGCTTGGCTTGTCATCGGGGTTGTGAATGACTTAAATATTTTGTGTGGTGAAGATAGAGCATAGCCAGACTATATGATTTTGTAGGGATAACTTTCTTTAGCCATGTTATTTTGAGAAGACATGATTGCTTTGTTAGTATGCTTGAAGTATTATTATTTTTATGTCAATATTAAACTTTTATCTTGAATCTTTCGGATCTGAATATTCATACCACAATTAAGAAGAATTACATTAAAATTATGCCAAGTAGCACTCCGCATCAAAAATTCTGTTTTTATCATTTACCTACTCGAGGACGAGGAGGAATTAAGCTTGGGGATGCTTGATACGTCTCCAACGTTTCTATAATTTTTGATTGCTCCATGCTATATTATCTACTGTTTTGGACATTATTGGGATTTATTATCCACTTTTATATTATTTTTGGGGCTAACCTATTAACCGGAGGCCCAACCCAGAATTGCTGTTTTTTGCCTGTTTTAGGGTTTCGAAGAAAAGGAATATCAAACGGAGTCCAAACGGAATGAAACCTTCGGGAATGTGATTTCCTTAACGAACAAGACCCGGGAGACTTGGACCCTACGTCAAGACACAAAAGAGGAGGCCACGAGGTAGGGAGGCGCGCGTACCCCCCAGGCGCGCCCTCCACCCTCATGGGCCCCGTGTTGCTCCACCGACATACTCCTTCCTCCTATATATACATACATACCCCCAAACGATTAGATACAGAGCCAAAACCCTAATTCCACCGCCGCAACTTTCTGTATCCACGAGATCCCATCTTGGGGCCTGTTCCGGAGCTCCGCCGGAGGGGGCATCGATCACGCAGGGCTTCTACATCATCACCATAGCCCCTCCGATGAAGTGTGAGTAGTTTACCTCAGACCTACAGGTCCATAGTTATTAACTAGATGGCTTCTTCTCTCTTTTTGGATCTCAATACAATGTTCTCCCCCTCTCTTGTGGAGAACTATTCGATGTAATCTTCTTTTTGCGATGTGTTTGTTGAGACCGATGAATTGTGGGTTTATGATCAAGTCTATCTATGAATAATATTTGAATCTTCTCTGAATTCTTTTATGTACGATTGGTTATCTTTGCAAGTCTCTTCGAATTTTCAGTTTGGTTTGGCATACTAGATTAATCTTTCTTGCAATGGGAGAAGTGCTTAGCTTTGGGTTCAATCTTGTGGTGTCCTTTCCCAGTGACAGTAGGGGCAGCAAGGCATGTATTGTATTGTTGCTATCGAGGATAACAAGATGGGGTTTTCATCATATTGCATGAGTTTATCCCTCTACATCATGTCATCTTGCTTAAGGCGTTACTCTATTTTCATTAACTTAATACTCTAGATGCATGCTGGATAGCGGTCGATGAGTGGAGTAATAGTAGTACATGCAGGCAGGAGTCGCTCTACTTGTCTCGGACGTGATGCCTATATCATGATCATACCTAGATATTCTCATGACTATGCTCAATTCTGTCAATTGCTCAACAGTAATTCGTTCACCCACCGTAGAATACTTATGCTCTTGAGCGAAACCACTAATGAAACCTATGGCCCCCGGGTTTATCTTCATCATATCAATCTTCCAATACTTAGTTATTTCCTTTGATTTTTTACTTTGCTTTTATTTTACCTTGCATCTTTATCATAAAAATACCAAAAGTATTATCTTATCATATCTATCAGATCTCACTCTTGTAAGTGGCCGTGTAGGGATTGACAACCCCTTATCGCGTTGGTTGCGAGGATTTATTTGTTTTGTGCAGGTACAAGAGACTCGCGCATAGCCTCCTACTGGATTGATACCTTGGTTCTCAAAAACTGAGGGAAATACTTATGCTACTTTGCTGCATCATCCCTTCCTCTTCGTGGAAAAACCAACGCAGTGCTCAAGAGGTAGTAGAGCGTCCTGGCAGGTTAGGAGGCCAGGCACCATGCGGTCCTGGCGGAGATGGAGACGGTCCTCCAGAGGCCACCTGAGCCTCCAGAGCATCTCGAGGGTCAGGGTCTCGGCGGCTCGTGAGAAGCAACTTCTTCGCTACGTGTCTTCAGCTACCCCGACACTCCTTCGGCAACCAAACTAGGTGACATCTTTCCATGTTCATTCAGGTGGGAGCGCCCCCTGGGCTGCATCATCTCCAGGCTATGTGGGTCCGTCCCTGCGGCATGTATCCGCTTGCATCTTTAGTTCACTCTGCTGGGAGCGCCCCTCGGGCTGCATCAACCCCAGGCCGCTCGGGTCCAACCCAGTGGCATGTATCGTTCTCGCGTTTACCTAAGCCACTTGCTTTTCATGCATAATCTATCTATGGTTATCACCTGCTTGATTGTCACCCACCATGGGAGCCGCGCGTCGATTGTCTTTCTTTAGGATCGTTCGCATAAGAAGGCTAGGCACGACGTCTGTGCTCGGGCCCGTCCCTGCAACGTCGATAAATCCAACGGCTGAGCTCTGTCTGGAGGGCCGGCCCCGTTCACGTCACCTCCTGGGGTCGTTGGTGCTTGGCATTCTCGTGCGATAGCCTCAGGGAATCCATTCGGCGCGTGTTGTCTAACCATCTCGCAGGAACGCCGCAGCCATCAAGAACCAAGACCAGGCACAACCCGCCTTGAGGTAGGGTCTCGTGAGTCCCGCGCTGGCTCACGAGTGCCCAGATACACCTTGTCTAGCCCTGCCGTGTAAGCCACATGTCATGGCGGGGTTTTACATGCCCCGGGGGCTCTCCGCAGTAGGGAGTCCCTTCCCACGTGCCAGTGGCGGACTGGCGATCATCATGGCGATTTGCGCTCCTCCTCGTGCTAACCTGCAGGAACTTACCGAGGACTACAGCAGGCGGTACCACGAACTCTCTCTCTTCTCCCATGCAATTCGCTTGCGTGTTAAAAGGGGGGCTCCTGAGCATCGCGACTCAGGATCTCTTACTAGCTCTCCAGCCCTCACCCCCTAGCCTTGACCACGGCATCGTGACCTGGCATACCAGCGGCGGCTGAGCTCGCTCGAGGGCCGGGACCTGAGGACGTAGAGCACCAGGAAGAGCATGGAGAAGGGGGAGGTCCGCACGGGCCTAACCTAGCTACCAAGCAGCGGCTGACACCCAAGTCTGGCGCAACACGAGAAACCGGCTCCGGAACGCCAAAGATAAGTCTCGTACCTGGACCGACCTAGAGCTACGGCATAATATTCTCGCCTTTTCGCTGCCCTGTTGCGGCGATGTCGCCTCTCTTTCCCATCCTCACGTAGCTTCTTGCGTGCTAAAGGGGACCTCTTGAGCATCGCGCCTCAGGAGCTCTTACTGGACCTCGGGCCGCTCACCTCCTGGCCTTGACCACGGCATCGTGACCTGGCATACCAGTGACGGCTGCAACCTGCCTGGGGACCGGGACCTGTCAGCTTAGAGCACCAAGCTGCCGCGGGATTGGAAAGGGAGACCGAGCCTCAGCAGAACATGCGCTCACAAACTTTCACAATAAAGGATAATATCAACAAAAGGCATTACATACGCTTTACACACCCCCACGGGGTCTGTTTTGATTCCTCGAAGGGAACAAAAGGAAGGGAATTCCTAGGAGCTCTATCTACACGCGCCGGACGTCGCCGACGCCATCATCAACAGTGCAACATCCCAAATTTTCAATTTGGAATGTTATACATTAGATCATCATTGCATATCATAATTTATTGCATTTTGGTTGATCCTAGAAATTCTACGCAACTCAAGGACCCACGGAGAGAGTTGGGGATTTCGTTATTTTCATATTCGAGTTTTTCTCGAATTTTGAAAAGAGGATCGTTTGATTTTAATTATTTACTCTTCGATTATTTCTTTTATAAGAATAAAAGAGAGAGGATAAAACGACTTCCTAAAAATAGAGAAATATCGAAGATTTAATATTAAAATCAAATAAGATTTTTTATTCGGAGTTTTATTGCTATTTTATTTGAATTAGGAAAAAAGTGTGTTTGTCAAAATTGCATTTTAGGCCCAAATAAATGTTCACCTTGTCCGGCTTATTTTTAGAGGACGGGGAAAATTTATTTCGGGATTTTTGGAGTCCGTTTAGTATTTCTTCTCTTTTATTTTCTGAGCGTCGGAATTATTTAAAAAAAAGAGGCGAACCGACTCCGGGCCGGCCCTTACAAGCCTCGGCCCCAAGCCCCCGACCAGCCCAAGCCGCCACCGCGCCCTAATCCTAACCCTAGCCCCGCCGCGCCACCGCCGCCCGCCGCCGCCGCCTGCCACTCCGCCGCCGTGCAGCGCCCCACGCCGCCGCGCCGGAGCGCCGGACCCTCGCTGGACCTCGAGGTAGTTGCCTCGGTTTTCGTGAGAAAACCATTTTGTTTTTTCGAAAACCCTAGATCCCTTTTTTATTTAGATCTGGTTCGGTTTTTTTTCGGTTTAGTTATTTAGCGAACGCTCGTTTTTACGTTTGTTTTAGCGAACAGTTTTCACCGTTTAGCCGCAGACAGCGAACGTTCGTTCGTTAGCCTGTTTGTCAGTTTTTCTTTTTCTCGGATTTTCCGCGATTATTTTCGATCGCGATTTCTGATCCGATTTTCATTTTAGTATAACTTTTCGCTCGTTTAACGGAATCAGGCGATTCAAACGCCTAGAGTTTCATTTCGAAACCCTCTTTCCGTTTAATCAACTTAAATAAGTTTTTGCTACTGTAAAATTTGACTTTAGTCCAGATTAGTAAAAGAAGCCTGTTTCTTTCGCCGTTGAGTTTTGTTGTTTCGTTTGATTTGATTCTTTTTGCGAACCAGAGTTCTTAAGTTGAACTTTCTGGTTAGATCTCTTATTCGAGTTTTACCCGTGCCCTTGCTTGATTGGTTATTTGTATGCTTGTTTGTTTGCGATAGAACACCCGGAGTGTGAAGCGTGCTACTACGAGTCTGTAGGTTTCCCGGATCATCAGCAAGGCAAGTAACACTTTGATCATACCTTTTACTACCCAGTTTTATTGCATTAGATCAACCCTCAAACATTGCATGGTTAGGATCTGAATTAAACTGTGGGTTGGGAAGTAGTTGATGAGGTAGGAACCTATTACCCTATTTATTATCAAACCCTGGGAGTTACTTCTACGTTATGCTTATACTGCTATGCTATGCTCGTAGACATGGATTGGGTCTGAGAGTTTTCATGACAGATGTGAGTATTGTTAATTAATGGTTCAATTTAAGGTGGCAACTTTAATACACATCTGGGTGGATTGAGGCACCTGGGGAACCCAGTGATTGCCTGTATTTTTTGGAAATCCCGGGGTACCGTGTGATTCTCCTATGCACTGCCACCTAGGCTCAAAGGGATCATAAGATTATTCATACTGGAAACTTCCGTGTGCAGCCACATGCTATTATGGGCTCTAGCATAGTTGATTAAGTTGTGTGAACTCTTACAGTGGTAGACTAGCAGATGTAGGGGATGTAGGTGTACCGGTCTACCCATCGTAAGGTGCTAACGCTTCTGAATGACTGTGTCTCGGTCATCCGTTTTTCAAACATTATGCAGTATGAGAAATCCAACGGAGGAGATCGAGTGTTGTGGGGAAAAGTGCACAAACCTCTGCAAAGTGTACAAACTAATCATGGTTAGCCGTGTCCCCGGTTAAGGACATCTTGAGTATCTAATTCTTGGATTATCATGTGGATCTCATCACTCTTAATTATATAATTTTGTTTGGGTTAATGATTACTTTTAATTGGGATTGAGATGGGGTTTACCATTCTCAATGTTTTCAAAAAATTTGTAGTTCAATAAGATATATTCCTTTGCAGTAGGGAAAAATTGGCTTTACGCAAAACATATCAACCATACAGCCTCCACCAGCCATATATGCATATAGTGATGGCTTTATTCTGTTCATTATTCTCTTGTGTTACCTTGCGAGCATATTCTATGTGCTGGCCCGTTTTCGGGCTGCAACATATCATGTTGCAGACTTTTCAGACGGCGAGTAAGGAGCCTTAGGTCATGGTATTTCACCCAGTGATGCCGTTGGAGTTGATGGACTCACTTTATTTCCCAAGCCTTCCGATGTTATCGTATTAGATGGCCTTACGCCATATTTATTGTAATAACTTCTCTTTTGAGACATTCGATGTAATAAGTGTGTGATTGCCACTCTGTTATAAATCCTTCAAGTACTGTGTGTGTCAGCATTGCCGATCCAGGGATGACACTTATACACAGAGATCAGACTGTTTGAGGTCTGGTCGCTACAAAGATGGTATCAGAGCACACACTGACTGTAGAACAAGACCACTAAGCTAAAGCCCTAGATCACTACTCTCTTCTCACTTCTAACTCCTCTCCATTTTCTACTCTTTAGGATGGCGGATGCAAGGATCAAGTTCACGCAACCAGATGAAGACACCCCTTTTGGACGTCACTTGAAGGAAGTCACTAAGTACCTAAACATTGGAACACCAAGCTTCACTGGGACTTACAATGCCACTTTACCAGAAGAGGAGCGCTGGATGATTCAAGTTCAAGTACCAGGAAGGACATTTACGCCAGTCACTAAGCTCATAGAGTTCTCTTTTGATGCACCAACCTGGAGTCTAGGAAAGAGTATGGCAGATCACATCACAATGGGATGCATTGGAGAAGTTTACCAAAAGGATCTCAAGGATACTATCTACCAGATTTGTGGGCGTCGAGATGAGCAATGGGAGATGATCAGCACTAGGAAGGATAGATCAATTGCCGCTTTCATTCAGGAGTTAAACCAGCACATCCGTCGCCAGGAGAATCAGATGTGCGCAGGCATGATGGATTTGAAGAAGGAAATGACAAGGATCACGGAGCTTGAAGAAGAACTCAAGGCTACACGCGAAGATTATGAGGAGGAAATCATCGTGCTAGTGGAAAAGAATGACGACCTGGAAAGGAAGCTAGGAGTTTTCATGGGAGACCCCGCGCCTGGAGAAGAAGACGAAGAACCCAAGGAGATTCGCCCTGCGGATTACATCATCATCGACGACACCGATTCGGATCCCAACGATAGCGATGATGACTATGTTGATGAAGCTGGAGCAGATATCATGGAATCTTCGACCGAACAATATTTCTAGTTGACCACCAAAAGAGTAGTAGTAGTCTACCATGTAAATAGTATAGTCCAAGCACTTTTATAACGATAAGTTCTAGACTGATTGTATGCCTATGATTGATTGAGTGAAATGATTGTGTTTGTCTCATGTGCATATGGGCAGTGTTTTCTCACTAGACCTCATTCTATTCTATTCTCTTCTCTCTAAACCCCAGATGCCTCCGAGACGTGACCCCGGATTTACCTTTCCACCGGAGCTCACTCAGTTGATCCAGCAGCAGAATACCTTGATGAAGTTGTTAGTTCAGAACCAAGGCAACACCACCACCACCAACAACAACAACCCACCACCACCACCCCTGGTTGACAACTTAGCCCGTTTTCTGAGGTTGCAGCCACCAGTGTTTTCCAGTAGCACCGAGCCAATAGTTGCAGATGATTGGCTCCGCAGGATTGGAAGGGAGTTAACCACTGCAGGATGCACAGATGCGTAGAAGGTGTGTTTTACCGCACACCAATTGGATGGACCAGCAGCCTCATGGTGGGAGAATTACACTATCACCTATCCTATAGCCACTGTCACATGAGATCAGTTCCAGCAAGCTTTCCGCACTGCCCATGTTTCAGCAGGAGCTATGGCCATGAAGAAGCATGAGTTTCGCAACTTACGCCAAGGAGGGCGCACTGTTGGCCAGTATGTGGATGAATTTAGTAAGCTAGCACGTTATGCCCCAGATGACGTTGCTACAGATGCAGCTAAGAAGGAGAAGTTTCTGGAAGGACTGAATGATGAGCTGAGCATGCAGTTGATGGTAGCAAATTTCAATAACTACCAGAAGTTGGTGCATAGAGCTCTCATGCTTGAAGGGAATCAGCAGCAGATTGACAGCCACAAGAGGAAGTATGGACAAGGGAAGTATAATTCTGGAGCTCAGCAGAGACCTCGTTTCACCCCGAATTCGGGAGGACTTGTGCATAACCACGGAGGCCACACTCATAATGGAGGAAGTTCGCACAACCATAGTGGCCCCAGAAACGGAAATGGTAATGGAGGAAGCAACAGACAGAACCGTTCCAACCCAGCAACACCTGCCAAGAAGGATCTAAGCCACGTTACTTGCTACAAGTGCCAGAAGACCATACATTACGCCAATGAATGTCCTGAAGCTAAGAATGGAAACGGAAATGGAAGCCCTGGGAAGAAGCCCAACCCTTTCACTAGGGGACTGGTGAACCACGTTAACGTGGAGGAGATTGAAGCCCAGCCAGATGCAGTAATAGGTAAGTTTTTGGTTAAGTCATTTACTGCAGTCGTTCTTTTTGATATTGGTGCATCTCATTCATACATATTGAGGGGATTTGTGGATAAGTATAAACTGCCCACCAAAGTTCTTAGTACACCAATGTTAGTGAGCTCGCCAGGAGCAGAGTACATGGCAAGCCAAGGATGTTTTCAGATGCCATTGGCCATAGGTAAGCACGTTTTCCCCTCAGACCTGATAATTCTGGAGTCGCAAGGTTTGGATGTGATTCTGGGTATCACTACAAAAAAAAGACACATCCGTGACATTTTGGGCCAAACGAATTTTTTTTGTCATACATATGACACTTCTACGACGATAATTTTGACAAAACCCGGTATCATCATAGATGTGGTGGGCTCCTACTTCTATGACAAAAAATCATGACAAAAAATGGGCTTTTCGTCCTGGGAGGGCCGGAGACGCAGCTGCATGACATTCTTTGGGCCGTCCATGACGGAAAAAACCATGGTAGAAGCGAGCGGGAGGAAAATTTTGGGGAGTTCCCGGTTACGGTGGGAGGTCGGGGGCCGAGCGATGCGCATTTCTCTCATACACGTACGCGCGTGTGTGCGAGGCGTTGGCTCTAACTAAACCCGAGCGAGGCGTTGGGCTCTAACTGAACCCGAGTGATTGCACTGCAGGCTACGCGTTACTGAACCCGAGCCATCGATCGATGGCCGTTAACTAAACCCGATCGAGCGATTCCTTCGCTACTGCTGCTAACTGAAGCCGATCGATGCTGCCTCTGGGATGAACAGTGAGCGTTGCGGGGGATTTGGATGAACAGTGAGCGGTGGCGTTGCCTCTGGATGAACAGGACCCCGTGGTGTGGTGGAGGGCTGGATGAACAGTAGACAGTGGAGGGGTGCCCGTGGAGGGGTGGTTGAACAGGACCCCGTGGTGTGGAGGGCTGGATGAACAGTAGACGGTGGAGGGGTGGTTGAACAGTAGCCGGTGGAGTAGCGCGCCGTGGAGGCTGGATGAACAGGAGCCCGTGGAGGCTGGAGGAGGTCGACGGTAGCCCGTGGAGGCTGGAGGAGGTCGACGGTGGAGATGAACAATATCCCGTGGAGTCCCGTTTTGCGGTACGCCACACCCCTCCCGATGAACAGGACCCCCGTTTCGACCGTAGGCGGTCCATTTCGTCCGTTTTGCGGTACGCCACACCCCTCCTGATCAACATGACCTTGTTTTGACCGTAGGAGGTCCGTTTCCTCCGTTTTGCGGTACGCCACACCCCTCCCGATCAACAGGACCCCTGTTTCGACCATAGGAGGTCCGTTTCCTTCGTTCTGTGGTACGCCAGGCCTCGTTTCCATCGCCTGTTCCGTCCAAGCCATCCCGATGAACACGACCACGCATTCCGTTCCGACCCAGCCGGTCGGATCCCACGCGTTCCGTTGCCTCCCGGTGAACACAACGCATTCCGTTGCCTCCCATGAACACAACGCATTCCGTTGCCTCCCCATGAACACGACGCATTCCGTTGCCTCCCCATGAACACGACGACGGCGCTGTTTCTCCATTCCGACCCAGCCATGTACACGAGCCCTGGCCATACGTATGCACGAGTAGGTGTTCGAGACCCTGCCCGTATGTACGTACGTGGTCGTATTTTCTTTCTTGCACCCTGGCCACTATAAGTACATGTACATGCTATGTGCGCGCCTCTACTACGACACGTACGTGCCTCTACTACGACACGTGCGCGCCTCTACATCGACCAGTATATATGTACGTACACATTCGCGACCAGAATGACAATGCTACATACGCTTCGACCAGGTGGGTCCCAACTGTCAGGCACTTCCTTGCATGCGAAGATGTAGCTGGTGGGTCCCAGCAGTCAGGGGGCGAATCGTTTTGTTTTTTTGCCCGGACGCACTTCCTTGCGTGCGAAGGTGTAGCTGGTGGGTCCTAGCAGTCAGGGGGAAACATTTTTTTCGCGAAATACAGTGGCCCGTCCGGTGGGTCCCCGCTGTTAGGTGGATGAATAATTATTTTGCACGTAATAAGGAGGCACTTCCTTGCTACGGCCGTGGACCTAGCTGTCAACCTCTCCACGTATAGTCCACGTATGATGGAAGCTGTTCCTTGACCACGTTGACCACGCCACGCCAAGAGAACCAGGGCGGTGGAAGACGGCGAGCCTAGGAAGGGGATGACATGGAGCCGGGGAAGACGCGGCCGTGGATGCCCACGCGTAGAGGAGTACGAGGGTTCACTGGTTCGCTGGGGTGTGAGGCTGCCGTCGCCGCAGAATAACAGGGGGTGTGTGTGAGTAGAGGGATGGCCTGGCCAGTGGTGGGAGTAGTAGGGGGCGGTGAGGCCTCCGCCGCATCGCAGCCGGCCACAGGAGGCAGGAGCACGAGGCACGACCGGCGCTGGTTTGGGCGGCTGGAGCAAGAAGACCAGAGGTTGAAGAAGCACTACGGCCGTCGGATGGACATCGTACGATCACTGGAGCTAGAATCGTGCATATATTGACTACGTTGACAAAGCCCTCCGTCCCCGTCAACTTAGTAGGCCCACAAGTCAGCCTGCCACTATACTGGGTCCCAGCTAACAGGGGGAGTATTCATTTTTTGTGCGTAATAAGGAGGCACTTCCTTGCATGCGAAGATATAGCTGGTGGGTCCGAGCTGTTAGTGGCGGTAACATTTTTTTCACGAAATACAGAGGCCCTTTCGGTGGGTCCCTGATGTCAGGTGGAGGAATCATTATTTCGCGCGTAATAAGGAGGCATTTCCTTGCGAGCGGTCGTGGACCTAGCTATCGGCCTCTCCACGTACAGTCCACTTCAGATGCATGTCGGTCATTGACCACGTTGACCAGGCCGTGCCGAGAGCACTAGGGTGGTGGACGACGGCGAGGCCTAGGAAGGGAACGACACGGAGGCAGGGAAGACTCGGCAGTTGTTTCCCACGCGGAGGGGAGTACGACTGTACGAGGGTTTACTGGTTCGTCTGCCGTCACCGGAGAATAACAACATGTGTGGGTGAGTAGAGGGATGGCTAGGCCAGCGATTGGAGTACAGTGGGGCGGTGAGGCCTGCGCGGTAGCACAGCTGGCCGCGGGGAGGAGGGAGCAGGCAGTCCTCCCGCCGGTGCTTGTTTGAGCGGCTGGAGCAGGAAGAGCAGAGATTGAAGAAGCACGACGGCCGTTCGATGGACATCCAACAGTCACTGCTTGGGCGTCAACCTTTTTTTAGGAAAGCCTCAAATCTGTGGAAAACAGCATACAACCCATTTGCTAATTCTTGAGGTTTTTTTGGAGCCCATATTCTTTTTGTTAGCATTACAACCCATATTGTGGCCACGGTTAAAAAATTATATGAAATTTTGCATATTTCGGTGTGGTCCGAACTGTTTTTAATCCCGAAATTTCGACTCACATTCAAACTGATTTTAAAAATAAATGTATATCAATATAAAATCCAACAAATTCTCCACACATAAAAATTAATGTAATTTAAAATCTTGAAATGAAAAAAAAGATATTTGAAACTAATTGCCGGTTTGATGTGTTTTAAAAATGTACAACCCATTTCTCATTACTGATGGGCCATTTTCTCGGCCAGCCGAATGAAAGCTCTCCTCGTCTTGAAAGATTTGCAGCCCAACATGCCTGACAAAGCGACTTACTTGGCAAATCACAAAAAAAATTGGGCTGTGGCCGTGGATCCAGCTGTCAGCCTCTCCACGTACAGTACTCTTCCGATGGAAGTCGTTCCTTGACCACGTTGACCACGCCACGCGAAGAGCACCATGGCGGTGGATGGCGGTGAGGCCTAGGAAGGGGACGACGCGGTGCCGGGGAAGACGCGACAGTGGAAGCCCGCGCGGAGAGGAGTACGAGGGTTCACTGGTTCGGCTGCGCTGTGAGGCTGCCGTCGCCGTAGGGCCTGGCCAGCGGTGGGAATAGTAGGGGGCAGTGAGGCCTCCGCGGCAGCACAGCCGGCCACGGGAGGCAGGAGCATGCGACACGACCGACGCTGCTTTGGGCGGCTGGAGCAAGAAGACCAGAGGTTGAAGAAGCACTACAGCCGTTGGATGGACATCGTACGTCACTGGAGCTAGAATCGTTCATATTGACTAAGTTGACAAAGCCCTCCGTCCCCGTTAATTTAGTAGGCCCACAAGTCAGCCTCCCGCAATGGTGGGTCCCAGCTAGCAGGGGGTATTCATTTTTTTGTGCGTAATAAGGAGGCACTTCCTTGCGTGCGAAGATATAGCTGGTGGGTTCGACATGTCAGCGGGGGAACGTTTTTTCGCAAAATACAGAGGCCCTTCCGATGGGTCCCAGCTGCCAGGTGGAGGAATCATTATTTTGCGCGTACAGTCCACGGCCGATGGATGTCGTTCGTTGACCACGTTGACCAGGCCGCACCGAGAGCACCATGGCGGTGGATGACGGCGAGGCCTAGGAAGGGAACGACACGGAGCCGGGGAAGACTCGGCAATGGTTGCCCACGCGGTGGGGAGTACGAGGGTTTACTGGTCCGGCTGCCGTCGCCGGAAAATAACAGGAGGTGTGGGTGAGTAGAGGAATGGCCTGACCAGCAATGAAGTAGGGTGGGCGGTGCGGCCTTTGCGGCAGCATAGCCGGCCACGGGAGGCGGGAGCAGACAGTCCCACCGGAGCTGATTTGGGCGGCTGGAGCAAGAAGATCAGATATTGAAGAAGCAGCACGGCCGTTGGATTAACATCCAACGGTCACTGTTGCTAGAACCGTTTGTGGACTAAGTTGACAAAGCTAAAGTACACGTCAACCTAGTAGACCCACAAGTCAGCCTCCAAATCTATCCCAAACAGCATACATCCCGAAATTTCTAGCCAGATTCAAATTAATTTTAAATCTAAATATACCTTAATTTAAATTCAATGAAATTTTACCCGCACAAAAACAATGAAATTTAAAATATCAAAATCCGAAAGAAAATAGTATTTTGGAACTAATTGCCTGTTTGCTGTATTTTTTCATTTTATAGCCCATTTATTATTACTTATAGCCCATTCATTATTACTTATAGCCCATTTTCTGAGCAAAATGCATCCCTCCTCGTGTTGAAAGATTTCTGGCCCAGCAGGGTGTAGAAAAGCAAGTAGGCCTATGTTGGCTATTCTGCAAAAAACAAAATAGCTAGCTAGCCATTTTCAGAAAGGAAAAAAACAAACTGGGCTGGTCATGTGCTAAACATATGAAATAAAAGACTGGGCTAGACGGGACACGGGTCCCGCACAACCCAGTTGATACCCTTCTCCGTCCCGAAAAAACAAAATTACTACGCGCGCTGCTGGGTCCCTACTGTCATCCTCACCATGTACAATCACCTCCTTATTCCTCTCGGTTGTTGACCATGTTGACAACACCGGAGGGCGGCGCCGCGGCGAGCGAACCAAGGCGGAGGACGATGATGAGGCCTCAGACGGGAACGAACATGAGCCGGGGAAGATCACATCCAGCCGTGGGAGGCGGGAGCAGGTGGTCCCACCGGCGTTGGTTTGGCTTTGGCAGCTCGAGGAAGAAGAGACTGAAGAAACGCGACAGACGTTGAATGTCAATCCAACGGTCAAGGTTGGCACAATCGTTTGTTGACTAAGCGGACACCAAGTAGCATACTTTTTTATATATAGAAAGAAAATCAAAGACTTGGGAAGGCGTACAGAACAAGCTAGTGTACCAGTAAAGAGACGTTGCCGAGTTTTAGAAAAAAGAAAGACGTGCTCCTGTAGCTGGTTCGAATCCAAACCTAGACTATGACTATCTGTGCTACTCTGCCAGTAATGAAACTGACATATCCAACGTTCGCTTCTCCTCTTCTCTACTTACTCTGCCTAGCATCAGAAGCTCTGGCCACAGCAACCATGTCCGCTGGCAGCTTGTCCACCTGCTCTTCAGTAGGCAACAACCAGATATGCGCCAAGTCGCCACCCGTACCATCGCCTGTGGGTCTCATCACACCCCCACCGGCATGCGCACCGCAGCCGATTGCTCATCGCAACCCGCTGCCGTTGGTGTGGTGCCACTGCTGCAAATCACGCAGAGTCATCCGTCGCGTCTCAACCACAATCCGCAACCCTGGATGAGTCTTCTACAAATGCCCGAATCATGGGGTAATAATATGTTTAAGTGTTGTTCTGCTGCTTTCAGTTGCTGATTTTTTAATAGTTTGGTTGATGATCTTCCAATTTGATTTGTGCAGAAAAGGGAAGATTCGTGTGATTTGTATTTCTGGGAAGTTGCTGATGTGGGGGAATGCAACTACGCCGATTATTTGGTTAGCCGAGGAATCCCAATACCAGCAGGTTGGGGTGTTGGACAAGTAACTGAAGGAACAACAAAAGAGGAAGATGCAGAGTAGAAGGTTAAAGATGTAGTTCCTTTGATCATGGCCAAGCAACAGCTGCTGAACGGCCTTGATAGCAATGAGGAGATGAAAGAGCCTGTGAAGATAATGGGCAAAATCGATGTGCTCTGTAGGATGATTGTCTCTTTATTTGCAGTGTATGTAGCACTCGTGATGTATTCAGTGGCTACGACATGAGCACTTTGCTGAAACTAGTAATGAATGAAACCTGTGTAGCAGGCTGGGCGTAGTGTTGTGAACATCTAATGATTTCTATTAACGGAAATCAGGGGGTATCCCCTTTTGCTCATATAAATAAATAAATAGCGGAGGCCCTGTCGGGTCAGCTTTGTTCTCATTCGAAGACATCGCGCAAATTGCAGTCCAACAGCAAACTATGTCATCAAATTCAAGTTTCATAGCCAAATATGAGTACAACTAAACAACAATGTCATCATGTTTTAGTTGTCATACAATCACCAAACACAAATCAGCATACATAACAAGTGATGTTCTCACAGCAAAATACTAAACAACATGTTCATCAGGTTTCAGTTGTCATAGCAAACACAATTTCACATAGTAGATAAAAAACGTCTTCTGACAGGAAAATACGACAAAAGCAATGTAATCATCATCTACAGGAGCAGCGTCAACATCTTCGCCATGTGTATCAGTCTGAATCGTAATTCCCCACGGTGCCATCTTCTTCTTCGTCCTCAACGTCCTCGAACGTTGGCTTCTTCTTGATCAACTCTTGTATGTCCACAACACGATAGGCAATCTTTTCGCCGGCATCATTGACGTGATGGTTCTCAAAGATATTAGGAACATCTGTGTTATCTTGTACATCAGGAGCAGTGTAAGCATCATCTTGTTGTGCAACTTCATTAAACGAATTCCTCTGCTCAAACCTTTGCAATACTCTCCAGTCATCGCTACGTGCAAATGTGTCTTCCAAGAAAAATATCTGTGTTGCTTGATTTGCGAAAATAAAAGGCTTGTTAGTCTGGTACGCCGCCTTGACATTGATGGATTTGAAATAATCATCAGCTCTGGGTTTTGCGATCCTAGAAAACAGGTTATACCAACGACAGCACAACAGAACCACACACCGATGATCCTCGAAACTGGAGATATACTGCAACTGAACAATGTCTGTTATGTTAGCATACATTTCAGTTGTCTCTTTTTCATACGTATCCGTGCTCATGATGGCACTGTTTTGTGTCTTCCTTCCTTTGTCTCGTGCAAGGGTGTTGTAGCGCACATCTCCAACAACGCAAGATTCATAATGTCTTACCCGAGTATCAGGACCCATTGCTAGTGAGTAAAGGGCATCATCAACTGCCTGCCCATCCTCCCGCATCTTCTTAACCTATGGTTAGAAAATAGACAAGCTGATCATCTTATGTACTCAATATATTAAAAAAACTAACAGTGCACTTCAAAAGCTTACATGGTTCTTGAACCATTTCGCAAATCCTGCAATAACCGGTTTTTCAATGATTCTTGGATTTTGCGGCAGTAACTCCTCTTTGTAGATGCTGCACAACATAGTGATCGCGTCAAACATCTAAATATATAAGAATGTGCTGCAAGTTTAGTAGATTACGATGTATAAGTTGCAGTACTGCACTTACTTGATATAAGGTAGTATCTTAGGACAGTTATTCAACACATACCAAACCATTTTGTCCAAATCTTTAGGTTTGTCCTCTTGTCGACTCTTCCCTGTAACTCGAACAGAATAATTGAAAACATTGAGCCTGGGATTGTCTTCACCCACCTCTTTGCTAAGCTAATCAGCTGTTTCAATGTATTTTGAGCAGAATGTCAACGCTTCTGTAGCAATGTAGGCCTCTGCAATGGAACCCTCAGGTCTAGCTCTGTTCCTAACATAGCCCTTGAAAGTGCCTAGCTGCCTTTCAATAGGGTACATCCAGCCATACTATACTGGACCTCTAAGTAGTGCCTCATCAGGTAGATGAACAGCCAAATGCACCATCACATCAAAGAAGGCTGGAGGATATATCTTCTCAAGGTCGCATAGGATAGTTGGTATCTTGTCTCTAAGACGCTCCAAAGCATCTATCCTGATATTCCTACTGCAGAGTTCCCTGAAGAATTGTCCCAACTTTGCAACTGCTCTGTATAAGTCAAGGCGGCCCAATCCTCTAAGGATAACAGGTAAAACCCTTTGAAGTAGGATGTGGCAGTCATGAGTTTTCAACCCTTGTACCTTGTTTCCATCTGCACTGACTCTCCTTTCAGGGTTGGAAGCAAATCCATGTGGGAATCTCACACGTGACAGGACCTCGCAGAATTCTTTTCTTTTTACCTTGTCCAAGACGTACACAGCTGGTGCCATATCCCGTGGTTTACCTTCATCTTGCACCTGCAAATCCTTTCTGATACCCAGGTGTGTCAAATCAACCCTAGATTTTAAGGTATCTTTCGTCTTGCCTTCAATATTAAGAACTGTGCCGATAATGCTGTCACATATATTTTTCTCGATGTGCATCACATCAAGATTATGCCGCAGATCCAAATCTTTCCAATACTCCAAGTCCCACAAAGTGGACCTGCGGGTAAACAATAATCTCTCTTCTACCCTGCCACACTTCCTTTTCCTGCTACCATTACCAGGATGGTTTCCTGGTGTAATATGCCTGACCTTCTCTAATTCCACTTGCAACTCATCGGCGGTGAGCCTCTTTGGCGCATCACGGTTTTCATGCTTTGCATTGAACACATGTTTTCACTATTTTCTAGGATACGGCTTGTCCTTGGCAAGGAAACGGTGGTGTCCAATGTAACAGATCTTGCTAAGTATTGCGTATGACAGCGGATTCCTGTCACAACGAACACATGCATTGTAACCATGTGTCGTTCGCCCTCACATAGTGCCCAAAGCCGGATAATCATGTATGCACCAAATTATAATAGCACGCAGAAAGAAATCAGCTGGTGGGCTGCTATATAGGTCTCGAGTGAGAACACCCTTCCATAGCTGTTGAAGTTCCTCCACAAGAGGCTCCATGAACAAATCAAAATCCTTTCCAGGACTTTTTGGACATGGGATGAGCAAGGCCATCATGTAGTTTGATTCTTTGGTGCAGACATTCGGAGGCATGTTGTAAGGGATAACAAGCATTGGCCACATGCTATATGTGGCGCTCTGGTGGCCAAATGGGTTAAATCCATCTGAAGCTAAGCCAAGTCTAATGTTTCTCGGGTCAGCAGCAAACTCTTTGTGTTTATCATTGAAGCTTTTCCACTCACTACCATGAGATGGATGGCTCATTACATTCTGATCTCTGTACTCCTGGTTCCTAGAATGCCACAATACATCCTCTCTTGTTTCAGCATCATGGAACAACCTCTGCAATCTTGGTGTAATTGGAAAATGTCTCAGAACATTATGAGGAATCCTCTTCACAGCATCGCCATCTTTCCATCTTGATGATTTGCATTTCGGGCATTCACTTAAGTTGGCATAATCCTTCCGGAACAGAACACAATTATTCTTACAAACATGGATCATATCATATCCAATTCCAACTGCACGAAGGAAATTCTTCATTTTACTGTAGGTGTGTGGCAGCTCAGACGCATCTGGGAAAGATTCGCGGAAAGCAGCCAACATCGCATCGAATGATTTGTTGGTCATCCGCTCAGATGTCTTCACCTGAAGAAAGGTGACCATAGCTGAGAATACTGACAGCTTATTTCCTGGGGTGACAGCAACGTTGCATTGTTCCAACATGCGGGCCCATTGTTTTTCTTCTGCAGGTGAAAGTTCACGGAATGCACGAGCATTTCGTAGCATTGTTTCAATGTTGGTCAAACTCACTGGCTCCGCCACCACCACCTCCTCCTCCTCTTCCACCTGAGCATCAGGCAGATCAAGATGGTGATCTGATGCTTCCACGTAGTCAATAACATTGACGTTCACAGCTTCACCATGATGAACCCACCTAGTATATGTGATCAACATCCCATACAAGTGTAGATGATTTTGCATAGTTGACTGGGGTCTTGTAACTGAATTCATACAACTGCTACACGGGCAGAGCACATTTGATTTCGGACCACCGTACTCAGCTCTGATAAAGTTCATGAAGTTTTCAACCCCCTCGACATATGCATCGGAGAATCTTCGAGCAGAAGTTATCCAAGTCTTGTCCATCTGTTAGACATACAAATTAGTTCTTCTACTAGATATTACAGGAAAAACATATATGCTTTTTTATGAAGTCCAGAAAAAAAATAACTAGGTCGATGTCTAAAGCTATGGCAAGATATTTGGACGAGCAGATCTAAGTAACAAACTATATGTAAAGCTAATTCATCAAATAGATTTGAGTGCCAAATTATGGCAGGTTGTTTCAGCAATCAATGAGGCCGAGCACACAACCATCGAACTATCAAAGGCCATCGCAGCAACAAAGATCGAGTATAAAATGGTGTAGAGCTATTTCACCTAACAGATTGGCTACTAGACCATGGCAATCTACGTCACAATAAATATATGGCGGGATATTTTAGCAACTAATCGGCCTTGGCATGCCATCTCAGCTAAGCAGATTGAGTGCAGAACAGGGCAAGGAAGCTTCTTAAGCAGAGCATATTGACAGTAAACTACTTCGGCAAACAGTGAGATTAATAGTGTCTATCAGCTAACATTCAGCGCTACACCGACATGAACGGGGCCTCAGTCTAGAATGCGCGTACAGTGGGAGAAGCTGACCGCCGTGCGTCTCCACACGAACGTTGCCAGCGGTGGCGGCGCTGACCGCCGTGTGCCTCCACAAGAACGTAGCTAGAGGTGGCGGCGCGGCTAGAGGACGACAGTCTACGAGAGCGTACTGTGGGAGCGAGAGGATCGCCGAACCGCATCGCCGACGTATCGGCGCGGTGGGGAGGGCGGCTTTGGTGGAGCGAGTGGAGTGGAGGGGGACAGGGGGGAGGGGGGTTTGGGGAATATTATTGGCTAGTTGGCCGATGGGCGGTTGAATCGAATTTGGGGGGAATTTTTGGGTGTGGGGGGGGGAGGATTTTTGCGCGGTGGGCGGGGGGAGTTTGGCACATGGTCGGTTTCTCCAAGTGCAGTCCCACGTGTTAGTGAAGAGGCAAGCCGAAGCGCGTTCCGTTTGCGTGAGCCATGTGCAGGACCGAACGTGTGTGTGGTGCAATGCGACCGCGACAGGAGTGCTATGAGTGTACCGCCTTTTTCCTTTTAAACTAGGTGCTTTGCCCCCTCAAAAAAAATTGTTGCTTTGCGCGATCCATCGATACTAGCTACTACTAGTAATCCGGTAATCCCGACTAAAACTGCCCGACCGGGTCTTTTCCCGCGCAATATGCTGGGAGGTTGGCTTAGTTGGGTTTTTAGGACGAGTAATGCTACACCTACGTAATCCCAGTTACGTAATTAACGTAATGTGAAACGTGTGAGCTGTTGATTGTAGATTGGGGGGAGGGAGGGGCCCACCACCATGAAAATCAGGGGAGGAGAGAGAGAGGCAATTTACGTTAACCCTTTCGTAGGTTCCCGTAGATGTAGAAAGATGTGAAATGCATGAATGTGTAGTGGACGTACTATTGGAGTGCCTAAGATAATTTGTGTATGTATAGACCCTATGTGTTTATTTTACTTCGCATGTTAGATTTGTCTCGGTTCAATAAAAAGCAGAGTTGGTGATGATGGTGTGCCTGTCATCCTGCAATATAGGCCGTCCGATCTATATCTAACGGATAGGAAGGAAACTATGACAATTTACCCGCACTGCTCTCCACATTTGCAGATAAGGCTTTCCCTCGTTCATCCTTTTCGCCCACAAGATCTTGATCTTCCGTGCAACACACGGGCATCTTGCTAGTACTCCTACAATATGTATATTATTGTGAAAGTTCATATACACCGGCCGAGATTAATGCAAACATGGAAGATTTTCATTACATTTCGAACTTTTATAGGACATAAAAATAAAAGAAACCCAACCCTAAACCTATTCTACGGCGGTGACTGACGTCCTCCATCTGCGATCTCTATGTACGGGGGCGGGATTCAAGACCCGTGAAGTGAAGGTGCGGTCTCCGGCGAGGAAGAGTAGAACACGGGATATGGACCGGCCAGTTGGCACACCATGCCCTGCCGCCTCCCATGCCCTACTCATCCTCGGAGGAGTCCCCGACCTCGGCGGTGTCGGACATTGGACGGCGACAAGTAGGACGCGTGGCTGACGGTGCTCCCGTCCTCGGCCGCCAGCGTGGCCACCGCTTGTGCAGTCGCGTCCGCGTCCGGCTACGCCGCTATTGCGTCGCGAGAGGCAACTTGAGCGAGGGCAGCGACCTTGAGATTCATCCCCGAAGACAAGCTCTCCCGCAGAGCGTTCGCACTTGCGGTCATGGCGGATGTGGTGCCAGGTAGGAGGACGATGCGCTATGGTGTGGAGGTTAGCTGGGCATTGCCGCTTTAAGTAGCGCATTCCGGTGAGGCCAAGCCTCCGGGTGCGTCATTAAGTCGCCAGAGTTGGTTCCTTGGGCACCGAGCCTCTTAACGACGACATACGAACGGATGGCATGAATGCGGGCAACTGGCGCCGGCTGGGAACGCACCGCGCGACGACACGAGGGACGAGGGTTTTGGTGTGCCAGGGTAGTCAGCTGCAGTCGTGGCAACGTTGGAGATTCCCTTTGCTCACATGCGATCCCCGCATGTCATTGGAAAAGCAAGATGACCCGGCATGGTCTCATGTCCAGAGGATGCAGTTGGCCGCGCTACACCACTCCGCGGACGCGTCGCGGCGCCCCGTGCATCCTCGACGAGCCAGGTGTTGGGGTGTGTTTGGATTGTGGCCAAAGTGCACCTTACCAAAATTTTGGTCATGACCCAAAGATTGGTCTTTGTTTGGATGGTTGCCATTTTTTTGGCATGCCAATGAACTCTAGCCAACTCTAGTTCATTTTTCTTGCCAATGTCGGCCAAATCATGGGCAACCAATACCTCAACCAAAATTTTGGTCATGACCGAAAGATTGGTCTTTGTTTGGCTGGTTGCCATTTCTTTGGCATGCCAATGAACTCTAGCCAACTCTAGTTCATTTTTCTTGCCAATGTCGGCCAAATCATGGGAAACCAATACCTCAACCAAAATTTTGGCTACCCAATGCTTTGATGGGGCAACCTTGGGCACAAACCAAACATACCGTTGGTCGTGCCACAGCACTAACGCCACCCTCGGCACACTGAAACCGACTGTGTCTAGCTACGATATGAGCATGTCGCTCACCGCGGTCGCCGTGTCCAGAGGCGGTGCTGGAGCTGCGCCCCATTGTTGGCCCCAACTACCCACATGAACGGTTGTCGGTGGCGAGGAGGTCATGGGCCAGCTCCTCCATTGGACTAGTCTGCCCCACATGTCGGTTTCCCTGTTTTCCCAGCCATATTCGAGCGTCAGTGCTCCGCGTTGCGCATTAGGCCTTTCACTATGTAGGCCAAGCGAGACAACTTATTGTTTATTTGAGCCGTTCAAGTATAATCATGTGGCGTTTGCTTATTTCTCATTCCTCTCCAACCCTCTTCTCCATCGATCATGTCGCCCTCCAGTCGAGTCCATCCTCCCGCATGCCTCATTTGAACATTCCGCCGAGTATCATTCGCATGTACCCACCATAGTCCTCTTTCAATAGATCTCCGGACCCCGAGATGAAATCGAGAGGGAACGAGTGGGGGCACGTGATACCTAAGGCGGATTCAAAATTTTGAACCGGTGATCATAGTATCCGCAAATCATATATAAAGGGTATTCGATGTTCGTTTCGTTTTTGAATGTACAATATACTCCCTCCTATCCTTTCAAGTTTACATATATGTTTTATGTGTAGTCAAAGTATCTCTACTTTGATCAAAAAGGTATCAACATTCAACAACGCCCAATCAATATTGTTAGATTCGTACGTACTCCTAGATTTGTACTCAAGATGGTTTCCAATTTGACTATTGACAAGATTAATAGTACATGAAATGTATAATGTGAAAATTATATCATTGGAAACTCCTTTCACATACGAATTTGACCGTATGCTTTGTGTATGTTGCATGTCATATATTATTACTCTAACATTTGGTCAAAGTTAGCCTCGAAAAACGCATTAGACCCTGTATGCTTTGTGTAAGTTGCATGTCATATATTATTACTCTAACATTTGGTCAAAGTAGTATAGTGGAAGTGGATCCTCTGACGTAGGTATCCCTGCCTTACCCTCCCTTTCGGACACATACTGGCAGACCCCATGCTTGCTAGGCCCCGCATGTCAGTTACTCAATGGGTTCGGCCACGTCAGGGGATCCTCATCCGTAGTATACTCCCTCTATTTTTATTTACTCCGCATAAAACGGAGGGAGTGGTGGTATAATAAATGACGCGGGCGGGGGAGGGACGTCGGTTTGCTCTCAACTGCTTTCCCACAAGCGAGCAAAAACGCAAAACGAAGCGCGTTCCATTTGGTGAGCGACGTGGAGGGTCCAGCATGTCGGGCTGCAACGCGAACGCGACAAGAGCAATGTACAGTCAAAACCGATTAACCGATCGTCACCAGAACCACTATTCACACCAGAACCTTCACTGCTCGGCCTACGCCAGCCACTGCCCTAAAACCACACCAAATCTCCAGCTCGTTCCCCCACCTTTCGATCCCCTAGCCCACATCAAGCGTCCCCTAGTTCCCCGAAAAGCCATGGTGCGCCGCAAGATCAGTTACTACAATATGCTGACGCTGGAGCGCCGCGCAGAAATTGCGGCGGCGGTCGGCGCCACAGACCTCCGTTCCCAAGCTCGCTTTGCGGCGGGCCAATCCCCGAGTTCTCTTGAGCCAAGCTACGAGGAGGAGGAAGCCGATCCAATGTTCATGGCGGAGGTCGCGGCGCAGAAGGCACCCGATGGGTATGAGATGATGGATGTCGACTTCGTGCCGGCGTTCGAGTCCCCCATGGTGTAGGCGGACTAGTGGTTCAACATGGCGATACTAAAGGAGGACCGGGAGGCAGAGGCTCAACTCGACACGGAGCGCGCGCATGCTGCTGCCATCAAGGCTCTCCTGGAGGCGGAACCGGATGTCGTGGATGTGAACCGGGCGGCGGAGGCTCAACTTGAGGTGGAGCGCGCGGATGCCACCGCCATCGAGGCCCTCCTGCAGGCGGAACCGGACGTCTTGGACTTGAACCGGGCGGTAGAGGCTCGACTCGACGCAGAGCACGCGGATGCCGCTCTCATCGACGCCCTCCTGCAGGCGGAACCAGATGTCCTGGACTTGAACCGGGCGGCGGAGGCTCGACTCGACGCGGAGCGCGCGGATGCCGCTGCCATCGAGGCCCTCCTGCAGGCGGAACCGGACATCGTCGACTTGAACCAGGCTGTGCTCTCGTCCGTGCAGAGCGCCCGCACGCTCCGCTTGAACGAGTAGCTGGAGGCCGAGGACAACCACGGTGCGGAGACACACGTCGGCAGCGACGGCTGGTTCGCACCGGCAGCCAAAGACGACGAGGCCGTCTCTTTTCGTGAGCAGTGATAGTTTTTCTTTATGTTGTTGTTTTTCTGGATCTTTTGCTGTGCAAAAAAATATATTTGTTATGGAAGTCGCCTGACTTGGGTCAGTCTACCATTTCAAGCGGCTGGATGAATATCCTACATCTCCTAACCCTTCTTTCCTTCTTCCTCACCTCCTCTTCTTCCCGAACAGACCACCGCACGGGCCATACGGATACTCCCCAACATGTGGTTGGATAAACATACTGTATGAAAGAAAATTATGTGTCAGCGATAGGATGGCTGAGTTTGGTTTGTTCACATGCGACAACATGTGTCAGTGAGGGTGCGTTCCCTTGGTTGGGTTTGCAGCGTGCAGGAGAGACTGTGTGAGGGTGCGGTGCGACCGTAGCGTGCAGGAGCGACCATGTGAGGGTGCGGTGCGACCGCGACAGCCGTGCACAAGTGTACCTCCTTCTCATTTTGAAAATTTAGGCAAGCTTGGCAAAAATGTGTGGCGAAGTTTGGCAATGCAAGGCCTAGACCCAAATAGGATAAGTACGTACGTACTAGGAGTACTAGTGTTAAAAAAGAAAGGCGGGGGTTTCCTTCGCGGGATTTAATCGATACAAATCCTCGTTTCACGTGTCAATTAATGCATATTTTTTTCTCCAAAGACCAAAGAGCTAACCATCTCACTCCTCATCGCTTGATTAATGTAGCGCCATGCAAACCAACCTTCTCACTTCCGCATGCATGCATGTCGTCTCTCTCTCTCTCCCTGTCCATCTCTCTACACGCATGCGCCTCTCGCTCTCTCTCCTGTTTCTGCATGCAAGCAGCTCTCTCTGCCTTGGGAAGATGCGAAGCAGATGGGAAAGAGAGATGGGATTACTGCATGCACGCATGCGGTGGAAAGGGATGGAGGGCCCGGTTGGAAAGAGCAGTGAAAAAATGCCAATGCGCAGAGCATTGCGGGGAAAACGAAATTTTCTTAGACGCAGACAAAAAAGGACCGGAGGGAGTACTACCAGGAGTACTACTAGGGACACTCTGTTTTGTCTATGTATTCACACATGTATCAAGTTTCCGGTTAATACAATTCTAGCATGGATAATAAACATTTATCATGATATAAGGAAATATAAATAACAACTTTATTATTGCCTCTAAGGCATATTTCCTTCACCATTGTCACGACGATCAAACTTCGCCATTCTCATCAACATCCTTCTCCCTCTCTATACAACGATCTACTCTCTCTACCCCGTTGTAATCTTTACTTGGGCATGTGTTTGATGCTATATATTATTATCCAATGATGTGTTGCATCTCTATTACATCTGAGTAGTTTCTTTTTGTCCTATGGGTTGATTGTGATATTCTATGGTTGATATGAATTGTATGTTATTATGGTGTCGTCCTATGGTGCCCGCCATTTCGCGCACACATGTGGGATTCACAATTTTGGGTGTTCCAATATGTGATAGATTTGCTTGTGGTGGGTCGTGGGTGGCTGGACTGACTGGAACCAATGCCATAGTTTGTGAGTTGTTGCATATGGGATTAAAGGGGGTGTTAGAACTTAGTGCTATGTTGGGTTTTACCTTAATGAATATTTGGTATTTACGGAGGCTTGCTAGAGTTCCAATTATAAGTACTTGTAGTATAGATTTTGCTACTTGTTAGCATAGGCCTCTCCCGCATAAAAAACTGCAATAGAGAATTATCACTATCGTTTCATAACCGATTGCCTAGGGACAATCCTTTTATTATTTTTTCTTCCAAATCCAATTTTATTTGTTTTCCTTTTATTTGAATAGCACCTATTTTTTATTTCAGGTTCTTTATATCCTTGCAAAGCTATCTTTCTTACACGCAAAGTAGTTTTATTTCTCGTTTCTAGGTAAAGCAAACGTTTAGTGTGCGTATGGTTGTATCAGTGGTTGATAGAAGTTGAGAGAATATTAATTCTACCTTCAGCTCCCCGTTGGGTTCAACACTCTTACTTATCGAAAAGGCTTTTCGACTACAACTTATCCCCTACTTGTGGATTATCACACTACCTCTCTCCCCTCATAAGTTACCCCGTTAGCTTTCCATCCATTATCGATTGTTGCGATATCTATCTCTCTGGTTGGTGTGCTCTTGTCTCTTGGGGTGGCAAGCTGGTTCTTCTCTCGGGCCTCAACAACCTACCCACTTATTACATGCTCTATTTCCCCCTCCCTATCCAAGCCCTAGAAGCCATTGACAAATGTAGACACACCTTTTTCTGCTCAAATGATGAGGTTTTCTTCGAGGGGAATGTCTAGTTACTTGGGACAAAGTTTTTACTCCTAAATTTGAAGGTGGCCTGGGTGTCAAAAACTTACGCGAAAAAATTTGTGTCTACTACTGAAATTTGCTTGCAAATTTTTACATGCCACAAACTTACTTTGGAAGGATTGTGTTCTTCACCTTTCGCCCTCCATCTCGGTCTCGGCAAGAACAACTCCTTCCTTGCTAGGACCATTTTTAAACACTTGCAGATCTTAAGAGAGATTTCCCAATGCACCATTAGTGATGGTCGCTCCACTTTTGTTGTTAGATCATTGGCTAAAGCCGGAACCCCTGGATCTAGTTTTTCCTTCCCCTTTTTCCACCACACAAACCAAAATGCCTTGGTAGCCATTATTTTGCAGGATGGAATTGAACTTGCTCTTCATAAATGGTTGACCTCTACTACGGTCGCAGAGCTTGCCTCTCTAAACTCTTTGTTGTAGGATGTTGGTCCCTCCCAAGTCCCAGACATTCATCGGTTGCTTAATGGGGATGTATTCTCCACTCATGGAGCTTACAAAACTCTTTTTGACTAGCTCACAGACACTCTAGTTGCTGAAATCTGGGAATTAAGATTTCAAAACAAGTTATGATCATTGGCTGGCTTTTCCACCTTGATCGTTTGAACAAAGGAAGAACATGCACAAGAAGACCATTCTGGATTTAGACGTTTGCCAAAGATGTAATCAGGAAATGGAGGACCGAGACCACCTATTTTTCTCATGCCCGTCTACTCGCAAGATTTGACAGACAACAGGTCTATGCCCGCGTTCCACACCCTCCGCAGATCTCTTCTCCACTCCCATGTCACGGGTCCTGCCCAACTCTGTCCGCCCTTCATGTTACTTCTTATTTTGTGGAAGATTTAGGATGCAAGGAACAAGAAAGTCAAGTCTTCCAAGATTTAAATATTGATGCAAACAGTTCTATAGCCGCTATCCTTGATGATTTAATTATTTGGTCACACCGTCTCAAGTCTGAGACGTTAACAGGCCATGCCGGTTTGTGTCGTGAGTTACTGTCATCTCGCAACTAGTAAAATTGCCTTTTTGAAATATATTCAGGTGTGGAGTGAAGGAAATATGCCCTAGAGGTAATAATAAAGTTGTTATTTATATTTCCTTATATCATGATAAATGTTTATTATTCATGCTAGAATTGTATTAACTGGAAACTTAGTACATGTGTGAATACATAGACAAACAGAGTGTCACTAGTATGCCTCTACCTGACTAGCTTGTTAATCAAAGATGGTTAAGTTTCCTGGCCATAGACATGAGTTGCCATTTGATGAACGGGATCACATCATTAGAGAATGATGTGATTGACATGACCCATCCGTTAGCTTAGCACTATGATCGTTTAGTTTATTGCTGTTGCTTTCTTCATAACTTATACATGTTCCTATGACTATGAGATTATGCAACTCCCGAATACCGGAGGAACACTTTGTGTGCTATCAAACGTCACAACGTAACTAGGTGATTATAAAGGTGCTCTACAGGTTTCTCCGATGGTGTTTGTTGAGTTGGCATAGATCGAGATTAGGATTTGTCACTCCAATTGTCGGAGAGGTATCTCTGGGCCCTCTCGGTAATGCACATCACTATAAGCCTTGCAAGCAATGTGACTAATGAGTTAGTTACAGGATGTTGCATTACAGAACGAGTAAAGAGACTTTTCGGTAACGAGATTGAACTAGGTATGATGATACCGACGATCGAATCTCGGGCAAGTAACATACCGATGACAAAGGGAACAACGTATGTTGTTATGCGGTTTGACCGATAAAGATCTTCGTAGAATATGTAGGAACCAGTATGAGAATCCAGGTTCCGCTATTGGTTATTGACCGGAGATGAGTCTCGGTCATGTCTACCTAGTTCTCGAACTCGTAGGGTCCGCACGCTTAACGTTCGATGACGATATGTATTGGTAGTTATGTGATTTGATGTACCGAAGGTTGTTCGGAGTCCCGGATGTGATCACAGACATGACGAGGAGTCTCAAAATGGTCGATACATGAAGTTTGATATATTGGAAGGTTATGTTTGGACACCGGAAAGGTTTCGGGTAGGTTCGGGCATTTTCCGGAGTACCGGGGGGTTACCGGAACCCCCCGGGGGTTAATGGGCCTTCATGGGCTTTAGTGGAAGAGAGAGGAGGCGGCCAAGAGGAGGGGCACACCCCCAAGACCAATCTAAATTGGGGAGGAGGGTCGGCCCCCCTTTCCTTCTTCCCCTCTTCCCTTTCCTTCCCCCTCCTAGTTGGACTAGGAAAGGGGGGAACCTACTCCTAGTAGGAGTAGGATTCCCCCCTTGGGGCACGCCTGTCGGTGTCAAAACTGGCGGATCTCGGGTAGGGGGTCCCGAACTGTGCGTCTAGGATCGATGGTAATAGGAGATAGTGGACACGATGTTTACCCAGGTTCGGGCCCTCTCTATGGAGGTAATACCCTACGTCCTGCTTGATTGATATTGATGGATATGAGTGTTACAAGAGTTGATCTACCACGAGATCGTGATGGCTAAACCCTAGAATCCTAGCCTATATGATTATGGTAATGAGTATATCCTTTCTGGACTAACCCCTCCAGTTTATATGGACACCGAGAGGGATCTAGGGTTTTGTGACGCCCCAAGACCGGAGCTTCAGGTGCCTTCCATGATTTCCGAGTTTCGTCGTGTGATTTGTTTGGTTCGTTGCTTTCTTCTTTGCATCTTTTGCATTGCATCATGTCATCATGCCATCTTTTTCTCAACAATCAAATCGTATGGATCTTCAATTCATTTAAATCGAGTGATATTCACATCGTGATTCTCTTTATAACATATCCTCCAATATTAGGGGGCTATAATAAATATTCCATCCTTTGGAATTTACCACAACACACTTGCAAAATATTCCATGCTTTTCTTACTAAATTCCTTGTCTCCAAACTTTGCCCTAAATTCTTTCTTCACTTTCCGGAGTTCCACCAAAAACCTCAACATTTTTGGACACTCCTAAAACCTCGTCCGAGTTCAAACCCATTTGAATTTTATTCAAATGAGTTTGAATTCTTATCGTTCGATCTGGCCTTTTTCTATTTTCTCGGAACAAGCACATTTTTGTGAGTCCGGGAAAATTATCCGCATGTCGAACTTCTTCCCCTAACACCTCCTTGCTTTTTCTTCTCTTCTTTGTTATTTTTTCTGTTTTAGAAATAAGAGAGAGGAGTTCAGCCAGCAGGCCTCCTGGCCTTTTTCCTCTCCCCACCTAATTGGCCTAAGGTCTAGCCGCCGACCTCCCAAGGCCTAGGCGCAACCCCCTTCTCTACTGGGCCGGCCTCCCAAGGCCCAGCTCTAACCCTAGCGCTACCTAGCCCGATGCCCACGCGCACCTCCCCCTCTCGAGCCCCTCCTTCCTCCTGGCGCCGCCAGACATGCATCGAGGGAAGGGCACCGCAAGAGCCCCGCGCCCGATTCATTCTCCTCCTCGTTCCCGATCCCTGTCCTGAGCTCCTCCAACGAGCACCCCTGCCTTGCCCCGCCATGGATGCCCGCAAGTCTTTGCCGCCACGCTGGCCATCAACTCCGGCTAGCAGCAGCCTCCGCTCGCGATCTGCTCTGCTGCTGCTCTTCTAGTGCTACCAGCTCCTTCTCCCTCGCGCGGCTCTTTCCCTGCCTCCACCGCGAGCCCACCATGGCGCCGCTGCCTCGCTGTAGTTGCGGCTGTGCTTGCTGCTGCACCTCCTGCTGGCCCCTGCTGAGGCATGGCCGCCTCATCAGCAAGCTGGCCTCCACCCCTCCCGCGCTGCGCCCCTGCCGGCCTCACCAGGATTCGTCAAGTTCAGCACCGCCGCGCCCTCTGACCTCCCCTGTTACCCGCGTCGTCGCCGTTCGTCTATAACCGTGGGACCGCTACTTCGTCATCCACCTCGGCTCTGGCCACCATGGACGCCTCATGCCCAAGATCTTCCTCCTTTGCGGTGTAGAGCTGCACCACCACCACCTCGAGGCCCCTTGCAGTCTTCGTTTCAGAACGCCAAGAAGCCGATGGCACTAGGGTGTGCCAAGTTCCACTAATGTTGACCCCGGACATCTACGATACGTGGACCTCTACAATCGATGTGGAACCGTCAAGTACAACTACTCTACGTTGATACAAGAATCACTACCGTCGCAAGAACCGAGACCGGCAAGTCCGAAGACCCCAAGAACCATGACATTTGACACATAGTACCACTACTTTTGCCGTGTACATCTACCGTCGCCGATGATCCATGTAGCACAAACGCGAGATGTGTACCACTACTTCCCCTATCGCCGTGAGTACCTCTACCGACCCCGACCATCGGAGCATGTACGACGACCGTCTCGAAGACTGGTGGACCATACCACGTCAAGTTACACTACCGTCACGAGTACCACTACCGTCGACCCTCGAAGCCTCCGTGGACGTCAAGTTCCTTGCCGTGACCTCGAACATCTACGGAAAATTGTGCGACTAAGAACGTGAACGACTACCATCATCGTGAACCACTACCATCACCGAGGACAGATAGTACCACTACTTCCACTACGACCGCCCCAGGAACGGCTACTTCCTCTATGAACTCGAACCGCCTCGAAAACGCACGCTTCAAAGGTATAACTGCTGGGACGACCGTTTGAGAACGATTGCTTGTGTTGTATGAGATGCACCCTTTGTCTGCACCGTGTCCGTAGTGTCTCTCGTTTCCATGCCATCGACTCGTGGGAACCCAGTAATCGGGATCACCCCACCATCTTGTATGGCACGCTCATGTCACTTTTCCTTTTGCACCGGTATCTCCAGGAGCTACCGGAACCGATATGTTGCCATGGCATCATTTTCAGATTCGTTGCCGTGGCACCCCTTTCGTTTCCGCCACGATGACAAATGCCTCATATCTTATCATGTCAACATTTTCACAAATACTGCATAAAACTTGCACATGTCATTTGCATCATGATAATAACTTTTAAATGTTTAAAATTGTTGTTGCACCAAATTGCTAAATGCATATCGGGATTTACCGGAATTGTTGTTCGTTATTTCCGGCCTCATTTAAATTTGACTAGATAGTTAGTTTAATTATGCTTCACCTCTTGCCATGTTAATCAACATTTAATATTGATGGGTACCTAAACAAGAGAGAACTAAATAAGTCATGTGGTGTTTCGTCAATATGCAACGGAGTTTCATATTGAGCTCCACTTAATTTGCAGTATTGTTTGTGCACTTTGCCATTCCATGCATATTTAAACTGGACATGCATCATACTTGGTTTTGCATCATGCTATGTGATGGTTGTTTACTATGTTGCTTGCTTCTTTCCGGGTTGCTTCCCTCGTTAGCTTCAGTTCCGTTCCAGAGTTGTGAGGATTCTTTTGACTATGTCCGTTTGTCTTCTTCATGGACTCGTTCTTCTTCCTTGCGGGATCTCAGGCAAGATGACCATACCCTCGAAATCACTTCTATCTTTGCTTGCTAGTTTCTCGCTCTATTGCTATGCCACAATACCTACCACTTGCTATATCATGCCTCCCATATTGCCATGTCAAGCCTATAACCCACCTTTCCTAGCAAACCATTGTTTGGCTATGTTACCGCTTTTGCTCAGCCCCTCTTATAGCGTTGTTAGTTGCAGGTGAAGATGAAGTTTGTTCCATGTTGGAACATGGTTATGTTGGGGTATCACAATATCTCTTATTTAATTAATGCATCTATATACTTGGTAAAGGATGGAAGGCTCGGCCTTATGCCTGGTGTTTTGTTCCACTCTTGCCGCCCTAGTTTCCGTCATACCAGTGTTATGTTCCTTGATTTTGCATCCCTTACGTGGTTGGGTGTTATGGGAACCCCTTGATAGTTCGCTTTGAATAGAACTCCTCCAGCAAGGCCCAACCTTGGTTTTACCATTTGCCACCTAAGCCTTTTCCCTTGGTTCTGCAGACTCAAGGGTCATCTTTATTTTAACCCCCCGGGCCAGTGCTTCTCTAAGTGTTGGTCCGAACCAGAGCCACTTGCAGCGCCACCTCGGGGAAACTTGAGGGTTGGTTTTAGCTGTACGTAGTGTTCATCCGGTGTTGCCCTGAGAACGAGATATGTGCAGCTCCTATCGGGATGTCGGCGCAACGGGCAGTCTTGCTGGTCTTGTTTTACCATTGTCGAAATGTCTTGTAACCGGGATTCCAAGACTGATCGGGTCTTCCCGGGAGAAGGAATATCCTTCGTTGACCGTGAGAGCATGTGATGGGCTAAGTTGGGACACCCCTACAGGGTTTTGAACTTTCGAAAGTTGTGCCCGCGGTTATGTGGCAGATGGGAATTTGTTAATGTCCGGTTGTAGAGAACTTGAAACTTAACTTAATTAAAATGCATCAACCGCGTGTGTAGCCGTGATGGTCTCTTCTCGGCGGAGTCCGGGAAGTGAACACGGTCCTTGTGTTATGGTTGAATGTAAGTAGTTTCAGGATCACTTCTAGTTTCTCGACCGTGCGTTGCTTCTCTTCTCGCTCTGATTTGCGTATGTTAGCCACCATATATGCTTAGTGCTTGCTGCAGCTCCACCTCACTACCATTTCCTACCCATAAGCTTAAATAGTCTTGATCTCGCGGGTGTGAGATTGCTGAGTCCTCGTGACTCACAGATACTTCCAAACAGTTGCAGGTGCCGATGATACCAGTGCAGGTGACACTCCCAGCTCAAAGGGGAGCTGGATGAAGATCCTGTTCGTTGTGTTGTTTCATTTCCTGTTGATCAGTAGTGGAGCCCAGTTGGGACGATCGGGGACCTAGCATTAGGGGTTGTCTTCTTTTATTTTGGTTCTGTAGTCGGACCTTGATTGTATTCTTGATGATGTATGTTAACTTGTATTTGTGTGAAGTGGCGATTGTAAGCCAACTCTTTATCCCTTTCTTATTCAGTACATGGGATTGTGTGAAGATTACCCCTCTTGCGACAAACCTACCATGCGGCTATGCCTCTAAGTCGTGCCCCGACACGTGGGAGATATAGCCGCATCGTGGGTGTTACAGGTTTAGATAGAGTCGGTTACATAAGAAGGAATCTTCATAGTCGGTTGCCAAGCTTGCCTTCCACACCAAGGAGAGTCCAATCCGGACACCAGTACAGTATTCGGTCTTCATGTCTTCACAACCCATCAGTCCAGCCCATGGATAACAGGACGGACGACCGAGGACCCCTTAGTCCAGGACTCCCTCAGTAGCCCCTGAACCTGGCTTCAACGACGAGGAGTCCGGCGCGCAAATTATTTTCGGCATTGCAAGGCGGGTTCCCTTCTATCCGAACTTCCAAGATAGTCTTCGGATGCGATAATAGTATCCGGACCTATCACACACACCATACATAACCGTAGAGAGAATATATATTTGCACACGAGTCTAATCTGCTGACAGCTTTTACAATATGACATCACGTCTGTCCGGTCATAATTTTGAACCGTTTTTCGTCTGCCGACCCATATTTCGAGACGTGGTTGCCATCGGCATGTCTTGTCGAAGCAGAGATCATGCCCCCTTATTACGGTATTCTCATCAATACGGGTGTGGGTAACCTAACCATGCCGTTTATACAACCCTTGGGAATAGGCGAATCTTAAGGCGAGTGAGGAGGCGTTCAATATTCGTTGCCTTTATAAGGGGATAAGGATCCCCTCTTCCTCTCTCACGCCCTCTCTCTGTCTCCGCCTTTCCAATATCGAGCTCCAGCGCCCAAGTTCTCATCTCCTTTCCACCCAAGCAACCATGTCCGGATCCGGAGGTCAAGGCAAGTGGATGGTCTCCTCCATCAAGGAGGAGAACATTACGGAGCTTCGGGCGGCTGGATACTTGGCGAAGGAGATCACTCACCGCCTGCCGACCGAGGGACAAGTCGTCCCCACGCCGAAGCCCACCGACAGGGTAGTGTTCCTCCCCCATTTCTTCCGCGGGCTAGGGTTTCCACTCCACCCTTTCGTCTACGGGATGATGTATTATTATGGGATAGATTTCCATGATTTTTCCCCGAATTTCTTCCTCAACATCTCGGTGTTTATCGTCGTGTGTGAGGCCTTCCTCCGCATCCAACCCCACTTCGGGCTGTGGCTCAAAATCTTCAACGTGAAGCTGAAGGTGGTGGATGGCTAGCACGCGGAGTGCGGAGGAGCTATGGTGAGCAAGCTGTCCAATGTATCCTGACCCAAAGGCACTTTTGTGGACACCGTGAAGGAGTGGCAGAAGCAGTGGTTCTACATCATAGAACCTCGCGGCACCACCTGGGCCGTAGCTGCCGAATTCTACTCTGGCGCTCCCATGCAACTCACCTCCTGGGTCGAGAAGAGTCCGGACTGGGGTTCCCCCGACGAGGTGATAGCGCTGCAGACGCGCGTTCAGAGCATGTCAACCAAGAAAGTCAAGCTCGTTGATGTGATCTAGGTGATGCTGGTTTGCCGGGTCCTTCCGTGCCAGCGCCGAAGCCGTCCTCTATGGGAATTCAACCCGAAGAAGGATCATACCCTGGTGAGGCTCTTCAAGACTACTCACGAAGGCGCCTGGAAGTTGCTCTTTAAGGGCAACGAGAAACCACCGGCCATGGATTCAGACCGTGGTCACGATTGTAAACACCTCGCCAGTGAGGTATGCTATTTTTCGATGTATCCCCAACTTAATTGTTTCAAGGATGATGTCTGAGCTTATCATTGCATTTCCAGGACTAGATGGAGAGGGCGAAGCGGATCCAGTGTCTGGCTCCGCTGCCTGAAGAACCGGTCATCCTGTGTCTAGCGAAGATGCTGGTGCCGACACCTTATAAGGCGCCGGAGAAGAAGGCCAAGAATACGGACAAGGGGGCCAAGAGTGGCCCCCATCGCAAGGGAACTTCGGACGTGACGTCCGAAGATGACGAAGCCCATTCCTCTGTCCCTAAGGACAATGGAGAGGAAGAGGAGGAGGAGGAGGAGGAAAACAACCCTCCCCCTGAGGAGAGGAAGAGGGCGGCCTCGGCGCATCCGGAGGTGGAAACGCCCAAGAAGGGGAAGAGCGTCCCAGTGGTCAACACCGCGTGGGACGTTGATAGCAGTCCGGAGAGATGCCCCCGCACTAAGCCCCATGATGCATCGTAAGTGACATGGCTCGCTCATGCGCACATCTAGCCCTTTCTCTTCATTATCATGACATAGTTAATGGTGCTATTATAGTCCGGCCCGTGACCTCATCCAACGATCCTCATCTGGAGGTTCGTTGGCTCCATCAGAGATGGCGAGCATGTCGCCACCGCCTGCTTATTCCCCCGGAGCCGGGGCGACACCGAAGTGTTATCCCGAAGGACCGCTCCGAGCCGGGGAGGAGCCCAGGACGCTGTCCGGGAGGCTCCACAAGGCGAAACCTCCACTGCCAGACACATGGGGGAGCCGATCCCCATGGAGATTGGCGTAGAGGACCGCATCCAGTTCGGCCCTTAGCCGAATACGATTCCGGAGGCCCATACGGCTCCGGAGTCGGGCGAGCAGCCCCCTTTGAAGGAGTGGGATGCGACGCTTCCACCGGTGGCCCTTGTCCATCCAGGGGCGCCGGATAACCTGATGGAAGCGCTTCCAGGCGCCTCTGTCGTGGACGAGCACCGTGTCCTTATGGGTGCAGTGATCGAGAAGATTCAGCCCGCCAAGAGTGGACTGCATGAAGCCTACAGCAGCCTGTTGACAGATTTCGAGGTAAGAAAGCGAAAAACCCCCTTGTAGCCAGTAGCCCCTGAGACACTATCCGGTGTTCGGCAAGAAGAACCGGACGAAGGATCAGTCTTCTGTTTTAGGAGACTAACGCAATATGAATGAATAAGCAGGCGTCGCTGTTGGCTGCGACCTCCCATGCTACCGAAGTCTCTGAGCTGAGGCAGAGGCTAGAGCGGACCGAGAACGAGCTCGGCGAGGTTGAGGTTCGGCTCCAGGAGAAGCAAGGTGAGTAACGACCTGCTATGTGATGTAGGGTAGAACCCTATTTGCCCGATCTTTCACGAAAGGAGCGGACCCCAACTAAGAACACGAAGAACACGAGGAAGAACGGAGGGAAATCACAAGGGGAAACACTCAAGAACAAGTCCAATCACACATCCACTAGACAATCAAACACACAAGATCCACAAGGTACATGAACAACAAAGGGAAAGATACAAGGTAAGGTTCATCTCCATGAGGAGGTCTTGATGGTAGAGTTCATCCCAAATCCAAAGGAGATGGGGGCTTGAATCCTAGAAGGATCTTCCCACACGGGGGTCTTGAATCCAAGGTGGATCTTCTCCGAAGAGGGGCCGCGGTCTCTCTCGTGGAGTAGATCCGTAATGGATGAGCAAAGCTCTATCTCTAAATGAGCTACGACTTTGCTAACCCTCAAAAGGAGGAGGTGGAGGAGTATATATAGTCTAGGGCCATGAAGGGGTAAGTGAGGGCGAAGGGATACATGGGCTCGGCCTGATACACTGTGCACAGGTAGGCGTTGGACGTCCGATGGGTACCGGACGTCCGGTGGCTCAGGACGGTCCGGACGTCCAACGCGCGTCAGACGTCCGCTGATTCTTCTCGGGACAGGTGGTGCTAGATATCCGGTCGGCGTCGGCCGTCCGTCGTTTTGCTTCTGGATCAGTGGCACCAGATTTCCGGTAAGCGTCGGACGTCCAGTGCCTGGGACTTGTCGGACGTCCGGTGAACATCGGTCATCCACGCGCTGTAGAGTGTCGGACGTCCGGTGGCACGTCGGACGTCCGGCCGCTGTAGATTCTGCAGCTCCGTCTTCTTCCATCTTCGCTTCCACGCTTCCCTCGCGGATGGTGTAGTTGTACACTTGCACTCGCACTCCTCCTCCTCGTCCGTACCGTTCCGACAATACCTATGCATGCACACGATTGGAGTGTCAAGTAGTATACCATCCTCGAAGTGAGCACATGTAAAGGAGATGATTCACCTTTGTGTATGTGAAGTAGATGTCGCACGTGTCACTTGCCAAACGGACTCTTGACATGGTGATGTCCGTAGGATGCTCCGCATCATCTCCCCTCCCTTGGGAAAGATCCGACCTCGGATCGAAAACCAAATCACCATGGGAAAGAGATGGCTTCGCCGTGTAGAAGCGGACATTCACCAAGTAGTCATCATCTTCAAGCTTGAATTGGGCACTCTCCAATGTCGCACTGTCTAGTGATTCCTTCAAAATGAGGAAGGACAACAAACACTTGGAAAAATAATGTGGTTAGCGTTAGTGCAAAACCAAGCATTCAAGAGGTGATTCACCAAACAAGTGTCGTCATCATGCAAAGCATATGGTGTGACAAAGGATTGTGACATGGCATGTAAGCACATAAATTGAGCACAAGAAAAGATATCATGGGGACAAACATGTGAATGTGAGGTAGTGATGCAAATATGTGTAACAAGAGAAGAAGCATGTACCTCAAGTTCATAGCAAGCATTCACAAATTGCTCAATGAAAGGTCTATGGTAGGCATAGGAATCATTCACAACACCAAATAAAATGAAGTGTCTAAACACATGGGTCAAGTGCAAGACAATCCAAGCATAATGTGAATTGGGTGTAGTGAATATCGTGTGGCACTCAACACAATAGAAAGAGCAATTGTTCATCATGTGTGAGGCAATCAAGGAAAGCATGTAGCAATCAATGGGACATGACATATGTGAATAAACGACATTGTTGCAACCAAACATGTGAGAGGAGCAAGTAATCCAAGAATTGGATGCAACACACAAGGCATATATATCATGATGCATGGAATGGTGAAAATGACAAGTCGAAGCAAGATCTCTAACAAGTGTGCAATCAAGTGGTCCAAGTCTCAAAAGAGAAGGATGTCACCTTGAAAGCATGTCCTTGTGTGACCTTCACAATGCCGAAGTACAAGCAAGTGCGATGTAGAATCGTCGTAGTAGGAGGTGGTTTGCTCTCAAGAGCTCGGATTGTCAACTCACGTGACGTGGAAGTTGACACGAAGTCTAAGTATCCTACACATGCACACAACAAAAGAAAGAACATATGCGCATGGTAGATAAACACATCATCCATCATGATGGTTCTCTTCTCTTGCCCATAACCATTAGAAGCACAATTGCATGAATAATATGATGCAACAATGACAATATTCATGGCACTAGGTATATCGTGCAAAGAGGTAAGACAAGCATGCTTCACAAGAAATATGTCACCAATGGAAATATCCATGGCACTAGG
This sequence comes from Triticum urartu, assembly GCF_003073215.2. Taxonomy (NCBI): domain Eukaryota; kingdom Viridiplantae; phylum Streptophyta; class Magnoliopsida; order Poales; family Poaceae; genus Triticum; species Triticum urartu. The sequence continues at coordinate 109,863,585 of NC_053026.1, read as the reverse complement.
TATATGGTGCAAAGAGGTAAGACAAGTGAGGGAGTCATGGATTAGGGGGTCTCCAGACAGCCGGACTATATCCTTTGGCAGGACTGTTAGACTATGAAGATACAAGATTGAAGACTTCGTCTCGTGTCCGGATGGGACTCTACTTGGCATGGAAGGCAAGCTAGGCAATACAGATATATATATATATATATATATATATATCTCCTCCTTTGTAACCGACCTTGTGTAACCCTAGCCCTTTCCGGTGTCTATATAAACCGGAGGGTTTTAGTCCGTAGGACAACATACTATCATACCATAGGCTAGCTTCTAGGGTTTAGCCTCTCTGATCTCGTGGTAGATCTACTCTTGTACTACCCATATCATCAATATTAATAAAGCAAGACGTAGGGTTTTACCTCCATCAAGAGGGCCCGAACCTGGGTAAAACATCGTGTCCCCTGCCTCCTGTTACCATCTGCCTTAGACGCACAGTTCGGGACCCCCTACCCGAGATCCGCCGGTTTTGGCACCGACATTGGTGCTTTCATTGAGAGTTCCTCTGTGTCGTCGCCGTTAGGCTTGATGGCTCCTACGATCATCGATAGCGATGCAGTCCAGGGTGAGACTTTTCTCCCCGAACAGATTTTTGTATTCGGTGGCTTTGCACTGCGGGCCAATTCGCTTGGCCATCTGGAGCAGATCGAAAGTTACGCCCCTGGCCACCAGGTCAGGTTTGGAAGCTTAAACTACACGGCCGATATCCGCGGAGACTTGATCTTCGACGGATTCAAGCCCCTGCCTTGTGCGTCACACGGTCACGATGAGTATGATTTAGCTCTACCGTCGGACAGTGTTCACGAGATCGCATCGGCAGCCGCTCTGACCCTCAATTCGGAGCCAGTTGCGCCATCCATGGACGGGTGGATGGACCCCGCCACAGAGGCCTTATCCTCAGCGGCGATCGAGCCAAACATCAACCTTACCCTGCACGAGAGCCGTGTTGTCAAACTGCCGAATCCTTCTCCGGCCACGGACTCCGAACCGCCTGCGCCTGTTCCTAGCGAATCCGATTGGGCGCCGATCATGGAGTTTACCTCCACGGATATTTTTCAGCACTCGCCCTTTGGCGACATACTGAGCTCATTAAGGTCTCTCTCCTTGTCAGGAGGATCCTGGCCGAACTATGTCCGGCAGGATTGGGATGCGGACGACGAAGAAATTCGCTGCCCACCCACCACCCACTTAGTAGCCACTATCGACGACTTAACCGACATGCTCGACTTTGACTCCAAAGACATCGACGGTATGGACGACGATGCAGGATACGAAGAGGAACCACTGCCCACAGGGCACTGGACAACCACCTCATCATACGATATATACATGGTGGACACACCCAAAGAAGGCAATGGCGACGAGACAGCGGAGGATGACCCCTCCAAGAAGCAACCCAAGCGCCGACGTCAGCGGCGCCGCTCTAAGTCCCGCTAAAGCAAAAGTGGTGATACCGGCACAAGAGATAATAGCACTCCAGATAGTGCCGAAGATGGCAATAAACCCCTCCAGCACGATTTAGGGCAGGAGGATGGAGAGGCCAGCCCTCCTGAGAGAGCGGTAGACGAGTTGGATGATAATTACACGCCCCCCTCCGAAGACGAGGCAAGCCTCGACGATGACGAATTCATCGTGCTAGAGGACCCCGTCGAACAAGAGCGCTTCAAGCGCCGGCTTATAGCCACGGCAAATAGCCTTAAGAAAAAGCAGCAGCAGCTTCAAGCTGATCAAGATCTGTAGCTGATAGATGGACTGAAGTCCTGGCGGCCGAGGAATATAAACTCGAACGCCCCTCCATGAATTACCCAAAATGCAGGTTGCTACCCCGACTGGAGGAAGAAGCGTACGATGCGGCTGATCGGCCCCCCCGCGGCCGTGACAGAGAGGCACTCTAGCCAAAAGCTCAGCCCGCACCCTGACGCCATTCAAATAAAAAGGCATGGGGAAATACGCCAGACCTGTGAGACGTATTGGAGGACAAATCAAAACATGCAAGATTGATCTACGGACCACGAGGGTGCGCCACCACGCAAGACGATAACCGTCAGCCGGATGCAGTAAAAGTAAATCCGGCCGGGCCGAGCACAGCGGGCAAGACTCATTGGATCTGCGTCGCGACATTGCCTAGTACAGAGGCGCCGCACACCCCTTATGCTTCACAGACGAAGTAATGGATCATCAAATCCCAGAGGGTTTTAAACCCGTAAATATAGAATCATACGACGGCACAACAGATCCTGCGGTATGGATCAAGGATTTCCTCCTCCATATCCACATGGCACGCGATGATGATCTACACGCCATTAAATACCTCCCACTCAAACTCAAAGGACCAGCCGCATTCCTCGACAACTTTCAGGGCACTTATGTGCGACCACCAGATGTCGATGACTTGAGCCACATAACTCAGCAGCCAGAGGAATCGGCCAGGCAATTCTGGACACGGTTCCTAACAAAGAAAAATCAAATTGTCGACTTTCCAGATGTAGAGGCCCTAGCAGCTTTCAAGCACAACATCCGCGACGAGTGGCTAGCCCGGCACCTTGGTCAGGAAAAGCCGAAATCTATGGCAGCCCTCACGACACTCATGACCCGCTTTTGTGCGGGAGAAGATAGCTGGCTGGCTCGCAGTAATACCATATCAAAGAACCATGGTACTTCAGATACCAAGGACGGCAATAACAGGTCACGTCGCAACAAACATAAGCGCCGCATTAACAGCGATAATACTGAGGATACGGCAGTCAATGCCGGATTCAAAGGCTCTAAACCCGGTCAGCGGAAAAAGCCATTCAAACAAAGCACTCTGGGCCCGTCCAGTTTGGACCGTACACTCGATCGCTCGTGTCAAATACACGGCACCCCCGACAAGCCAGCCAACAGGGATTGTTGGGTGTTCAAGCAGGACGACAAGTTAATTGCCTAAAACAAAAATAAGGGGCCACATAGCGATGACGAGGAGGAGCCCCGGCAGCCGAATACCGGAGGAAAGAAGAGGTTCCCCCCCACAAGTGCGGATGGTGAACATGATATACGCAACCCACATCCCCAAGAGGGAGCGGAAGCGTGCGCTCAGGGACGTATATGCGTTGGAGCCAGTCGCCCCAAAGTTCAACCCATGGTCCTCCTGTCCGATCACCTTCGATCGCAGGGACCACCCCACTAGTATCTGTCATGGAGGATTTGCCGCACTGGTCCTAGACCCAATCATTGACGGATTTCACCTCACTTGAGTCCTTATGGATAGCCACAGCAGCCTGAACCTGCTTTACCAGGACACAATGCGCAAAATGGGTATAGACCCCTCAAGGATCAAACCCACAAAAACGACCTTTAAAGGCGTCATACCAGGTGTAGAGGCCCACTACACAGGCTCAGTCACACTGGAAGTGGTCTTCGGATCTCCGGATAAGTTCCGAAGCGAAGAGTTAATCTTCGACATAGTCCCCTTCCATAGTGGTTATCATGCACTGCTCGGGCGAACCGCATTTGCGAGATTCAATGCGGTACCGCATTATGCATACCTCAAGCTCAAGATTCCAGGACCTCGGGGGGTCATTACAGTTAATGGAAACACAGAGCGCTCTCTCCGAACGGAGGAGCACACCGCGGCCCTCGTAGCGGAAGCGCAAAGCAGCCTCTTAAGGCAATCCACTAGTTCGGCGTTTAAGGACCTGGACACCTTCAAGCGCACCCGAAGTAACCGGCAACAGGACCGCCTGGCACGTCCCGAGCTCGCATAGCAATGCGGCCCCACCCCGGCCCAAGCCACACGGCGAAAATCGTGCCGCGCGTACATAATTACGCATTAAAAATACCATGGGCACAGGTAGGGAGGGGGCACGATTACAGCACGCCCTAAGACGCGGCTTAAACCACACTAGGGGCTTCCCGCTTTGTTATTTTTCTCTCTTTCAGGACTTTAATCTCTGAAAACCCTGTCCGGCAACATGATTGTCGAACACATGATGCAGCAACCAAGGAGGCAGAAAGCTACGTCACACCACGGAACTCCCAGGTGGATTACGATAAGGAGTGAAATATTTTCTTTAATACTATTCCTCAGCTTGCCCTTGGAAGGGACATAATCCTACTTTTTGCTTATCGCACTATCTGTATCATTCTGCTTTAACGCACCTTTTTTTGAATAAACAATGCATAGCATTAAGACTATTATTGCATTCTTCTTATATATATGTGTGTGTATGTTCATTAATGACGCCTTGCAACCGTACACTTTGGTACGGCCAATACACCAGGGGCTTAAATACCCCACAATATGGTGTGAGAAGCCCGAACACTTTCACAAGTGCGGCACCCCGAACTTATAGCATTATATGCACCAGCTCCGAATCATGTCTTCGGTAAAATGTTGGGTTTTCCTGGCTCCTATGTTTTGGTACCTTACGTTCCGCTCTATCGGCTAAGGTAGCACTAGGAGAACTACTACGATTGTGCCCCGGTTCTGCTGGGCTAAGCACCTCAGTAGAGAAAGCTAAAACTGACTGTGATGATAAGGCGAGAGACTGGTCGCTGTTCGGCAAGGTTTCGAGTCCCTAAAGACTTGTGCCGCTTAGAGAGAGGAGCCGGTCCTGTCTGGCTTAAAGGTGTGTATCGCGCCCCAAATTCGGCCTTCCGAATACCAAGGGCTTTGCCGAAATTTGAAATTATAGAATTCTATGGCTAAGTGAGAGTAATAAAGCATTATTAGTCCGGTTGCCTTGTTCGCTGTGCTGAGCACCTCCCTCGAAGGACCCAAAAAATGGGAACAAGAGTGCTCAGGTTTATCCTGAACACCCCAGCACTTGCGGCATGGGGGCAGAAGCCGAGGACTAGCCATCTCTCAGATTGGATAAACAGCCAAACAGAAGGTAATCTTTTAAATTCAAACAAGCGTTGCATAGCGCATATGAAACAAGTTTTCATCATACATGATCACACGAGCAAGTTTACTCAAATATTACATCCTTTGGACATTTGTCCACTACAAGACGGGCACCCTTTAGGACACCCTCATAATAAATTTCGGGGGTGCGATGCTCCTTGCCCTGCGGCGGTCCTTCCTTGATCAGCTTCATGGCGCCTAGCTTGGCCCATTGCACCTTCACACGGGCGAAAGCCCGGCATGCACCTTTGATGCAGATGGACCGCTTGACGACTTCCAGCCGTGGGTAGGAATCCACAAGCCGCCTCACTAGGCCGAAGTAGCTGTTCGGAAGGGCATCGCCAGGCCACAGCCGGACTATAAGGCCCTTCATGGCCTGTTCGGCCGCCTTGTGTTGCTCGACCAGCTGCTTTAGCTGGTCTCTTAGAGGCATCGGGTGTTCGGTCCTAGTATACTGAGACCAGAACAACTTCTCCGTTGATCTTCCCTCCTCGGCCTGGTAAAACTGTGCGGCATCCGACACGCTGCGGGGCAAATCTGTGAATGCTCCTGGAGAGCTCCGGATTCGGGTAAGTAATAGGTAGTTTACTCTCACATGCTTGCTTTGCATATAGAATGCCGTACCCACCACTATTTTCTTCATCGCGTCAATCTCCTGGAGGGCCTTTTGGGCTTCGGCCTTGGCACTCTTCGTGCCCTCGAGGGCCGCGGAAAGCTCAGACTCTCACGTCTTCGAGTCAAGCTCCAACGCCTCGTGCTTCGTCACGAGAGCTTGGAGCTCTTGCTGCACCTCACCCACCCGAGCCTCTTGCCTTTCCCGCTCGGTGCGCTCCTTGGCCTCTTTATCTTCGGCCTCGGACAGCGCTTGCTTTAGGGTCGCCACTTCGGTCGTGGCCCCTGGCAAATTCATGATAATCCTGTCATTTTGCAATCGCATTCTTTTTATATCCACAGACCAGGTACTACTTACCTTTGTTCTCCTTGAGCTGCCTCTTGGCAAGGCCGAGCTCTTCCTTGGACCCTTTCAGGTCCTGCTTCAGTACGGCGACCTCCGCAGTCAGTGCGGCAGAGGCCAGCAGTGAAGCCTGCATACGCATATAGACATACTTATATTAGACTCCTGCGATATTGTTTGATCCTCTGTTCGGCTTTTCTTTGTGAACACCGAACAGAGCATCAGGGGCTACTGTCTATGCGGTAATATTTTTGTATATTTTAAATACTCACCTCAAAGCCTGTTAGAAGGCTGGCACAGGCTTCAGTCAGTCCGCTTTTGGCGGACTGAACCTTCTCGATCACCACACTCATAATAGTGCAGTGCTCTTCGTCGATGGAAGCACTGCGAAGTGCTCCCAGCAGATTGTCCGGTGCCTCTGGATGGACAGAGGTCACCGGCATAGGCGTCTTACCCCTCTTGGAAGGAGGCCGCCTGCTCGAGTCCGGAACCACTGGAGGTTCCGGCGCGGTGTTCGGCTGAGGGCCGAAATCGGAGCCCTCGGGGGCTTTGCTCCCTCTGCTCCCGGAGTCCGGAAGGTCGCCTTGAGGCGCCTCCGGGACTGTCTCCCCTTGACCCGGTGCTTCTCGAGAGAATACCTCGGCATTCTCCGTAGGGCCAGGGGAGGTGGCGGTCAGAAGTGGATCGCTATCCATATCCGACGAACCCAGCGAGCTGTCCGACGATACGTCGATACGGGCTCGTGGCGGTCTGCATAGTCATAGTTCGGCGTTAGGAAAGGCAGTGCGACAAAGGTATGCTATGAGTTTCTCTAGCATCCGAATACTTACGACTTCGCCAGGGGCTTGTCCCTGAGCAGCCACTCGTCTCCGCCTACGGCGGCGGTGGTGGAGTAGTCCGAAAGGAGAGTGCTCCCCTTCTTGGACCCTTCGGCCTCCCCAGTTGGGGCGGCCTTCCTTTTCTTGTCTCCCCCGGCTAGAGGGGGAGCATCTTCATCTTCCTCCTCGTCTTCAGGGGAGGAGTGCGGCGCGGAGTTATCAAGCGATGAGTCCGATACCGCCTGGCGCCGGGAACTCTTTCGGGTTTCCTTGGCCTTCTTGGTCTTCTCTAGAACCTTGTAAGGAGCCGGAGTCAGCATCTTCGTCAGGAGAGCGTCTGCTGGGCCTTCGGGCAAAGGAGCCGGACAATCGATCTATCCGGCCGTCTCCTGCCAATCCTGTCAAAGGTACGGGAGCTTCGATCTCGCATAGAGTCAAACTATGAAAAACAAGTATCCTGTAAGAGGTAAAATAGCTTACCGCACTGGCTTGGCGCTTCACGCTGAATCCACGATCCTCGGTAGTGGGAGGGGGAAACTCGGCACCCTTGAATAGCACCTTCCAGGCATCCTCGTGTGTTGTGTCGAAGAGCCTGTTCAGAGTTCGGTGCTGGGCCGGGTCAAACTCCCACAAGTTGAAAGCCCGTTGTTGGCACGGGAGGATCCGGCGGATGAGCATGACCTGGACTACGTTGACGAGTTTGAGCTTTTTGTTCACCATGTTTTGAATACATGTTTGGAGTCCGGTCAGCTCTCCCGAACTACCCCAGGACAGGCCCTTCTCTTGCCAGGAGGTGAGCCGCGTGGGGATGCCAGATCGGAACTCGAGGGCCGCTGCCCATTTAGGATCACACAGCTCGGTGATGTAGAACCACCCCGATTGCCACCCCTTTATGGTCTCCACGAAGGAGCCCTCGAGCCATGTGACATTGGGCATCTTGCCCACCATGGCGCCTCCGCACTCCGCCTGGCGGCCGCTCACTACCTTCGGCTTGACATTGAAGGTCTTCAGCCATAAGCCGAAGTGGGGCTTGATGCGGAGGAAGTCCTCGCACACGACGATAAACACTGAGATGTTGAGGATGAAGTTCGGGGCCAGATCGTGGAAATCTAGGCCGTAGTAGAACATGAGCCCCCGGATGAATGGGTGGAGAGGGAATCCCAGTCCGCGGAGGAAATGGGTAAGGAACACTACCCTCTCATGGGGCCTGTGGGTGGGGATGAGCTGCCCCTCATCTGGGAGCCGGTGCGCGATGTCGTCGGGCAGGTATCCGGCTCTCCTCAGCTTCTTGATGTGTCCCTCCATGACGGAGGAGACCATCCACCTGCCTCCCGCTCCGGACATGGTTGGAGAAGGTTGAGGTGGGAAATGCGGACTTGGGCGCTGGAGCTCGGGTGTGCGAAAATGGATGAGCAAAGGAGGAAGAAGGCTTGGATGAAAAGGTGAATCCTTGTCCCTTTATATGGGTGGCCGAAACTATGCGCCCCCACTAGCCTGGTAAAACTCGCTTATCCCCAAGCACCTTAATCAATGGCGCGGTTGGGTTACCCACACCCGTATTGATGAGAATCCCGTGATAAGGGGGACACGATCTCTGCTTTGACAAGACGTGTCAAAAAACTGCCTCGCGTTATGGGCGGGGCTAGTTAAAGGAAACGGTTCGAATAATCACCGGGCCATGCATAATGTCATGTTGCCAAAACAAGTCAGCAGATTAGATTTGTGGAAATATTATTCTCTCTACAGTGGAATGTGGAACTTATTTTGCAGGGTCGGATATTATCCTTGTATTCAAATTTTTCTGTGGTGTATTCGGAGGAGGAACCCGCCTTGCAATGACGAAGACAATACTGCGCGTCGGACTCATCATCATTGAAGCCTGGTTCAGAGGCTGCTGAGGGAGTCCTGGATTAGGGGGTCTCCGAACAGCCGGACTATATCCTTTGGCCGGACTGTTAGACTATGAAGATACAAGATTGAAAACTTCGTCTCGTGTCCGGATGGGACTCTACTTTGCGTGGAAGGCAAGCTAGGCAATACGGATATATATATATCTCCTCCTTTGTAACCAACCTTGTGTAACCCTAGCCCTTTCCGGTGTCTATATAAACCGGAGGTTTTTAGTCCATAGGACAACCTACAATCATACCATAGGCTAGCTTCTAGGGTTTAGCCTCTTTGATCTCGTGGTAGATCTACTCTTGTACTACCCATATCATCAATATTAATCAAGCAGGACGTAGGGTTTTACCTCCATCAAGAGGGCCCGAACCTGGGTAAAACATCGTGTCCCCTGCCTCCTGTTACCATCTGCCTTAGACGCACAGTTCGGGACCCCCAACCCGAGATCCTCCGGTTTTGACACCGACAACAAGCATGCTTCGTTAAAAGCATGCTTCACCCTTAAAGCAGCTTGTTTCTTATGAGTAGGGAAATATTTAGCAGAGAAGCAATAAATCATATCCTGGGGACTACGCACACAACCAGGATCAAGAGAATTAAACCATATCTTAGCATCACCCTTTAATGAGAACGGAAATATTTTAAGGATATAAAAGTAACGAGTTATCTCATCATTAGTGAACAGGGTGGCTATATCATTTAATTTAGTAATATGTGCCACAACAGTTTCAGATTCATAGCCATGAAAAGGATCAGATTCAACCAAAGTAATTATATTAGGATCAACAGAGAATTCATAATCCTTATCAGTAACACAGATAGGTGAAGTAGCAAAAGCACGGTCAGGTTTCATTCTAGCATTAAGAGATTGCTGCTTCCATTTAGCTAATAACCTCTTGAGTTCGTATCTATCTTTGCAAGCTAAAATAGCTAAAGCAGCTTCTTTTTCAAAAACATAACCCTCAGGAATAACAGGTGAGTCTTCATCATCACTTTCATCAATATTATCAGATTCGATATTTTCATTCTCTCTAACCCTAGCAAGTTGTTCATCAAGAAATTCACCAAGTGGCACAGTAGTATCAAGCATAGAAGTAGTTTCATCATAAGTATCATGCATAGAATAAGTGGCATCATCAATAGCATGCGGCATATCAGAACGAATAGCAGAAGCAGGTTTAGGTGTCGCAAGCTTACTCAAAACAGAAGGTGAATCAAGTGCAGAGCTAGATGGCAGTTCCTTATCTCCCCTCGTAGTTGAGGGATAAATCTTGGTTATTGGATCTTTCAAGTTTTTCATAATGATAAGCAGATATAAATCCCAAGTGACTCAAAGAATAGAGCTATGCTCCCCGGCAACGGCGCCAGAAAATAGTCTTGATAACCCACAAGTATAGGGGATCGCAACAGTTTTCAAGGGTAGAGTATTCAACCCAAATTTATTGATTCGACACAAGGGGAGCCAAAGAATATTCTCAAGTATTAGTAGCTGAGTTGTCAATTCAACCACCACTGGAAACTTAATATCTGCAGCAAAGTGTTTAGTAACAAATTAATATGATAGTAGTGGTAACGGTAGCAAAAGTAATGTTTTTGGTATTTTGTAGTGATGATAGCAGTAGCAACGGAAAAGTAAATAAGCGAAGAACAATATATGGAAAGCTCGTAGGCAATGGATCAGTGATGGAGAATTATGCCGGATGCGGTTCATCATGTAACAATCATAACATAGGGTGACACAGAACTAGCTCCAGTTCATCAATGTAATGTAGGCATGTATTCTGAATATAGTCATACGTGCTTATGGAAAAGAACTTGCATGACATCTTTTGTCCTACCCTCCCGTGGCAGCGGGGTCCTAACGGAAACTAAGGGATATTAAGGCCTCCTTTTAATAGAGTACCGGACCAAAGCATTAACACATAGTGAATACACGAACTCCTCAAACTACGGTCATCACCGGTAAGTATCCCGATTATCATCACTTCGGGATTAATGGATCATAACACATAATAGGTGACTATAGACTTGCAAGATAGGATCAAGAAATATCATATATTGATGAAAACATAATAGGTTCAGATCTGAAATCATGGCACTCGGGCCCTAGTGACAAGCATTAAGCATAGCAAAGTCATAGCAACATCAATCTCAGAACATAGTGGATACTAGGGATCAAACCCTAACAAAACTAACTCGATTACATGATCGATCTCATCCAACCCATCACCGTCCAACAAGCCTACGATGGAATTACTCACGCACGGCGGTGAGCATCATTAAATTGGTGATGGAGGATGGTTGATGATGACGATGGCGAAAGATTCCCCTCTCCGAAGCCCCGAACGGACTCCAGATCAGCCCTCTCGAGAGGTTTTAGGGCTTGGCGGCGGCTCCGTATAGTAAAACGAGATGAATTCTTCTCTCTGATTTTTTCTCCCCGAAAGCAAATATATAGAGTTGGAGTTGAGGTCGGAGGAGCTCCAGGGGGCCCACGAGGTAGGGGGGCGCGCCCCCACCCTCGTGGACAGGTGGTGGGCCCCCTGGACTTCATCTTTTGCAAGTATTTTTTTATTCTTTCCAAATATATGTTCCATGAAGTTTCAGGTCATTCCGAGAACTTTTCTTTCTGCACATAAATAACACCATAGCAATTATGCTGAAAACAGCGTCAGTCCGGATTAGTTCCATTCAAATCATGCAAGTTAGAGTCCAAGACAAGAGAAAAAGTGTTTAGAAAAGTAGATACGACGGAGACATATCAACTCCCCCAAGCTTAAACCTTTGCTTGTCCTCAAGCAATTCAGTTGATAAAATGAAAGTGATAAAGAAAAACTTTTACAAACTCTGTTTGCTCTTGTTGTTGTAAATATGTAAAGCCATCATTCAAGTTTTCAGCAAAGATTATGACTAACCACATTCACAATAACGCTTAGGTCTCAAGTTTACTCATATCAATGGCATAATCAACTAGCGAGAAATAATAATAAAAATCAGATGACAACACTTTCTCAAAACAATCATAATATGATATAACAAGATGGTATCTCGCTAGCCCTTTCTGAGACCGCAAAACATAAATGTAGAGCACCTTTAAAGATCAAGGACTGACTAGACATTGTAATTCATGGTAAAAGAGATCCAGTCAAGTCATACTCAATGTAAACTAACAGTAATGAATGCAAATGACAGCGGTGCTCTCCAACTGGTGCTTTTTAATAAGAGGATGATGACTCAACATAAAAGTAAATAGATAGGCCCTTCGCAGAGGGAAGCAGGGGTTTGCAGAGGTGCCAGAGCTCGGTTTTGAAAAAGAGGTGAATAACATTTTGAGCGGTATACTTTCATTGTCAACATAACAACCAAGAGATGGCGATATCTTCCATGCTACACACATTATAGGCGGTTCCCAAACAGAATGGTAAAGTTTATACTCCCCCTCCACCAACAAGCATCAATCCATGGCTTGCTCGAAACAACGAGTGCCTCCAACTAACAAGAGTCCCAGGGGGAGTTTTGTTTGCAATTATTTTGATTTGATTTGCATAAAGCATGGGACTGGGCATCCCAGTGACCAGCCATTTTCTCGTGAGTGAGGAGCGGAGTCCACTCCTCTTGAGAGTAACCCGCCTAACATGGAAGATACAGACAGCCCTAGTTGATACATGAGCTATTCGAGCATACTAAACAGGATATTTATTTGAATGTTTAGAGTTTGACACATACAAATTTACTTGGAATGGCAGGTAGATACATTATATAGGTAGGTATGGTGGACTCGTATGGAATAACTTTGGGGTTTATGGAGTTGGATGCACAAGCAGTATTCCTGCTTAGTACAGGTGAAGACTAGGAAAAGACTGGGAAGCGACCAGCTAGAGAGCGGCAACAGTCATGAACATGCATTAAAATTAATCAACACCGAATGCAAGCATGAGTAGGATATAATCCACCATGAACATAAATATCGTGAAGGCTATGTTGATTTTGTTTCAACTACATGCGTGAACATGTGCCAAGTCAAGTCACTTAAATCATTCAGAGGAGGATACCACCCTATCATACCACATCACAACCATTTTAATAGCATGTTGGCACGCAAGGTAAACCATTATATGCTCCTAGCTAATCAAGCATAGCACAAGAAACTATGATCTCTAGTTGTCATTGCAAACATGTTTATTCAATATAGGCTGAATCAGGGACGATGAACTAATCATATTTACAAAAACAATAGAGGTCGAGTTCATACCAGATTTTCTCATCTCAATAAGCTCATCATATAATCATCATTACTGCCTTTCACTTGCACGGCCGAACGATGTGGATAATAATAATAGTGCACGTGCATTGGACTAAGCTAAAATCTGCAAGCATTCAATAAATAGGAGAAGACAAGGCAATATGGGCTCTTTTGTCAGATCAACAATAATGCATATAATGTTGGAAATATGCCCTAGAGGCAATAATAAATTAGTTATTATTATATTATATTTCATTGTTCATGATAATCGTTTATTATCCATGCTAGAATTGTATTGATAGGAAACTCAGATACATGTGTGGATACATAGATAACACCATGTCCCTAGTAAGCCTCTAGTTGACTAGCTCGTTGATCAATAGATGGTTACGGTTTCCTGACCATGGACATTGGATGTCGTTGATAACGGGATCACATCATTAGGAGAATGATGTGATGGACAAGACCCAATCCTAAGCCTAGCACAAGATCGTGTAGTTCGTTTGCTAAAGCTTTTCTAATGTCAAGTATCATTTCCTTAGACCATGAGATTGTGCAACTCCCGGATACCGTAGGAGTGCTTTGGGTGTGCCAAACGTCACAACGTAACTGGGTGGCTATAAAGGTACACTACAGGTATTTCCGAAAGTGTCTGTTGGGTTGGCACGAATCGAGACTGGGATTTGTCACTCCGTGTAAACGGAGAGGTATCTCTGGGCCCACTCGGTAGGACATCATCATAATGTGCACAATGTGACCAAGGAGTTGATCACGGGATGATGTGTTACGGAACGAGTAAAGAGACTTGCCGGTAACGAGATTGAACAAGGTATCAGGATACCGACGATCGAATCTCGGGCAAGTACAATACCGCTGGACAAAGGGAATTGTATATGGAATTGATTGAATCCTCGACATCGTGGTTCATCCGATGAGATCATCGTGGAACATGTGGGAGCCAACATGGGTATCCAGATCCTGCTGTTGGTTATTGGCCGGAGAGTTGTCTCGGTCATGTCTGCATGGTTCCCGAACCCATAGGGTCTACACACTTATGGTTCGGTGACGCTAGAGTTGTTATGGGAAATAGTATGTGGTTACCGAAGGTTGTTCGGAGTCCCGTATGAGATCCCGGACATGACGAGGAGCTCCGGAATGGTCCGGAGGTGAAGATCGGTCTATTGGACGAAGGGTATTGGAGTCCGGAATTGTTCTGGGGGTACCAGGTGATGACTAGCGTGTCCGAAATGGGTTTCGGAGGCCCCGGCAAGCGTTGGGGGGCCTTATGGTCCAAGGGGAGAGGGCACATCAGCCCACTAAGGGGCTGAGCGCCCCTCCCACCCCATCTCACGTAACCAGGAGAGGTGGGGGCGCCACCCCTAGGGCAGCCTCCCCTCCCGGCTTGGGGGGCAAGTTTCCTAGGGGGTGGGGGCGCCCAAACCCATCTAGGGTTTCCCCTGTGGGCGCCGCCCCTCCCCTAGGGAACCCTAGGGCGCCTCCCCCTCCTCCCTTCCCCCTATATATAGTGAGGGAGGGAGAGGGCAGCCGCACCCTTCCCCTGGCGCAGCCCTCTTCCTCCTCCAACACCTCATCCTCCTCCATAGTGCTTGGCGAAGCCCTGCCGGAGAACCACGAGCTCCATCACCACCACGCCGTCGTGTTGTCGGAGTTTTCCCTCAACTTCTCCTCTCACCTTGCTGGATCAAGAAGGAGGAGACGTCTCCCAACCGTACGTGTGTTGAACGCGGAGGTGCCGTCCGTTGGGCGCTAGGATCATCGGTGATTTAGATCACGACGAGTACGACTCCATCAACCCCGTTCACTTGAATGCTTCCGCTTAGCGATCTACAAGGGTATGTAGATGCACTATCCTTCCCCTCGTTGCTAGATTACTCCATAGATTGATCTTGGTGATGCGTAGAAAATTTTGAATTTCTGCTATGATCCCCAACATATAGGAGCTACTTCAACAATTTAATTATGGTCTTCTCCTGTCGACCCCCAAAGAAAAGAAAAGAAATAAAACTATTTACACGGGAAAGCTCCCAACAAGTAAAAGAAGAACATGAAATCTTTTTGGGTTTTATTTTTTATTACTACTACAAGCATGGAAACTAAAACTAGCTAAAAGCTACAACTATTTTTTTGGTTTTTCTTAAGGTTTATCAAACACACAAGAAGAGAGCATGAAAAGAAAAATAAACTAGCATGGATGATACAATGAAAAAGTATGAGCACCGACATCTAGCAATGAGTGTGTGAACATGAATGTAATGTCGATGAGAAATATATACGTACTCCCCCAAGCTTAGGCTTTTGGCCTAAGTTGGTCTATGGCCACGATTGGCCTGGCGGATATCCATAGTAATAGTTGGGGTCGTACTGAGATCCAGCGGCTATCGCCTCCTGAGCTGCAGCGTGGCGACGAGAGGCCTCTGCCCTCCTCTCGTACTCATCTGTCTCTTCTCTGGTAATAACATATATTCCTTTTGCCTGATAATCAAAGAAGGAAGGAGCAGGGAGAGTAATACGGATAGCACGGCGTCTGTCAAAGATTAAGCGATACTGGAGAGGTGATTCATTCCTCTCGACAAACTGGTGGTGAACCATAGACTCATAATCCAAATAAGCAGGAGGCAACTCAATATCATCTTCGCATATGGCTATACCAAGAAAATTAGCTATGCGGGTTGCATAAATTCCACCAAAGAAATCTACATTAAATCTATTAAGATGCAGCCTACATGCAACAATGGCTCCCAAATTATAAAATTTATCTCCTAACACAACACTCCTAAGAATACTGAGGTCGGGGACACACATGTGACATGCCTCATCTTTACCATTAATGCATCTACCTATGAAGAGAGAAAAATAATGTATAGCAGGAAAGTGAATGCTCCCTATAGTAGCTTGTGTTATATCTCTAGATTCCCCCACAGTTATACTAGCAAGAAAATCTCTAAATTCAGATTTGCGAGGTTCCCTGACACTACCCCATTGTGGAAGTTTGCAAGCAGTGGTAAAATCCTCTAAGTCCATAGTGTAAATTTTTTCATAAAGATCAAACATGACAGTTGGAGAATTACACGAAGATGAAAATTCAAATCTCCTCACAAAGGAACTAGTGAGATAGTGATACTGGCTGCACTTTTCTTCCTTGAAGCTCACAAGATCAGCGTTACACAAATATGCGTTAAATTCTTCCTTAATTCCCGCTCGATCCATAAAATTTTCTGAAGGCCATTCACAAGGACGCACTGGAGCGTTTCATGGTGGCTCATCATCAGCATCACGCATTGTAAGCCTGGGCTCTTGTTTCCTTGAAGAGCCACCTTGGTACATTTTCCTAAACATATTTCTTCCTCTGAAAAATTTCTGAAATTTTTAGTAACTTCAAAATAAAAGTGAACTAAACTCAATAATATTGATAGCAACTACTCCTACAAGTGCCTAGAGCCTATATCATGCATCAAAACTACTTTTGACCATATAAATTTGACATGCAAGCTCAAGAACAGGGTCACCTAAGCAGCATAAATTCACAATGAATAAAGCACTAGAACAAAAACTAATTGGACCAATGGAGGAGTCACATACCAAGGAACAATCTCCCCAAGCAGTTTTGTGAGAGGTGCTTTGAGCAAGGAGATCGAAAATGGCAGCAAAATGAGTTTGGACTCGGGTTTGAGCTGGATATTCGTGTTTGTGGGAGGAAGAAGGAGTGTGTGGGTGCAAGGATAAGTGGAGGAGGGCCACCATGGGCCCATTAGGCAGGGGGCGCCCAGGGGGTAGGGCGCGCCCCTGACCCTCATGGCCAGGTGCCAGCTCCTCCTGCTGTGTTCTCAGTGCCAAATATTCTAAAATATTCCAGAAAAAATCATATTTAAATTTTAGGGCATTTGGAGAACCTTTATTTTGGGGGTATTTTTATATTGCACGGGTAAATCAGATAACAGACAGAAAAATACTATTTTTATTTTATTTAATATAAATAACAGAAAGTAAAAGGAGGGAACAGAAGATTGTGCCTTCTAGTTTCATCCATCTCATGCTTATCAAAAGGAATCCACTAATAAGGTTGATCAAGTCTTGTTAACGGACTCATTCCGAATAACATGGAACCGGAGAAATTTCGAATAACACTATGTTACCTCAATGGGGTATGCACATCCCCAATAATAAGAATATCATATTTCTTCTTGACAGTAGGAAGAGGAAATTCAAAACCTCCAAATATAATCGATGGAATTTTTCCAATAGAGTTGATACTATGAACTTGAGGTTGTTTCCTCGGAAAGTGTGCCGTATGCTCATTACCATTAACATGAAAATTGACATTGCCTTTAGTGCAATCAATAACAGCCCCTGCAGTATTCAAAAGGGTCTTCCAAGAATAACAAACATACTATCGTCCTCGGGAATATCAAGAATAACAAATAGTAATGTTTGCAACTACAACAGGCACATCATCTCAAATAACGACATGTATAGCAGTTGATTTATCAGCCATTTGCAAAGATACTTCAGTAGGTGTCAACTTATTCAAATCAAGTCTATGATATAAAGAGAGAGACATAACACTAACACCGGCTCCAAGATCACATAAAGCAGTTTTAACATAGTTTCTTTTAATGGAGCATGGTATAGTGGGTACTCCTGGATCTCCAAGTTTCTTTGGTATTCCACCTTAAAAGTATAATTAGCAAGCATGGTGGAAATTTCAGCTTCCGGTATCTTTCTTTTATTTGTAACAATATCTTTCATATACTTAGCATAAGGATTCATTTTGAGCATACCAGTTAATCGCATACGCAAAAAGATAGGTCTAATCATTTCAGAAAAGCGCTCAAAATCCTCACCATCCTTTTTCTTGGATGGTTTGTGAGGAAAAGGCATGGGTTTCTGAACCCATGGTTCTCTTTCTTTACCGTGTTTCCTAGCAACAAAGTCTTTCTTATCATAATGTTGATTCTTTCGTTGTAGGTTATCAAGATCAACAGCAGGTTCAATTTCTATATCATTATCATTACTAGATTGAGAATCAGCATGAACATTATCATTAACATTATCACTAGTTTCAGGTTCATTACCAGATTGTGTTTCAGCATCAGAGATAGAAATATCATTTGGATTCTCAGGTGTTTCAATAACAGGTTCACTAGAAGCATGCAAAGTCCTATCATTTTTCTTTTTCTTCCTTTTAGAAGGACAAGGTGCATCTATATTATTTCTCTGAGAATCTTTCTCAATTCTCTTAGGATGGCCTTCAGGATACAAAGGTTCCTGAGTCATTCTACCACCTCTAGTCATAACTCTAACAGCGTTATCATTATTCTTACTATTCAATTCATTGAGCAAATCATTTTGAGCCTTAAGTACTTGTTCTACTTGGGTGGTAACCATAGAAGCATGTTTACTAATAAGTTTAAGTTCACCTTTGACATTAGCCATATAATCACCCAAGTGTTCAAGCATATTTGAATTGTATTTCAATTGTCTACCAAAATAAGCATTGAAGTCTTCTTGCTTATCCATAAATTTATCAAACTCATCTAAGCATGGGCTAGCAAACTTAGTAAATAGGATTTCAACTTTATCATATCTATAGAGAGAATTTACCTTTACTACCTGTGTCGGGTTATCAAGACCATGAGTTTCTTCAATAGGTGAAGGATTAAGATCATATGTTTCTTCAGCAGGCGGTAAATTAAGACCGTTTATTTCTTCAATAGGAGGTAAATTCTTAACATCTTTAGCTTTAATACCTTTTTCTTTCATAGATTTCTTTGCCTCTTGCATATCTTCAGGACTAAGAAATAGAATGCCCCTCTTCTTCGGAGTTGGTTTAGGAATAGGCTCAGGAGTTGGATCAGGAAGTGTCCAATTATTTTCATTTGTCAACATATTATTCAATAGAATTTCAGCTTCATCCGGTGTTCTTTCCCTGAAAACAGAACCAGCATAACTATCCAGGTAATCTCTGGAGGCATCGGTTAGTCCATTATAAAAGATATCAAGTATTTCATTTTTCTTAAGAGGATGATCAGGCAAAGCATTAAGTAACTTCAGAAGCCTCCCCCAAGCTTGTGGGAGACTCTCTTCTTCAATTTACACAAAATTATATATATCCCTTAAAGCAGCTTGATTCTTATGAGCAGGGAAATATTCAGTAGAGAAGTAATAAATCATATCGTGGGGACTACGCACACAAGCAGGATCACGAGAATTAAACCATATCTTAGCATCACCCTTTAATGAGAACGGAAATATTTTAAGGATATAAAAGTAATGAGTTCTCTCATCATTAGTGAACAGGGTGGCTATATCATTTAATTTAGTAATATGTGCCACAACAGTTTCAGATTCATAGCCATGAAAAGGATCAGA
The DNA here is from genome assembly GCF_003073215.2 of Triticum urartu. Lineage (NCBI taxonomy): Eukaryota > Viridiplantae > Streptophyta > Magnoliopsida > Poales > Poaceae > Triticum > Triticum urartu. Next base: position 109,844,356 of record NC_053026.1, on the reverse strand, counting down.
TTCAACCAAAGTAATTATATCAAGATCAAGAGGGAATTCATAATCCTTATCAGTAACATAGATAGGTGAAGTAGCAAAAGCGGGTTCAGGTTTCATTCTAGCATTAAGAGATTGTTGCTTCCATTTAGCTAATAATCTCTAGAGTTCGTATATATCTTTGCAAGCTAAAATAGATAAAGTAGCTTCTTTTTCAAAAACATAACCCTCAGGAATAACAGGTGAGTCTTCATCATCACTTTCATCAATATTATCAGATTCAATATTTTCATTCTCTCTGACCCTAGCAAGTTGTTCATCAAGAAATTCACCAAGTGGCACAGTAGTATCAAGCATAGAAGTAGTTTCATCATAAGTATCATGCATAGTAGAAGTGGCATCATCAATAACATCCGACATATCAGAACGAATAGCAGAAGCAGGTTTAGGTGTCGCAAGCTTACTCAAAACAGAAGGTGAATCAAGTGCAGAGGTAGATGGCAGTTCCTTACCTCCCCTCGTAGTGGAGGGATAAATCTTGGTTCTTGGATCTTTCAAGTTCTTCATAATGATAAGAAGATATAAATCCCAAGTGACTCAAAGAATAGAGCTATGCTCCACAGCAACGGCGCTAGAAAATAGTCTTGATAACCCACAAGTATAGGGGATCTCAACAGTTTTTGAGGGTAGAGTATTCAACCCAAATTTATTGATTTGACACAAGGGGAGCCAAAGAATATTCTCAAGTATTAGCAGCTGAGTTGTCAATTCAACCACACCTGGAAACTTAATATCTGCAGCAAAGTGTTTAGTAGCAAAGTAATATGATAGTAGTGGTAACGGTAGGAAAAGTAATGTTTTTGGTATTTTGTAGTGATGATAGCAATAGCAACGGAAAAGTAAATAAGTGAATAACAATATATGGAAAGCTCGTAGGCAATGGATCAGTGATGGAGAATTATGCCGGATGCGGTTCATCATGTAACAATCATAACATAGGGTGACACAGAACTAGCTCCAGTTCATCAATGTAATGTAGGCATGTATTCCGAATATAGTCATACGTGCTTATGGAAAAGAACTTGCATGACATCTTTTGTCCTACCCTCCCGTGGCAGCGGGGTCCTAACGGAAATTAAGGGATATTAAGGCCTCCTTTTAATAGAGTGCCGGACCAAAGCATTAACACATAGTGAATACATGAACTCCTCAAACTACGGTCATCACCGGTAAGTATCCCGATTATTGTCACTTCGGGGTTAACGGATCATAACACATAATAGGTGACTATAGACTTGCAAGATAGGATCAAGAACTCTCATGTATTGATGAAAACATGATAGGTTCAGATCTGAAATCATGGCACTCGGGCCCTAGTGACAAGCATTAAGCATAGCAAAGTCATAGCAACATCAATCTCAGAACATAGTGGATACTGGGGATCAAACCCTAACAAAACTAATTACATGATAGATCTCATCCAACCCATCACCGTCCAGCAAGCCTACGATGCAATTACTCACGCACGACGGTGAGCATCATGAAATTGGTGATGGAGGATGGTTGATGATGACGATGGCGACGGATTCCCCTCTCCGGAGCCCCGAACGGACTCCAGATCAGCCCTCCCGAGAGGTTTTAGGGCTTGGCGGCGGCTCCGTATTGTAAAACGCGATGAATTCTTCTCTCTGATTTTTTTCTCCCCGAAAGCAAATATATAGAGTTGGAGTTGAGGTCGGAGGAGCTCCAGGGGGCCCACGAGGTAGGGGGCACGCCCTAGGGGGGCAGGCGCGCCCCCACCCTCGTGGACAGGTGGTGGGCCCCCTGGTCTTCATCTTTTGCAAGGATTTTTTATTATTTCCGAATAGATGTTCCGTGAAGTTTCAGGTCATTCCGAGAACTTTTGTTTCTGCACATAAATAACACCATAGCAATTCTGCTGAAAACAGCGTCAGTCCGGGTTAGTTCCATTCAAATCATGCAAGTTAGAGTCCAAAAAAGGGCAAAAGTGTTTGGAAAAGTAGATACGACGAAGACGTATCAGGTACCTACACAAAAGGGACACAAACTAAAGAAATTGTGTGTGTGGTAATTGTACACATCATCCATCATGATGTGTATGCGCACGTGTGGGTTATTACAAGATAAGCATTGCTCAAAGAAATTTTATGCATGGTATAAGAACATGTCATCCATCATGAAAGAATAGTTATTGTGTATGCCACTATGGGGATGCAAATTGAGCATACAAGTATAAGGCACAACAATAGCATTTTTATTCATGGGGAGTATATTGTGCACACAAGTATTGGGACCATGCAATGAATGGGATTAATCAAAATCTCCTAAAATGTATGAGGAAACTATGGGGGTCTCCTCATGAGCAATTTTGGAAACATCATATGGAGAAAATGGACAAGATCCAAAGCAATGCATATCCGAAGCTAGGTGGTCATGGCATGGCATATGAGATAAATGATGCAAAGGGAGCATATCAATATCATCACAAGAGAAACAAATGCCAATAACCATAGGCTTGTCATCTATGCCATATGTGCAAATTGGGTTAATTTTAAGGGCATATGCATAGTCACTATGAAGAGATTGCAAATATGACATATGATTGATCTCATGCATAGAATATGACATGGCAAGCGGATTGTCAAACATGATGTGACCTAGAGAATTGTCACAAGAAATCCTATGTAACATGGCATCACAACTAAGAGACTCCACATGGCAATCATCATACTCATCATAAATGGGTAAATCATTGCATGGGGAAATCATACTAGCATGAAGCATGTCAATAGGGGGATCAACATCATGAAAGCAATCAATGTCAAGAATGTCCACTAGTGGGACTAGAGCATCACCGTCACCTATGTTACCGTTTTCATTCCACTCAAATGGTGTAGGTGAGGTGGGAAAGACCAAATGGTGGTCATCTTCATCTTGATGGAACCATGTGGGGGGTGCATCATATTCCACCATGGCCATCGTCTTGTCCAAAGGTAGGACGTAGTCGTCGCGAATCGGCGCGTCATCATATTTGGGACCTAGCACCAAATGAGAAGACACAATAGAGGTAGAGGCTAAGTCGTTAGTGTTGAAAGTGGCCTCACATGACCTATTAACTATCTCACTCTCTCTATGTGGTGGTTCACTCACTCCCACAAAATAGGTGCACTCAATCTCACGTATGGTGGAGTCACTCATCTCACTCAAGTGGTGGGGTTTGTGGCTCTCCTGACACGAGAATTGGGGTAACACATCATATATGGGGCTAGTGGTGAAGTCACTCTCACTCTCAATATGGTGGCAAAAGTCACTCAAGTCATCATACGTCGCCGTGGTCGAAGGGAAAATCCCATGCTCAACCATCTCATCGCTGTCGCCATGGATGAAGGCCGAAGATGGCAGATCATCACTCTCGCCTCCTAAGATGGAAGCATCATCCTTGCTTGTCACCATGTCGCTCGCCTCCAAATCTTTGTCCTTGATGGTCTCTGTAGTCGTAGTCGTCTCTGCACCATCTTGAAAAAGAGTCAAAGTAGACTCGGCATCATCAATGCCACAAAGAGGGATGGCGGTGAAGTCGAACTTGGGAGCATCGTCTTGGAGCTCTTCAGGCTTGGAAATCTTGGTGGTACTATCCTCATGCTTGCCTTCTTGGAGCTTGGTCTTTGAGAAGTGTGCTTGGGGTGGAGAAGCCTTGGCCTTCATGAGTTCTTGTTCTTCCTTGAGAGCACCAATGTAGTAGTCATCGAGGGACTTGAAGTTCTCAAGGAAGAGAGTCTTGGAGATGTCGTTGTGCAATCCCATCATGAAGTGGAACTTCATCGAAATGGGGTCGTCCACGCCGGCTCGTCGCGAGGCTTTCTTCATCTCCTTGAAGTACTCGTCGATGGACTTGGATCCTTGGGTGGTGTTCTCCAATTGGCGTAGAAGTTGTTCCGTGTAGGTTGGAGGCACAAACTCTCGCCGCAAAGCTCTCTTCATCTTGGGCCAACTCATGTTGTAGGTCTCCAAAGGTGCGTGAAGCCACCATGTGGACGCGTAGTCCTGGAAGTTCCTTGTGGCGCACTTCACTTGATCTTTGGGAGGAACTTGATGTAGCTTGAGGTAGTCATCCATCAAACGCTCCCACTCGAGATACTCCTCGGGTTCTAGAGTCCCATAGAAAGGAATCTTGTGGTCGGTGTCGAGGTTGTAGTAGCTCGTGGAAGTCGTGGACTTGAGCTTGGGGAGCTTCTCTTGAGCGTAGTCTTGAGGTGCTTGTTGGTGAAGATGTCATATATCCGAAGGTGAAGATGCCTTGAAGTCACTTGGAGAAGATGCCAAGGGAGATGGTGAAGTCGTTGAGCGGTTGTTGGTGTTGAGCTCTTGACCTTCATGTTCGTGGTGGTGATGGTGTCGATGCTGATGTGACCTTGCCGTAGATGGTAGCTTGGAAGCATGTGTACTTGAGCGTCTTCTCGAAGATGATGAACATCTCTTGTAGGACTTGATGAGGGCTTTGATATCTTCCATTTGAGCTTGCATCTTGGCGTTGGTGGAGTTTTTCGTGGCATCGAACTCGTCGTTGTTGTTGTAGACCGAAGGTGAAATGCCTTGCCTATCCATCACAAGACTCGAGTAGAGGTGAGTAGGAAATGAGATAAACAATACCAAGTTACCTTTTCCCAAAGTTGATGATGTATCCCGTTTCACTCAATGTGAGAAGAAAGAATAGTGGAATTGGTACCGGACTTGTTCACACACACCTACAAACTAAAGCTTATGGAGTAGCTCAGTGAGGATAGTGGCACAAAAATTTAATGCAAAGTGTTAGCAAGAGTCAATAATGTTGAAAGAGATTCACAAATTTGCAAGTGAAACAAGTAGACCAATAGCAATATGGGTGGCACACGGAAACACACACACGTATAGATAAAATGGGGTCGTGCAACCAAGGAATGAGCACAATATGTGGAATCCACGGAAAACGCTTATGTTGTACAACTCAAGAGAGACGCTAGCGCGATTGCTCTATAGGCGGATACGACACTTGTGCACAACCTATAAGATGCAAAATGTATCAACTATCCCAAGTATGCTATATATGTATGATGTTCTGGTGGTATGATCCAAGATGATCGGATATGACAATCTTATATGCAATTTGTTATGATGCTATGGCACTTGCTTACAAGCTTGAGTATTCTATAGTCTCACCTAAATAGCTTGGCGTAATCATGGTCATAGCTGTTTCCTGTGTGAAATTGTTATCCGCTCACAATTCCACACAACATACGAGCCGGAAGCATAAAGTGTAAAGCCTGGGGTGCACGAGATGATATGATACCGATATGGTATGGTATGTATGCAATGTATGGTGTAGATCACTAATGTGCACAAGTAATGTTGCCGGCAATACTCAAATGGCTAGTCTCGATAGGCAAGTGACGCAAAATGGGCTAGGAGTTATCAATGCAAAGGCAAGGGAATATACAATGGAGGGATACCACGATACCAAGATGATATGGAGGTTACCGTCCGTGTCGATGATGAGTGGTGGTGATCTTGATGGAGATACCAAGATGATGGAGACTCATCCCTAAGTAGGAGAAACACCTTAGGAAACGGAAAAACCGCGAACTCAAAATCTCAAATGTCAAATGGTGGTAGCGGGATGCGGTGGTGGTTGCGGAAGTGCAATGATGGGTTTTGCGAGTAGGAAATGCGGAAATGGAGGGTAAGGTGGTGGACTATACACGGTGTCGGAGTTGGATACACAACTCACAACACAAACAAAATTGGGTTAAGTCGGGGTGGCAGGAGTGTGAGGTGGGCAAAACTATGCGGAAGTTATGGTGGTGGTGGTGGTGGTTGATGAAGAAGCAACCGTCCCTAAATAGCCTAGACACCTTAGGAGACTTAAATTATTCCTCAAGCAACCACTAATGCGATGGGGAACAAAATTGGTTAGGTTGTGGAAGTCGGCGGTGAGGATGTGGTGGAAGCCCTAGGCAAAGATGCCAAAGTTCCAAAAACATTATGGTGTCAAATGGTTTTGTTGGTATTTTTGTTGGAAGGGGGATGTCAAGAGCTTTTCAACGAGCTAAAGAACGCGAAAATCGGAGTTCGCACGAATTAGTTATGACCGAAACAAAATTTGAGCGAAATCAGTTTTTACAGGTTACGGACGTCCGGACAAGGTCGGATGTCCGGGGGCTGGACGTCCCGGCGGGCTCGGAAATCCGTAAATTTGGCTCGGGTTAGGGGTTCCGGTCGTCCGGAAAAGGTCGGACGTCCGGTCGTTCCAGGGGCTCCGGACGTCCGTAAAGTGTCGGTCGTCCGGGGGTCGGGGTCAACGCGAGATGCGAGTTTTGGGACGCAATTTTGGGCAGAATTTGGGGATTTGGGGTCAAAATAGAGGGGATTTCATGGATGAAAGATGGGGAAACTTGGGGAGATGCTAGATCCACTTGAAACCAAGCAAATCTATGGATCAAATCCAACAAAACTTCGTCAAACCAACAAATCACAAAAAAAATTGGGGCTATTTTTGGTGAGGATTTTCGAAATTAGGGAAGAACACAACAAAATTAGGCTATAAAACAACGAGGGGGGCTCCGAAATCGTGATCAACGTGGCTCATGATACCAAGATGATGTAGGGTAGAACCCTAGTTGCCCGATCTTTCACGAAAGGAGCGGATCCCAACTAAGAACACGAATAACACGGGGAAGAACGGAGGGAAATCATAAGGGGAAACACTCAAGAATAAGTCCAATCACACATCCACTAGACAATCAAACACACAAGATCCACAAGGTACATGAACAACAAAGGGAAAGATACAAGGTAAGGTTCATCTCCATGAGGAGGTCTTGATGGTAGAGTTCATCCCAAATCCAAAGGAGATGAGGGCTTGAATCCTAGAAGGATCTTCCCACACGGGGGTCTTGAATCCAAGGTGGATCTTCTCCGAAGAGGGGTCGCGGTCTCTCTCATGGAGTAGATCCGTAATGGATGAGCAAAGCTCTATCTCTAAATGAGCTATTACTTTGCTAACCCTCAAAAGGAGGAGGTGGAGGAGTATATATAGTCTAGGGCCATGAAGGGGTAAGTGAGGGCGAAGGGATACATGGGCTCGGCCCGATACACTGTGCACAGACAGGCATCGGATGTCCGACGGGTACCGGATGTCCGGTGGCTCAGGACGGTCAGGACGTCTGGCGCGCGTCAGACGTCCGCTGATTCTTCTCGGGACAGGTGATGCCGGACGTCCGGTCAGCGTTGGTCGTCCGTCGTTTTGCTTCGGGATCAGTGGCACCGGATTTCCTGTAAGCGTCGGACTTCCGGTGCCTGGGACTTGTCGGATGTCCGGTGAACATCGGTCGTCTGGGCGCTGTAGAGTGTCGGATGTCCGGTGGCACGTCGGACGTCCAACCGCTGTAGATTCTACAGCTCCGTCTTCTTCTGTCTTCGCTTCCACGCTTACCTCGCGGATGGTGTAGTTGTACACTTGCGCTCACACTCCTCCTCGTCGTCCGTACCATTCCGACAATACCTATGCATGCACACAAGTGGAGTGTCAAGTAGTATACCATCCTCGAAGGGTTCAAGTGAGCACGTGTAAAGGAGATGATTCACCTTTGTGTATGTGAAGTAGATGTCGCACGTGTCACTTGCCAAACGGACTCTTGACATGGTGATGTCTGTAGGATGCTCCGCATCACTATGTGTTTTAGAAAGGATAGGCGCTGTATATTGACCGCTGCGTCGTAATATGTGCAGGAGCCACGACCGAGGTCGAGGCCCTGAAGAAGGCCCTGGGCGAGGCCAAGGAGAAGGCTGCAAGGCCCGTGTCAAAGAGATCCAGCAGGAGCTCTAGGATGCGGTCAAGAAGTGCGAAGCCTTGGAGCATGATGCGTCGGTTCAAGGGACCGAACTCGCCAAAGCTCGTCAGAGCGACGAGACCGCACGCAATGAGGCCCAGGCTGCCCTCCAGGAGATCCATGAGGCCAAGAAAATCACGGCGGGTAAGGCATTTAAGATGCAAAACAAGTATGCAGAGAAGTGGTGCCTTTTACTAACCCGGGTTCGGAGTTCCCCAGGAGCACTTGCGGATTTACCACGCAGTGTATCAGACGCCACAGAGGTCTACCGAGCCGAAGGAGGGGGTTCTACGGAGAAGCTATTCTGGTCGCAGTATGCGGTGCCAGAGCATCCCGTGTCCTTCACCGATCAGCTGAAACAGCTAGTGGAGCTGCATAGGGTGGCCGAACTAGCCATGAAGGATTTCATAATCCGACTATGGCTAGCCGAAGCTATTCCAAGCAGCTACTTCGGACTCGTGAGGCGGATGGTGAACGCCTGTCCTCGGCAGGACGTCGTCAAGCGCTCGGCCTGCATTGAAGGTGCGCGCATGGCCTTCGCCCGTTGCAAGATGTGGTGGGCGAAGATGGACGCCCTCGAGGTGACTAGAGGGCTACCGGAGGGCAAGGAACACCGCACACCCGAACGGTATTTTGCGGATGTCCTGGAGGGTTCTCGCCTTGCGGCAGCACAATGCTCGCAGGACATTGTATTTGAATAAATGTATTCATGTTACCTTTGCCTTGTATTAGAAGAACAAAGCATGTTTTGTAATGTAATATTGTTATGCTTTGAATTGTTTCCTCCTGTGCGGCCGTGTTGTATGTAATCTGAGGGTTGGCCAGTCGTCAGCTTCTGCCCTCATGTAGGTAGTACGAAGGTGTTCGGGATGGAATCTAAACAATCTTGATCCAATTATATGGTCCTTGAAGGAGTTGTTTAGTGCAACAAACAAGGCAATCGGATTGTATGGCTTAAACGCCCTCACTTAGCCATAGGAGTTTTATAATAAAGCGTAGGTGCAGTCCCTGGTTCGAACCAGGGTACTGTCAGCATCTGATTGGGAAGTGCCGATCTTTCGCATAATGCGGAAAAAATCTCCAATGATTTGTGACCTCGAACAGCTGACCAGCTCTCGCCGTATCACGACAATCAGTTTTCGGCTTTCTCTACTAAGGTGCTCATCTGGTGAAGGCCAGGGCACAATCGCAGTAGTTCTCCCTTTACTACCCTAGCCGATTTAGCGGAACATAGGGTAGCAAGCACAGGAGCCGGGCAACCCAACTATTGATTGAATACATGATTCGGAGCCAATGCATATAATGCTAAATTCGGGGTGCCGAACTTATCTTTAGGGATTGTTCGGACTTTGTTGTCGTATCGTGGGGCGATGGGGAGCCCTAGCAAATATGAAACGTACTAGAGTGTACGGCCGCTAAGTAATATAAAGGAAAACAGAGGGAGAACATAGATAGGGTCCGAAACCCTTGAACTTGGATCATGAATTGTTTCCCTTATAGTTGGGTTAATGCGTCCAAGCGCATGGGTACAAAATAATGTAATAAGCAACCGGCTATTTGACATACCATACCCGAAGGCGGACCGCGTGTGGGTCTAGCCTCCAGGGCTTCCCATGTACGCCTGTGCTCCGTGTCAATCCGGTGTATTTGTCCTTTGACGGGATCGTTAATCAGGCCATCGACGGAGGCCCCCATAGGAGAAACCTGAAACAAGGGAAAAGAAGATAGTAAAGTTATATGTGTGTCCGGGATCGGTCTGGCCGAACCGTGGATCCTGGGATAGCTTGTGCCTCCGTCGATGCCCATGCAATTCTGAGTGCGTAGTTATGGACGCGTGGTATGAATGCCACTACCTCATCGGGATTGGGACGGAGGCCGAATTGCTAATCGAGCTCTTGACGAGCCGCGCTGTCCTGTTGCAGTGTAGTCCGGACCCTCTTAATGATATTCAGGGGCTCGGCAACCAGACTATGATGCTGCTTGAGAAGGCCACTTTGTACCTCTGCTGCTAGGGCGGCGGTGTGCTCCTCTGTCCGGAGGGAGCGTTCTGTGTTTCCGTTGACTGTTATGACACCGCGCGGACCAGGCATCTTCAGCTTGAGATAAGCATAGTGTGGCACCGCGTTGAATCTAGCAAACGCGTTTCGTCTGAGTAGTGCGTGGTAGCCGCTGCAGAAGGGGACGATATCTAAGGTTAACTCCTTGCTTCGGAAGTTATCCGGGGAACCGAAGACCACCTCCAGCGTGATTGAGCCCGTACAGTGGGCCTCAACGCGTGGTATGACTCCTTTAAAGGTAGTCTTTGTGGGTTTGATTCGTGAGGGATTAATGGCCATCTTCCGCATTGTATCCTGATAGAGGAGGTTGAGGCTGCTACCACCGTCCATTAGGACTCGTGTTAGGTGAAATCCGTCGATGATTGGGTCGAGGACCAGTGCGGGTGAACCGCCATGCCGGATACTAGTTGGGGTGATCTCGATGATCGGGAACGACGACCACGGATTGAATTTTGGGGCGACTGGCTCTACCGTGTATACGTCCCTAAGTGCTCGCTTGCGCTCCCTTTTGGGGATGTGTGTAGCGTATATCATGTTCACCGTCTTGACTTGAGGGGGAAATTTCTTCTGCCCTCCGGTGTTCGGCTACCGGGGCTCTTCGTCCTTGTCCTCACTTTGTGATCCCTTTTCTTTGTTTTCGGCATTTAACTTGCCAGCTTGTTTGAAAACCCAACAGTCTCTGTTGGTGTGATTGGCTTGTTTGTCTGGGGTACCATGTATCTGGCACAGACGATCGAGTATGTGATCCAGGCTGGATGGTCCCTCGCTGTTCCTTTTGTAGGGCTTCTTTCGCTGTCTGGACTTAGAGCCGCTGAATCCGGCGTTAACGGTGGTGCCATCGGTGTTGTCGCCATTGCTTCGGCATTTGTTTCTATTGCGCCGGATCTTTTCGGAGCTGTTCTTGGCCTCGGAGGGGCCTGTCTCGCTGGATGTGTTTTTGCTACGAGCCAGCCAGCTGTCCTCACCTGCACAAAAGCGGGTCATGAGTGCTGTAAGGGCTACCATGGTCTCCGGCTTTTCTTGGTCGAGGTGGCGTTCTAGCCATTCGTCACGAATGTTGTGCTTAAAGGCCGCTAGGGCTTCGGCATCCGGACAGTCAACGATCTGGTTCTTTTTGGTTAGGAACCTAGTCCAGAATTTTCTGGCTGATTCTCTAGGTTGTTGAACTATGTGGCTTAAGTCATCGGCATCGGGTGGTCGGACATATGTACCTTGGAAGTTGTCAATAAAGGCCTCTTCCAAGTCCTCCCAGCTGCTGATGGAATTCTCGGGCAGGCTATTCAGCCAGTGTCTAGCTGGTCCTTTGAGTTTCAGTGGGAGGTATTTGATGGCGTGGAGGTCGTCTCCACGGGCCATGTGGATGTGGAGAATAAAGTCCTCAATCCATACTACGGGGTCGGTTGTTCCGTCGTATGATTCAATATTGACGAGCTTGAACCCCTCGGGGAATTCGTGATCCAGCACCTCATCTGTGAAGCAGAGAGGGTGTGCGGCGCCTCTATATCGGGCCGCATCACGGCGCACCTCTGATGGAGTGCGTCTGCGGTTATCGTCCCGGGTGTGACTAGGTTTGTCACGGCCGAATAGGTAGCCATCATCCCGAGTCGGGAAGCGTCCTCGCGATCCATAGATTGATCTGGTTTGTTCTGCTCTACTGTCCAGCTCCTACCGAAGGTCGTATGTATGGTCCCGAGTTGTTCTGTCTCTGTTTTTGCGAGGTGGTGGGGCAGGCTGTTGTTCGGCCTGAGTTGCCGCTTTATCCCGACCACGGGGTGGTTGCTCCACCGCACTATCCTGACCGCGTGGTGGTCTGTCCGCATTGCGTGAGGGAGGTATGGGATTTGGTGCCTCCTCGTCGAACTGAGGTAGCAGTCTAAGCTTTGGGTAACTCTTGGTTGGGCGCTTGAGGCCGTATTCTTCGGCTGCTAGGACATCAATCCACCTATCAATGAGTAGGTCTTGATTAGCTTGAAGTTGTTGCTGCTTCTTCTTCAGGCTTCTTGCAGTGGCTATTAGCTAGCGCTTGAAGCGCTCCTGCTCGAGGGGTGCCTCGGGCATGATTAAGTCCTCATTCCCGAGGCTCTCACCATCCTCGAAGACTGGACGATAGATATCATCGTCTGGGTCATTGGGCATGGCCTGATTATCAGGGTTATCTTGCCCGTTGTCTTGTTCCTCCTGTTCGGATGCAGCCCCGACAGGGTCTTCATTTTTTTCGGCGTCGCCCGGAGTACTATTCTCTCCGGTGCTAGTATTTCCGTCATTTGAGCGACGAGGCTTGGAGCGGCGTTTAGGGCGTCGTCTCTTGGATTGTGTCTCAGAAGGTTTATTCGCAACTGGATCTCCTTTGTCATCGTCGCTAGCTTTTTTAGGTGTGTCGACCATGTACACATCGTACGAAGAGGTGGCCGTCCAACGTCCAGTAACGGGTTTTGGCCTTGCTCCTGGTCGGCATCGTCATCCATACCGTCGATGTCTTCGGAGCCGTAATCGAGCACGTCGGTTAAGTCATCGACAGTGGCTATGAAGTGGGTGGCGGGTGGGAAACAAATTTTCTCATCATCAGCCTCTGGCTCGAACCGAACATAGTTCGGCTATGAGTCCTTTTCCAAGGACAAGTTCTTTAAAGAGTTTAGCACATCACCCAAAGGTGAGTGCTGGAAGATGTCTGCGGCGCTAAATTCGAAAATCGATAACCGGTCCAGCTCGGTGTTCGCGGGCGTACATGGTCCGAAACTTATAGCCGGAGACGGATCCGGAGTTCCATTGACGCAGATATTGCGAGGTGTCGAGTCCGTGTGCGGCTCCAACGCCGCAGACTCTGTGGCTTCAGATGGCACGATCTGCTCCGGTTCTAAGGTCGTTGCAGCGACAAGGACCATCTCTTGGATGTGATCCGATGACAGATTTAAGTCATGTTCCTTGGAGCGAGGGGGAGCGATCGCTGCGGTCTCAAATCCATTGAAGATCCAGTCTCCACGGATATCCGTGTTGAAGTTCAAGCTTCCAAATTTGACCTGGTGGCCAGGGGCGTAGCTATCGATCTGCTCCAGATGGCCGAGCGAGTTGGCCCGCAGTACGAAGCCGGCGAACCCGAAAATCTGTCCGGGGAGGAAGGTTTCTCCTTGGATAGCGTCGCTATAGACGATTGAAGAGGCCATCGAACCTTTCGTCGACGACACAGTGGAACTCTCAATGAAAGCACCAATGTCGGTGTCAAAACCAGCGGATCTCGGGTAGGGGTCCTGAACTGTGGGTCTAGGATCGATGGTAACAGGAGACAGGGGACACGATGTTTACCCAGGTTCGGGCCCTCTCTATGGAGGTAATACCCTACGTCCTGCTTGATTGATATTGATGGATCTGAGTGTTACAAGATTTGATCTACCACGAGATCGTGATGGCTAAACCCTAGAAGCCTAGCCTATATGACTATGGTAATGAGTATACCCTTTCTAGATTAACCCCTCCGGTTTATATGGACACCGGGGGGATCTAGGGTTTACATAGAGTCGGTTACATAAGAAGGAATCTTCATAGTCGGTTGCCAAGCTTGCCTTCCACGCCAAGGAGAGTCCAATCCGGACACTGGTACAGTCTTCGGTCTTCATGTCTTCATAGCCCATCAGTCCGGCCCTTGGATAACTGTAGGATCGAAAGTATGTCTAGAGGGGGGTGATTAGACTACTTGACCAAATAAAAATCTAGCCTTTTCCCAATTTTAGTTCTTGCCAGATTTTAGCAACTATGGACAAGTCAAGCAATCTTAATACAATTCAAGCAAGCATGCAAAGAGTATATGAGCAGCGGAAAGTAAAGCATGCAACTTGCAAGAATGTAAAGGGAAGGGTTTGGAGGATTCAAACGCAATTGGAGACACGGATGTTTTTGTCATGGTTCCGATAGGTGGTGCTATCGTACATCCACGTTGATGGAGACTTCAACCGACGAAGGGTACCGGTTGCGTGATTCCACGGAGGGCTCCACCCACGAAGGGTCCACGAAGAAGCAACCTTGTCTATCCCACCATGGCCATCGCCCACGAAGGACTTGCCTCACTAGCGGTAGATCTTCATGAAGTAGGCGATCTCCTTGCCCTTACAAACTCCTTGGTTCAACTCCACAATCTTGTCGGAGGCTCCCAAGTGACACCTAGCCAATCCAGGAGACACCACTCTCCAAGAAGTGACAAATGGTGTGTTGATGATGAACTCCTTGCTCTTGTGCTTCAAATGATAGTCTCCCCAACACTCAACTCTCTCTCACAGGATTTGGATTTGGTGGAAAGAAGATTTGAGTGGAAAGCAACTTGGGGAAGGCTAGAGATCAAGATTCATATGGTAGGAATGGAATATCTAGGTCTCAACACAAGTGCAGGTGGTTCTCTCTCAAAAAAAGTAAGTTGGAAGTGTAGGTTCGTTCTGATGGCTCTCTCAACGAATGAAGAGGTGGTGGAGGGGTATATATACCCTCCACACAAAATCTAACCGTTACACACAACTTGCCATACTCGGTGGGACCGAATGGTTAAACTCGGTCGGACCGATTCAGCAAAGCTAGTGACCGTTAGGGTTTTGGGTGGGACCGACATGCAACTCGGTAGGACCGATATGATTAGGGTTAGGGCATAACATAATCTCGGTGAGACCGATTTCACAAACTCGGTGAGACCGATTTTGGTAATAAGCTAACTAGAGAGTTGGTCAGGTAAACTCGGTGGGACCAATCGCTCATTTCGGTGAGACCGAAACGTTATGAAGGAAAATAGAGAGTTTACATTGCAATCTCGGTGGGACCGACCGCTCATCTCGCTGAGACCGAAATGTTATGAAGGGAAAGAGAGAGATTACAACCCCATCTCGGTGAGACCGAGATCCCTATCGGTGAGACCGATTTGCCTAGGGTTTGTGGCAGTGGCTATGACATTTGAAACTCGGTGGAGCCGGATAGGAAGAATCAGTGGGGCCGAGTTTGACTTTTGGTTTAGGTCATATGTGGATGTGAGAAAGTAGTTGAGGGTTTTGGAGCATATCACTAAGCATTTTGAGCAAGAACCTCATTAAACAACACCTCATCCCTCCTTAATAGTATTGGCTTTTCCTATAGCTCAATGTGATCTTGGATCACTAAAATGGAAAATGTAGAGTCTTGAGATTTGAGCTTGAGCCAATCCTTTGTCCTTAGCATTTTGAGGGGTCCACTTTTCTCATCCATGCCATGCCAATCATTGAGCTTTCCTGAGATATTAATCTTGAAATAGCATTAGCTCAATGAGCTATATGTTGTTAGGAATTACTAAAACCACCTAGGGATAGTTGCACTTTCAATCTCCCCCTTTTTGGTAATTGATGACAACATATAGATCAAAGCTTCGACAAATGATAATAAGAGTGAAAAACATTGTCGCTTTGAGAAGTATGTGAAAAGCAAGAGCTCCCCCTAAATTTGTGCATAGTTTAAGATTTGCTTTGGACTGCAAATTCACAAAGAGTTAGGATCATGGGTTACTCTTCCATGTCACATACATCTTGGTGCAGCACTCAAAATGATAATAATTAAAATACATGCACTCATCACCAAGCAAAGTGAGTGATCATATGGAATATAAAAGGATAATGTCATCCAACAAGCATAAAGGTAGCATAT
This sequence comes from Triticum urartu, assembly GCF_003073215.2. NCBI lineage: Eukaryota > Viridiplantae > Streptophyta > Magnoliopsida > Poales > Poaceae > Triticum > Triticum urartu. The sequence goes on along the minus strand of NC_053026.1, from coordinate 109,828,791 downwards.
GATCAAACACATGATCATCTAAGCAAGCACAAAGTATAAAGTATCTCAACCAAGCAAATAATAAAGTTCAACCACCAAGGAGAAACGCAAGAGAGAACAAAAGCAACACTCTCTCTCGAAGCCTATGATCTATACATTTTCTCCCCCTTTGGCAACAAGTTACCAAAAAGTTCATAAATAATGCATAGTGCTAAATCGTCACTCAGGCTTGGTCTTCAGGTGCTGGTGTAGACAGAACTCCAAGGACGAAGGTGTCAGTTGATGGAGATGGAGATGGTGGAGTAGGTGCTGGAGCTGGTGGCACTGAAGCTGTAGCTGGTGCAGATGAAGTTGCTCTGGTGTCTGGAACAGGCACTGCAACACATCTCTGACCTCTGGGCACTCTAGCAAAAGCATCAGTGGTTGTCTTGCCCTTCTTCTCCTGCACTTCCTCCTGAAGTTTCTCAACAACAGACTGTATCTCAGTGACCTTCACATCTAAGTCATAGAACTTCCGCTCCACAATCCTCTCCAAGCTCTCCTGGTTTTGAGTCAGGGTTGCCAATCCCTTCTCAATCCTCAGAGTGGAGGCAATCAAGTAGCCAAGCTGATCTTGCTTGCTCTTCAGAAGATACTGAGATGCCTCTTCAGTGGTTGGCATCTTTGCAGCCTTTTCAGCCCTTGCCTTCTCCTTCTTGGCTTTTGTGCGTGCACAGAAGATGGTTCATTCTCATCCATCACCACGGTGTTGTCCTCAAAGTCTGGGTAGATGGGCATGTGTTCCTTGTCCAGGAGATATGTGCCAGTGCCCATCTTGGAGTTGATTAGCTCCTGGATCTGTGGGGCATACCCACAACACCTCTTCTGATTTGCAGCTGTTCTCTTAATGGTTTCCATAATTAGGCTCATGACTTTGAACTTTTGAGGCACATCAAATATGTGAAGCAAGTTAATTGCATGGCCTCTGATCATCTTGTGATCACCTGACTTTGGCAAGAGAGTGTGCCTGAGGATCCTGTTGATTCTTGGCAAGCCTGACAGAAGGTAATGTACTGATCCATACTTGTGTGTCTCAAGAGCAGCATCTAGGATCTCTTTGTACATGTGTGCCATGGTGTTGTGAACCTTATTCTACTTGGCATAAACATCCAAGTCATCTTCACTCTCCTCAGGAGCATTAATCAATTTCGCCCATTCAGCAACCGTTGACTGGTACCTAGTACCTTCAGACATCCAGACAATTCTTCCATCTGGGTAGAAATGAGCTGTGGAGTAGAACTGCATGATGAGCTCATCATTCCACTTTGTGAGCTTCTGAGCCACAAACTCATCGACTCCACAAGCCTTGAAACTATCATATACACCAGGGGAGTGATCCTCATTTTCCTCAATGAATGTCCAATTGACCCATCTCATGTCACACACTATGGGCTTCTTGTCAAGTAAGATAGTCTCATAGAAGTCCTGCTGTTCCTTTGTATGGAACCTGTGGTCCACAGCAATCCTTCTCCTGGTGGCATATGGATCAGACTCTCTCCAAAGCCTTAGACCGAAATCCTTCCTAATTTTCATGTTCTCAGCAACTGGATGAGCATCATTGTGGTCTGGAATTTTGGGCTTCAACTTCCTTAACACGACAGAATCATCTTCTTCTTCAGCAGCTTGAGGCACTAGGGCCTTGTTCTTCTCCTCAGCAGGGATGTTCCTGGTGCTCCTCTTTGGTTTTGGCCTTGGAGCTGGAGCAGTAGTCTTAGGAGCAGTCTTAGGCTTAGATGGAACAGCCCCTGCCCTTATAGCATCTCCCATAAGCTTTTGAGCTTTGGGTGCTGGTGCTGCATCCTCTTCCTCTTCCTCTTCTTTAGAGTCTTTCATTATTGAAGATCTCCCAAGCACTCTGGAAGTGGTCTTCTTGACCCTTTCCTTTCTTTTCTTTTCTGCCACAACCTGCTCTTTGGGTACAGATCCCAAAGTCTCTTGAGTGGATCTTCTGGCTTTTGACATGGGAGCTCTCTTGGCAGGAACCTTTTGCTTCATCCCTGGCTTAGTGGCAGCAGCTGTGCCATATTCCTTTTCAGGACTTTCCTATTTGAGGTGGCCTCTTCCTCAGCAGCCACATAGTCCTCATCCTCAAAATCTGAGGTTTTCTTCTTTCTGGTCCTGGTGGCTGCCTTAGGCAAGTTGCTGGGAGTACTTCTGCTTCCTTCATCAAAGCTGCTAGAGGGACTAGTGCCCTCACTCAAGTTCACTTGCTCCTCAGACTTGTTCTGACTGTCACTCTGATCTGACATGATGCAAACACTGACAGCAGACCTTGTGAATGGATTATAGATGAGGTAGAGTGGATGAGCATCACAAAGTGCAGAGGTTTTTGCAAAAGACTGAATCAAAAACTTACTTTTAGTTTTCCACAGAAAGCATTTCGGATCTAACGATTTGAAATCTCGGTGATACCGAAGCAGTTGTTGGAACCTAAAGTAGTGAAATCAGTCAGACCGAGTCACAGTTCGGTGGCACCGAGACTGCCAGGGTTTCACAAAGACTCGAACTCGGTCACACCAATTTGCAATTCTTGGTCAGACCGAGAATCGTGCAATGGCTTGAGCCAAATCGGTGGAACCGTTTCAACAACTCGGTCGGTCCAAGATGGTTTCGGCGGAAACCTAACCCTAAATTTTCAATCCACAACTAAACTACGGAGTGTTTTCATTGGATAGAGTGATCTCAATCATGGCAAGATACATGGAAAAACAATGTGCTAGGGAATCGGAGTGAGAAAAACACAAAGATCAAGTCCATACCCTAGTTTGGCGATGGACTTGCTACGGCGGCAACGGCGGAGACGATCCCGTTGACGGCGGCGGAGACCAGCGACTGGAGGCGGGTGGTGATGAGGAGGACGATCCAGAGACAAAGGGAGGCAGAGCAGGCTGAGCGCAGACGAAGAGGTTCGGAAAGTTTTCCAAATTTAGGCCTGTGGGTATATATAGCCTGACCCTGTCGGTGTGACCGAGTGGAACAACTCAGTGGCACCGAGATGCATAACTGCGAGCAGTTACTGCAACTCGGTGTGACCGAAAAGTTCAAATCGGTTGCACCAAGATTAAAAACCTAGATCGACTTAGTGATCTCGGTATGACCGAAATGGATGAATCGGTCAGACCGAAACGCACAAAGAAGTTTTGGAAGTTTAAGTCTATGATGAATCGGGGACTCCGAGTGCTCCTCACACAGAGTGGTTCGAATCTAACTTGATCAAACTTTGTGATGCAGCATGAATAGAGTTTGAGACGAGAAGAGCATAGATAGCTAGAGAAGGTTCTTAGGCATTCTTGTCCATCCACTTATCAAGAGAAAAAGAAACTAACCAATCAAAACAACAAGTGGATGTCCTCGAATGAGTAAATTATGCAACCAACATGCTCACACAATAAAATGACAAATGAAATATGTGGCAAAGCATGCACAAACAATTCTAGCATCTATCAAGCAATTGGCGATGACTAGCTCATCTATATATGAGTATATTGACTTAGGAGTCAAATGAGAACATTTGATCATAGGTCATACTCATCGTTTAAGCAAAAGTGGGGTTACCACTTTTACATAAAGCATTGTTGTGTTCACACCATTAGAGTTGCTTTAGCTCAATTCTTAGAGTAAAGCCCCCCTAGATGTGAGATCCTCTCTAAGAGGGATGAACTAACCTTGGATTTTGTCGATGATGACTTCATGTAGGTGTTAAAGATGTGGATGCTCTAAGTTGATGTAGATCATTCGGAGCTATCCTTTGGAGTGAGTTGCACTTTCAATACCTACACGGGTTAGTCCCACAAGGAACAAACAAGGATATCCATAGACATAGAGTGATGCACACACAAGATGATGTCTATGAGAGCAGTAGGTTACCTTGTCCCTTGTCTTACCAACAAGAGGGTTTGTGACTCCTTGAACTAGTGCAAGATGTGGAAGTTGATTGCACTTGTTCTTGCCAAAATGATAAGAGTGAAGTATGTTGGCGGAGTCACCCTCAAGAACTCTCTAGTTCTTTTTCTTCGGGATCCACACCATCTTGATAGGAATCCTCGGAGTTGTAGTTGTACTTGATGAAGTGGAACTTGATGTAGTCTTGGGAACCCACTTGACCAAGGCCTTAGGAGCTTCTTCAAATGCATCAATTTCCTCTTGAAGCTTGTCCTTGCCTTTTTCCTTGTGGTCTTGTGGTGGAAGATCATCTTGAGCTTGTGTCCCTTTGAAAGAAGTAGGATCATACTTCTCTTGTTGAGGAACAAACTTCGTCTTGGGGTATTGATCTTCTTCCCACTCAACTCCATTGGCATTGAACTTTCATTCAAAACCAATACCTTGGTTCTTCCGGTGCCTTCCTTGCTTGCGTACAATTTCCTCGAATTGCTTAATCCCGGCAAGGCTCTTGTAAACACCTTTCTCTATGATTCCCTTCAATAAGCTATTTTCTTGCTCAAGTGTAACTTGGCTAAGAGAATCATTAGTGGAATCAAGAGAACTACTAGAAGCAACAATATTGGATTTAGCATGATTATTGTTACTACTAGAGGAAGAATCCTTCTTGTTCTTGTTACTAGACTTGACTTGAGGCATGTAAGTGGATAAGAGTAAACGCTTGGCAATGTAAGAAGAACTTTTCTTGCGAAGATCATCATTGATTGCCTTTAAGAACTCATGCTCTTGCTCAAGGTTGAGCTTCTCAAAACGTAATTTATCACGAGTCCTTAAAAGTTCTCGATGATCTCCTAAGATAGTTTCATGAGCTAACTTAAGAGTGTTTAGTTCTTTAGTTAGAGACTCAATCTTCTCCTTATCATTGTCATTCATTTCATCTTGATTAGAATGATTAATAAGTAAATCATCATCACCTAACAAGTCATCTTCATCACTATTGAAATCAACATACTCGGGGTGTGATACCTTTGGACCTTTGGCCATGAAGCATCTTCCAATTCCTTCATTTGGTAAATCAAATATGTCGTAGGAGTTGGTTGACACAAGTGCTAGACCGGCAACACCTTCATCTTGAGTATATTCAGAGTTGGAGTGATAGCTTCTCTCGGAGTGATTGTCGGAGTCGGAGCCGGATACCCATTCACCAACATGAGCTTGATGTCTTCATTTTGTGTAGCACCTTGATGACTTGTCCTTCCTTTCCGAATCCTTGCTTCTCCGAGAGGGTCTTCGTTCATAACGATCATCCCTACTCCTTCTCTCCCTCGATGGTGATTCTTCTCTTCTACTTCTTCTTTTTGGAGAATCTTCTCTTCTCTTGTAGGGTGCAGTACACTCATTGGAATAGTGTGCGGGTCTTCCACAATTGTAGCAGTTTCGCTCTCGACTAGAAGATCTTTTGTCATTGTAGGACCTTGACTTGGAACTTCTCTCTTTGCTTCTACTCTTGTAGAACTTGTTGAAGTTCTTCACCATTAGGCTCAATTCTTCATTGAAGGTTTGTTTCTCACTTGATGATGTGGGAGCTTCACATGAGGCTTTGTAAGCACCACTTGACTTGTTATGGAGCTCCTCCTTATCCTTGAGTGACATCTCATGAGCAACAATTCTTCCAATGACTTCCGTTGGCCTGAGATCTTTGTAATTTGGCATCATTTGGATCAATGTGCATATGGTATCATATTTTTCCATCCAAGGCTCTTAGGATCTTCTTGATGATGAATTTATCGGTCATCTCTTCACTTCCTAAGCCGGCAATCTCATTTGTGATAAGAGCAAGCCTAGAGTACATTTCAGCGACACCTTCACCATCCTTCATTTTGAACTTGTCAAGTTGACTTTGAAGCACATCCAACTTGGATTCCTTGACGGAGTCGGTACCTTCGTGCATATCAATCAAAGTATCCCAAATTTCCTTTGCATTCTCAAGACGGCTGATTTTGTTCAATTCTTCGGGGCACAATCCGTTGAAGAGGATATCACAAGCTTGAGCATCATATTGTAGCATCTTCAACTCTTCTGCGGTAGCTTCACCGTTCGGTTCTCTCCCATCAAAGAATTCACCTTGCAAGCCAATACACACAATAGCCCAAACGGCGGGGTTATGTCCAAGAATATGCATTTTCATCTTATGCTTCCAACTAGCAAAATTAGTGTCATCAAAGTAAGGACCTCTACGGTGGTAATTTCCCTCGCTAGATGCCATACTCTCCTAGGTTGTGAAACCAAGGATATGACTTCCAAAAGCTATGGAAATCAAAGCAAATGGAGACCAAAGCTCTGATACCACTTGTAGGATCAAAAGTATGTCTAGAGGGGGACTGATTAGACTACTTGACCAAATAAAAATCTAGCATTTTCCCAATTTTAGTTCTTGGTAGATTTTAGCAACTTTGGACAAGTCAAGCAATCTTAATACAATTCAAGCAAGCATGCAAAGAGTATATGAGCAGCGGAAAGTAAAGCATGCAACTTGCAAGAATGTAAAGGGAAGGGTTTGGAGGATTCAAGCGCAATTGGAGACACGGATGTTTTTGTCGTGGTTCCGATAGGTGGTGCAATCGTATATCCACATTGATGGAGACTTCAACCCATGAAGGGTAACGGTTGAGCGAGTCCACAGAGGGCTCCACCTATGAAGGGTCCACGAAGAAGCAACCTTGTCTATCCCACCATGGCCATCGCCCACGAAGGACTTGCCTCACTAGCGGTAGATCTTCATGAAGTAGGCGATCTCCTTGCCCTTACAAACTCCTTGGTTCAACTCCACAATCTTGTCGGAGGCTCCCAAGTGACACCTAGCCAATCCAGGAGACACCACTCTCCAAGAAGTGACAAATGGTGTGTTGATGATGAACTCCTTGCTCTTGTGCTTCAAATGATAGTCTCCCCAACACTCAACTCTCTCTCACAGGATTTGGATTTGGTGGAAAGAAGATTTGAGTGGAAAGCAACTTGGGGAAGGCTAGAGATCAAGATTCATATGGTAGGAATGGAATATCTAGGTCTCAACACAAGTGCAGGTGGTTCTCTCTCAAAAAAAGTAAGTTGGAAGTGTAGGTTCGTTCTGATGGCTCTCTCCACGAATGAAGAGGTGGTGGAGGGGTATATATAGCCTCCACACAAAATCTAACCGTTACATACAACTTGCCATACTCGGTGGGACCGAATGGTTAAACTCGGTCGGACCGATTCAGCAAAGCTAGTGACCGTTAGGGTTTTCGGTGGGACCGACATGCAACTCGGTAGGACCGATATGATTAGGGTTAGGGCATAATGTAATCTCGGTGAGACCGATTACACAAACTCAGTGAGACCGATTTTGGTAATAAGCTAACCAGAGAGTTGGTCAGGTAAACTCGGTGGGACCGATCGCTCATTTCAGTGAGACCGAAACGTTACGAAGGGAAAACAGAGAGTTTACATTGCAATCTCGGTGGGATCGATCGCTCATCTCGGTGAGACCGAATTGTTACGAAGGGAAACAGAGAGATTACAACCCCATCTCGGTGAGACCGAGATCCCTATCGGTGAGACCGATTTGCCTTGGGTTTGTGGCAGGATAGGAAGAATCGGTGGGGCCGAGTTTGACTTTTGGTTTAGGTCATATGTGGATGTGAGAAAGTAGTTGAGGGTTTTGGAGCATATCACCAAGCATTTTGAGCAAGAACCTCATTAAGCAACCCTCATCCCTCCTTGATAGTATTGGCTTTTCCTATAGACTCAATGTGATCTTGGACCACTAAAATGGAAAATGTAGAGTCTTGAGCTTTGAACTTGAGCCAATCCTTTGTCCTTAGCATTTTGAGGGGTCCACTTTTCTCATCCATGCCATGCCAATCATTGAGCTTTCCTGAGATATTAATCTTGAAATAGCATTAGCTCAATGAGCTATATGTTGTTAGGAATTACCAAAACCACCTAGGGATAGTTCCACTTTCAATAACAGGCCGGACGCCCGAGGACCCCTTAGTCCAGGACTCCCTCACCGCCCTATGAGGCTGGCCGGCCCACTCCTCCACTCCTTTATATATGGGGGAGGGGGCACCCCTTAGACACACAAGTTGATTTCTTAGCCATGTGCGGTGCCCCCCCCCCATGGATTTCCACCTCAGTCATATTGTCGTAGTGCTTAGGCGAAGCCTGTTGGGGAACGTAGTAATTTCAAAAATTTCCTATGCACACGCAAGATCATGGTGATGCATAGCAACGAGAGGGAAGAGTATCGTCTACGTACCCTCGTAGACCGTAAGCGAAAGCGTTATGAGAACGCGGTTGATGTAGTCGTACGTCTTCACGATCCGACCAATCCAAATACCAAACGTACGACACCTCCGAGTTCAGCACACATTCAGCTCGGTGACGTCCCAAGAACTCTGATCCCGCAGAGCTTCAAGGGAGAGTTCTGTTAGCACGACGGCGTGATGACGGTGATGATGATGCTACGGACGCAGGGCTTCGCGTAAGCACCGCTACGATATGACCGAGGTGGATTATGGTGGAGGGGGGCACCGCACACGGCTAAAAGATCAACTGATCAACTTGTGTGCCTATGGGGTGCCCCCTGGCCACGTATATAAAGGAGTGGAGGAGGGGGAGAGGCCGGCCCTCCTAGGCGCGCCCCAAGGGGAGTCCTACTCCCACCGGGAGTAGGATTCCCCCCTTCCATGTAGTAGGAGTAGGAGAGAAGGAAAGGGAGAAGAGAAGAGAAGGAAGGAGGGGGCGCCGCCCCTCCCCCTAGTCCAATTCGGACTAAGCCTTGGGGGGCAGCCTCCCCTCTCTCTTTCCCCTAAAGCCCAATAAGGCCCATATACTCCCCGGCGAATTCCAGTAACTCTCCGGTACTCCGAAAAATACCCGAATCACTCGGAACCATTCCGATGCCCGAATATAGTCGGTCCAATATATCGACCTTTACGTCTCGACCATTTTGAGACTCCTCGTCATGTCCCCGATCTCATCCGGGACTCCGAACTACCTTAGGTACATCAAAACACATAAACTCATATTACCGATCGTCACTGAACGTTAAGTGTGCGGACCCTACGAGTTCGAGAACTATGTAGACATGACCGAGACTCGTCTCCGGTCAATAACCAATAGCAGAACCTGGATGCTCATATTGGCTCCCACATATTCTACGAAGATCTTTATCGGTCAAACCGCATAACAACATACGTTGTTCCCTTTGTCATCGGTATGTTACTTGCCCGAGATTCGATCATTGGTATCTCTATACCTAGTTCAATCTCGTTACCGGCAAGTCTCTTTACTCGTTTCGTAATTCTACATCCTGTAACTAACTCATTAGCTACATTGCTTGCAGGGCTTATAGTGATGTACATTACCGAGAGGGCCCAAAGATACCTCTCCGAAAATCAGAGTGACAAATCCTAATGTTGATGCATGCTAACTCAACAAACACCATCGGAGACACCTGTAGAGCACCTTTATAATCACCTAGTTACATTGTGACGTTTGGTAGCACACAAAGTGTTCCTCCGGTATTCAGGATTTGCATGATATCATAGTCATAGGAACATGTATAGTTATGGAGAAAGCAATAGCAACAAACTAAACGATCATCGTGCTAAGCTAACGGATGGGTCAAGTCAATCACATCATTCTCTAATGATGTGATCCCATTAATCAAATGACAACTCATGTCCATGGTTAGGAAACATAACCATCATTGATTCAACGAGCTAGTCAAGTAGAGGCAAACTAGTGACACTTTGTTTGTCTATGTATTCACACATGTACTAAGTTTCCGGTTAATACAATTCTAGCATGAATAAAAAACATTTATCATGATATAAGGAAATATAAATAACAACTTTATTATTGCCTCTAGGGCATATTTCCTTCAGTCTCCCACTTGCACTAGAGTTAATAATCTAGTTCACATCGTCATGTGATTTAACACCAATAGTTCACATCTTTATGTGATTAGTTCACATCTCCATCTGACTAACACCCAAAGGGTTTACTAGAGTCAATAATCTAGTTCACATTGCTATGTGATTAACATCCAAAGAGTGATCACATTTTGCTTGTGAGAGAAATTTAGTCAACGGGGCTGCCACATTCACAGCCGTATGTATTTTGCAAATTTTCTATGTCTACAATGCTTTGCACGGAGCTACTCTAGCTAATTGCTCCCACTTTCAATATGTATCTAGATCGAGACTTAGTGTCATATAGATCAGTGTCAAAGCTTGCATCGACGTAACTCTTTACGATGAACTCTTTGTCACCCCCATAACCGAGAAACATTTCCTTATTCCACTAAGGATATTTTTTGACCGCTGTCCAGTGATCCACTCCTAGATCACTATTGTACCCTCTTGCCAAACTTATGGTGAGGTACACAATAGGTCTGGTACACAGCATAGCATACTTTGTAGAACCTATGACTGAGGCATAGGGAATGACTTTTCATTCTCTTTCTATTTTCTGCCGTGGTCGGGTTTTGAGTCTTTACTCAACTTCACACCTTGCAACACAGGCAAGAACTCCTTCTTTGACTGTTCCATTTTGAATTCAAAATCTTGTCAAGGTATGTACTCATTGAAAATATATCAAGCGTCTTGATCTATCTCTATAGATCTTGATGCTCAATATGTAAGTAGCTTCACTGAGGTCTTTCTTTGAAAAATTCCTTTCAAACATTCCTTTATGCTTTCCAGAAAATTCTACATTATTTCTAATCAATAATATGTCATTCACATATACTTATCAAAAATGTTGTAGTTCTCCCACTCACTTTCTTGTAAATACAGGCTTCACCGCAAGTCTGTATAAAACCATATGCTTTGATCACTTTATCAAAACATATATTCCAACTCCGAGATGCTTGCACCAGTCCATAGATGGATCGTTGGAGCTTGCTCACTTTGTTGGCACCTTTAGGATTGACAAAACCTTCTGGTTGCATCATATACAACTCTTCTTTAAGAAATCCATTAAGGAATGCAGTTTTGACATCCATTTGCCAGATTTCATAAAATGCGGAAACTTCTAACATGATTCGTGCATTCTTTTAAGCATCGATACGAGTGAGAAAATCTCATCGTAGTCAACACCTTGAACTTGTCGAAAACATTTTTGCGACAATTCGAGCTTTGTAGATAGTAACACTACTATCAGCGCCCGTCTTCCTCTCGAAGATCCATTTATTCTCAATGACTCACCGATCATCGGGTAAGTCAATCAAAGTCCATACTTTGTTCTCATACATGGATCCCATTTCAGATTTCATGGCCTCAAGCCATTTTGCGGAATCTTGGCTCATCATCACTTCCTCATAGTTCGTAGGTTCATCATGGTCTAGTAACATGACTTCCAGAACAGGATTACCGTACCACTCTGGTTGACCTACGAGGTTCGGTAGTAACTTGATCTGAAGTTTCATGATCATCATCGTTAGCTTCCTCACTAATTGGTGTAGAAATCACTGGAACTGATTTCTGTGATGAACTACTTTCCAATTCGGGAGAAGGTACAATTACCTCATCAAGTTGTACTTTCCTCCCACTCACTTCTTTCAAGAGAAACTCCTTCTCTAGAAAGGATCCATTCTTAGCAACAAATATCTGGCCTTTTGGATATGTGATAGAAGGTGTACCCAATAGTTTCTTTTGGGTATCCTATGAATACGCACCTTTCCAATTTGGGTTTGAGCTTATCAGGCTAAAACTTTTTCACATAAGCATCGCAACCCCAAACTTTAAGAAACGACAACTTGGGTTTCTTGCTAAACCACAGTTCATATGGTGTCATCTCAACGGATTTAGATGGTGCCCTATTTAACGTGAATGCAGCTGTCTCTAATGCATAACCCCAAAACGATAGTGATAAATCGGTAAGAGACATCATAGATCGCACCAGATCTAATAAAGTATGGTTATGACGTTCAGACACACCATTACGCCGTGGTGTTCCAGGTGGCATGAATTGTGAAACTATTCCACATTGTTTCAAATGAAGACCAAACTCGTAACTCAAATATTCTCCTCCACGATCAGATCGTAGAAACTTTATTTTCTTGTTACGATGATTTTCCACTTCACTCTGAAATTATTTGAACTTTTCAAATGTTTCAGATTTATGTTTCATCAAGAAGATATACCCATATCTTACTCAAATCATCTCTGAAGGTCAGAAAATAACGATACCTGCCGTGAGTCTCAACACTCATCGGACTGCATACATCAGTATGTATTATTTCCAACAAGTCTGTAGCTCGCTCCATTGTTTCGGAGAACGGAGTCTTAATAATCTTGCCCATGAGGCATGGATCGCAAGCATCAACTTATTCATAATCAAGTGATTCCAAAAGACCGTCAGCATGGATTTTCTTCATGCGCTATACACCAATATGACCTAATTGTTAGGGAACGTAGTAATTTCAAAAAAAATCCTACGCACACGCAAGATCATGGTGATGCATAGCAACAAGAGGGGAGAGTGTTGTTCACGTACCCTCGTAGACCAAAAGCGGAAGCGTTAGCACAACGCGGTTGATGTAGTCGTACGTCTTCACGATCCGACCGATCAAGTACCGAATGTACGGCACCTCCGAGTTCAGCACAAGTTTAGCCCGATGACGTCCCTCGAACTCCGATCCAGCCGAGTGTTGAGTGAGAGTTTCGTCAGCACGACAGCGTGGTGATGATGTTGATGTTCTACCCACGCAGGGCTTCGCCTAAGCACCGCTACAGCAATATCGAGGTGGACTATGGTGGAGGGGGGCACCGCACACGGCTAAAAGATCAAATGATCAATTGTTGTGTCTATGGGGTGCCCCCGTGCCCCATTATATAAAGGAGCAAGGGGGGGTGTGGCCGGCCAGGGAGGAGGCGCGCCAGGAGGAGTCTACTCCCACCGGGAGTAGGACTCCCCCTCTTTTCCTAGTTGGATTAGGACTTGGGAGGGGGAAAGAGTGGAGGAGAAGAAGGAAGGGGGGGCGCCGCCCCCCTCTCCTTGTGCTATTCAGACTATGGGGGAGGGGCACGCGGCCCAGCCCTAGCCGCCTCTCCTCTCTTCCACCTAGGCCCACTAAGGCCCATTAAGTTCCCGGGGGGTTCTGGTAACCTCCCGGTACTCCGGTAAAATCCCGATTTCACCCGGAACACTTCCGATATCCAAATATAGGCTTCTAATATATCAATCTTCATGTCTCGACCATTTCGAGACTCCTCATCATGTCCGTGATCACATCCGGGACTCCAAACAACCTTCGGTACATCAAAACATATAAACTCACAATATAACTGTCATCGAAACGTTAAGCGTGCGGACCCTACGGGTTCGAGAACTATGTAGACATGACCGAGACATGTCTCCGGTCAATAACCAATAGCGGAACCTATATGTTCACATTGGCTCCCACATATTCTACGAAGATCTTTATCGGTCAAACCGCATAACAACATATGTTGTTCCCTTTGTCATCGGTATGTTACTTGCCCGAGATTTGATCGTCGGTATCTCAATACCTAGTTCAATCTCGTTACCGTCAAGTCTCTTTACTCATTCTTTAATACATCATCCCGCAACTAACTCATTAGTAGCAATGCTTGCAAGGCTTAAGTGATGTGCATTATCGAGAGGGCCCAGAGATACCTCTCCGATATTCGGAGTGACAAATCCTAATCTCAAAATATGCCAACCCAACAAGTACCTTCGGATACACCTGTAGAGTACCTTTTATAATCACCCAGTTACATTGTGACGTTTGGTAGCACACAAAGTGTTCCTCCGGTAAACGGGAGTTGCATAATCTCATAGTCATAGGAACATGTATAAGTCATGAAGAAAGCAATAGCAGAATACTAAACGATCGTGTGCTAAGCTAACGGAATGGGTCAAGTCAATCACATCATTCTCCTAATGATGTGACCCCGTTAATCAAATGACAACTCATGTCTATGGTTAGGAAACATAACCATCTTTGATCAACGAGCTAGTCAAGTAGAGGCATACTAGTGACAATCTGTTTGTCTATGTATTCACACATGTATTATGTTTCCGGTTAATACAATTCTAGCATGAATAATAAACATTTATCATGATATAAGGAAATAAATAATAACTTTATTATTGCCTCTAGGGCATATTTCCTTCAGTCTCCCACTTGCACTAGAGTCAATAATCTAGATTACATAGTAATGATTCTAACACCCATGGAGCCTTGGTGTTGATCATGTTTTGCTCGTGGAAGAGGCTTAGTCAGCGGGTCTGCAACATTCAGATCCGCATGTATCTTGCAAATTTCTATGTCTCCCACCTGGACTAAATCTCGGATGGAATTGAAGCGTCTCTTGATGTGCTTGGTTCTCTTGTGAAATCTGGATTCCTTCGCCAAGGCAATTGCACCAGTATTGTCACAAAAGATTTTCATTGGACCCGATGCACTAGGTATGACACCTAGATCGGATATGAACTCCTTCATCCAGACTCCTTCATTTGCTGCTTCTGAAGTAGCTATGTACTCCGCTTCACATGTAGATCCCGCCATAATGGTTTGTTTAGAACTGCACCAACTGACAGCTCCACCGTTCAATGTAAACACGTATCCGGTTTGCGATTTAGAATCATCCGGATCAGTGTAAAAGCTTGCATCAACGTAACCATTTACGATGAGATCTTTATCACCTCCATAAACGAGAAACATATCCTTAGTCCTTTTCAGGCATTTCAGGATGTTCTTGACCGCTGTCCAATGATCCACTCCTGTATTACTTTGGTACCTCCCTGCTAGACTTATAGCAAGGCACACATCAGGTCTGGTACACAGCATTGCATACATGATAGAGCCTATGGCTGAAGCATAGGGACCATCTTTCATTTTCTCTCTATCTTCTGCAATGGTCGGCAATTGAGTCTTACTCAACTTCACACCTTGTAACATAGGCAAGAACCCTTTCTTTGCTTGATCCATTTTGAACTTCTTCAAAACTTTGTCAAGGTATGTGCTTTGTGAAAGTCCACTTAAGCGTCTTGATCTATCTCTATAGATCATGATGCCCAATATATAAGCAGCTTCACTGAGGTCTTTCGTTGAAAAACTCTTATTCAAGTATCCCTTTATGCTATCCAGAAATTCTATATCATTTCCAGTCAACAATATGTCATCCACATATAATATTAGAAATGCTACAGAGCTCCCACTCACTTTCTTGTAAATACAGGCTTCTCCAAAAGTATGTACAAAACCAAGTGCTTTGATCACACTATCAAAGCGTTTATTCCAACTCCGAGAGGCTTGCACCAGTCCATAAATGGATCGCTGGAGCTTGCACACTTTGTTAGCTCCCTTTGGATCGACAAAACCTTCTGGTTGTATAATATGCAACTCTTCTTCCAAAAATCCATTCAGGAATGCAGTTTTGACATCCATTTGCCAAATTTCCTAATCATAAAATGCGGCAATGGCTAACATGATTCGGACAGACTTAAGCATCGCTATGGGTGATAAAGTCTCATCGTAGTCAATCCCTTGAACTTGTCGAAAACCTTTCGCAACAAGTCGAGCTTTGTAGACAGTAACATTACCGTCAGCGTCAGTCTTCTTCTTGAAGATCCATTTATTCTCAATTGCTTGCCGATCATCGGGCAAGTCAACCAAAGTCCACACTTTGTTCTCATACATGGATCCCATCTCAGATTTCATGGCCTCAAGCCATTTTGCGAAATCTAGGCCCACCATCGCTTCTTCATAGTTCATAGGTTCATCATGATCTAGTAGCATGACTTCCAGAACAGGATTACCGTACCATTCTAGGGCGGATCTTACTCTGCTTGATCTACGAGGTTCAGTAGTAACTTGATCTGAAGTTCCATGATCATCATCATTAACTTCCTCACTAATTGGTGTAGGCGTCACAGAAACCGGTTTCTGTGATGAACTACTTTCCAATAGAGGAGCAGGTACGGTTACCTCATCAAGTTCCACTTTCCTCCCACTCACTTCTTTCGAGAGAAACTCGTTCTCTAGAAAGGATCCATTCTTAGCAACGAATGTCTTGCCTTCGGATCTGTGATAGAAGGTGTACCCAACAGTCTCCTTTGGGTATCCTATGAAGACACATTTCTCCGATTTGGGTTCGAGCTTATCAAGTTGAAGCTTTTTCACATAAGCATCGCAGCCCCAAACTTTCAGAAATGACAACTTTGGTTTCTTGCCAAACCACAGTTCATAAGGCGCCGTCTCAACGGATTTCGATGGTGCCCTATTTAACGTGAATGCGGCCGTCTCTAAAGCATAACCCCAAAATGATAGCGGTAAATCTGTAAGAGACATCATAGATCGCACCATATCTAGTAAAGTATGATTACGACGTTCGGACACACCATTACGCTGTGGTGTTCCGGGTGGCGTGAGTTGCGAAACTATTCCGCATTGTTTCAAATGAAGACCAAACTCGTAACTCAAATATTCTCCTCCATGATCAGATCATAGAAACTTTATTTTCTTGTTACGATGATTTTCAACTTCACTCTGAAATTCTTTGAACTTTTCAAATGTTTCAGACTTATGCTTCATTAAGTAGATATACCCATATCTGCTTAAATCATCTGTGAAGGTGAGAAAATAATGATATCCGCCACGAGCCTCAACATTCATCGGACCACATACATCTGTATGTATGATTTCCAACCAATCTGTTGCTCTCTCATAGTTTCGGAGAATGGTGTTTTAGTCATCTTGCCCATGAGGCACGGTTCGCAAGTACCAAGTGATTCATAATCAAGTGGTTCCAAAAGTCCATCAGTATGGAGTTTCTTCATGCGCTTTACACCGATATGACCTAAACAGCAGTGCCACAAATAAGTTGCACTATCATTATCAACTCTGCATCTTTTGGTTTCAACATTATGAATATGTGTATCACTACTATCAAGATTCATCAAAAATAGAACACTCTTCAAGGGTGAATGACCATAAAAGATATTACTCATATAAATAGAACAACCATTATTCTCTGATTTAAATGAATAACCGCCTCGCATCAAACAAGATCCAGATATAATGTTCATGCTCAACGCTGGCACCAAATAACAATTATTTAGGTCTAATACTAATCCCGAAGGTAGATGTAGAGGTAGCGTGCCGACCGCGATCACATCGACTTTGGAACCATTTCCCACGCGCATCATCACCTCGTCCTTTGCCAGTGTTCGCTTAATCCGTAGTCCCTGTTTTGAGTTGCAAATATTAGCAACAGAACCAGTATCAAATACCCAAGTGCTACTGCGAGCTCTAGTAAGGTACACATCAATAACATGTACATCACATATACCTTTGTTCACCTTGCCATCCTTCTTATCCGCCAAATACTTGGGGCAGTTCCGCTTCCAGTGACCAGTCTGCTTGCAGTAGAAGCACTCAGTCTCAGGCTTAGGTCCAGACTTGGGTTTCATCTCCTGAGCAGCAACTTGCTTGCTGTTCTTCTTGAAGTTCCCCTTCTTCTTCCCTTTGCCCTTCTTGAAACTAGTGGTCTTACTGACCATCAACACTTGATGCTCCTTCTTTATTTCTACCTCCACAGCTTTTAGCATTGCGAAGAGCTCGGGAATTGTCTTAGCCATCCCTTTATAGTTCATCACGAAGCTCTTGTAGCTTGGTGGAAGTGATTGTAGAACTCTGCCAATGACACTATCAACCGGAAGATTAACTCCCAGCTGAGTCAAGCGATTATGGTACCCAGACATTCTGAGTATATGTTCACTGACAGAACTATTCTCCTCCATCTTGCAGCTGTAGAACTTATTGGAGACTTCATATCTCTCAATTCGGGCATTTGCTTGAAATATTAACTTCATTTCTTGGAACATCTCATATGCTCCATGACGTTCAAAACGTCGTTGAAGTCCCGGTTCTAAGCCGTAAAGCATGACACACTGAACTATCGAGTAGTCATCAGCTTTGCTCTGCCATACATTCTTAACATCGTTAGTTGCATCAGCAGCAGGCCTGGCACTCAGCGGTGCTTCCAGGACATAATTCTTCTGAGCAACAATTAGGATAATGCTCAAGTTACAGACCCAGTCTGTGTAATTGCTACCATCATCTTTCAACTTTCCTTTCTCAAGGAACGCATTAAAATTCAACGAAACAACAGCACGGGCCATCTATCTACAATCAAACATAGACAAGCAAGATACTATCAGGTACTAAGTTCATGATAAATTTAAGTTCAATTAATCATATTACTTAAGAACTCCCACTTAGAAAGACATCCCACTAATCTTCTAAGTGATCGCGTGACCCACATCAACTAAACCATAACCGACCATCACGTGAAATGAAGTAGTTTTCAATGGTGAACATCACTATGTTGACCATATCTACTATATGATTCATGCTCGACCTTTTGGTCTCAGTGTTCCGAGGCCATATCTGCATATGCTAGGCTCGTCAAGTTTAACCTGAGTATTCTGCATGTGCAAAACTGGCTTGCACCTGTTGTAGATGGACGTAGAGCTTATCACACCCGATCAACACGTGGTGTCTGGGCACGACGAACTTTGGCAACGGTGCATACTCAGGGAGAACACTTTTTATCTTGAAATTTAGTGAGAGATCATCTTATAATGCTACCATCAATCAAAGCAAGATAAGATGCATAAAAGATAAACATCACATGCAATCAATATAAGTGATATGATATGACCATCATCATCTTGTGCTTGTGATCTCCATCTCCGAAGCACCGTCATGATCACCATCGTCACCGGCGACACCTTGATCTCCATCATAGCATCGTTGTCGTCTTGCCAATATTATGCTTCTACGACTATCTCTACCGCTTAGTGATAAAGTAAATCATTACAGGGCGATTGCATTGCATACAATAAAGCGACAACCATATGGCTCCTGCCAGTTGCCGATAACTCGGTTACAAAATATGATCATCTCATACAATAAAATTTAGCATCATGTCTTGACCATATCACATCACAACATGCCCTGCAAAAACAAGTTAGACGTCCTCTACTTTGTTGTTGCAGGTTCTACGTGGCTGCTACGGGCTTAGCAAGAACCGTTCTTACATACGAATCAAAACCACAATGATAGTTTGTCAAGTTGGTGTTGTTTTAACTTTCACAAGGACCGGGCGTAGCCATACTCGGTTCAACTAAAGTTGGAGAAACTGACACCCACCAGCCACCTTTGTGCAAAGCATGTCGGTAGAACCAGTCTCGCATAAGCGTACGCGTAATGTCGGTCCGGGCCGCTTCATCAACAATACCGCCGAACCAAAGTATGACATGCTGGTAAGCAGTATGACTTATATCGCCCACAGCTCACTTGTGTTCTACTCGTGCAAATGACATCTACGCATAAAACCTGGCTCTGATGCCACTGTTGGGGAACGTAGTAATTTCAAAAAAAATCCTACGCACACGCAAGATCATGGTGATGCATAGCAACGAGAGGGGAGAGTGTTGTCCACGTACCCTCGTAGACCGAAAGCGGAAGCGTTAGTATAACGCGGTTGATGTAGTCGTACGTCTTCACGATCCGACCGATCAAGTACCGAACGTACGGCACCTCCGAGTTCAACACACGTTCAGCCCGATGACGTCCCTCGAACTCCGATCCAGCCAAGTGTTGAGGGAGAGTTTCGTCAGCACGACGGCGTGGTGACGATGTTGATGTTCTACCGACGCAGGGCTTCGCTTAAGCACCGCTACAGCAATATCGAGGTGGACTATGGTGGAGGGGGGCACCGCACACGGCTAAAAGATCAAACGATCAATTGTTGTGTCTATGGGGTGCCCCCTGCCCCTATATATAAAGGAGCAAGGGGGGTGCTGTCGGCCAGGGAGGAGACGCGCCAGGAGGAGTCCTACTCCCACCGGGTGTAGGACTCCCCCCTTTTCCTAGTTGGATTAGGACTTGGGAGGGGGAAAGAGTGGAGGAGAAGAAGGAAGGGGGGCGCTGCCCCCCTCTCCTTGTCCTATTCAGACTGGGGGGAGGGGCGCGTGGCCCAGCCCAAGTGATAGAGGCAAAGCCGCCTCTCCTCTCTTCCACCTAGGCCCACTAAGGCCCATTAAGTTCCCGGGGGGTTCCGGTAACCTCCCGGTACTCTGGTAAAATCCCGATTTCACCCGGAACACTTCCGATATCCAAACATAGGCTTCCAATATATCAATATTCATGTCTCGACCATTTCGAGACTCCTCGTCATATCCGTGGTCACATCCGGGACTCCGAACAACCTTCGGTACATCAAAACATATAAACTCATAATATAACTGTCATCGAAACGTTAAGCATGCGGACCCTACGAGTTCGAGAACTATGTAGACATGACCGAGACATGTCTCCGGTCAATAACCAATAGCGGAACCTGGATGTTCATATTGGCTCCCACATATTCGATGAAGATCTTTATTGGTCAAACCGCATAACAACATATGTTGTTCCCTTTGTCATCGGTATGTTACTTGCCCAAGATTCGATCGTCAGTATCTCAATACCTAGTTCAATCTCGTTACCGGCAAGTCTCTTTACTCGTTCTGTAATACATCATCCCGCAACTAACTCATTAGTAGTAATGCTTGCAAGGCTTAAGTGATGTGCATTACCGACACGGCCTAGAGATACCTCTCCGATATTCGGAGTGACAAATCCTAATCTCGAAATATGCCAACCCAACAAGTACCTTCGGAGACACCTGTAGAGCACCTTTATAATCACCCAGTTACGTTGTGACGTTTGGTAGCACACAAAGTGTTCCTCCGGTAAACGGGAGTTGCATAATCTCATAGTCATAGGAACATGTATAAGTCATGAAGAAAGAAATACCAGAATACTAAACGATCGTGTGCTAAGCTAACGGAATGGGTCAAGTCAATCACATCATTCTCCTAATGATGTGACCCCGTTAATCAAATGACAACTCATGTCTATGGTTAGGAAACATAACCATCTTTGATCAACGAGCTAGTCAAGTAGAGGCATACTAGTGACAATCTGTTTGTCTATGTATTCACACATGTATTATGTTTCCGGTTAATACAATTCTAGCATGAATAATAAACATTTATCGTGATATAAGGAAATAAATAATAACTTTATTATTGCCTCTAGGGCATATTTCCTTCACTAAACGGCAGTGCCACAAATAAGTTGCACTATCATTATTAACTTTGCATCTTTTGGCTTCAATATTATGAATATGTGTATCACTACGATTGAGATTCAATAAACCATTCACCTTGCGTGTATGACCATTGAAGTTTTTATTCATGTAACAGAACAACAATTATTCTCTGACTTTAAATGAATAACCGTATTGCAATAAACATGATCAAATCATATTCATGCTTAACACAAACACCAAATAACATTTATTTAGGTTCAACACTAATCCCGAAAGTATAGGGAGTGTGCGATGGTGATCATATCAATCTTGGAACCACTTCCAACACGCATCATCACTTTACCCTTAACTAGTCTTTGTTCATTCTGCAACTCCCGTTTCGAGTTACTAATCTCAGCAACTGAACTAGTATCAAATACTGACTGGTTGCTATAAACACTAGTAAAGTACACATCAATAACATGTATATCAAATATACCTTTGTTCACTTTGCCATCCTTCTTATCCGCCAAATACTTGGGGCAGTTCTGCTTCCAGTGACCAGTCCCTTTGTAGTAGAAGCACTTAGTCGTAGGCTTAGGTCTAGACTTGGGCTTCTTCACTTGAGCAGCAACTTGCTTGCCATTCTTCTTGAAGTTCCCCTTCTTCCCTTTGCCCTTTTCTTGAAACTAGTGGTCTTGTCAACCATCAACACTTAATGCTTTTCTTGATTTCTACCTTCGTCGATTTCAGCATCACGAAGAGCTTGGGAATCGTTTCCGTTATCCCTTGCATATTATAGTTCATCACGAAGTTCCAGTAACTTGGTGATAGTGACTAGAGAACTCTGTCAACAACTATCTTATCTGGAAGATTAACTCCCACTTGATTCAAGTGATTGTAGTACTCGGACATTCTGAGAACATGCTCACAAGCTGAGCTATTCTCCTCCATCTTGTAGGCAAAGTGCTTTGTCAGAGGTCTCATACCTCTCGACTCGGGCATGAGTCTGAAATACAAATTTCAGCTCTTGGAACATCTTATATGCTCTGTGGTGTTCAAAACATTTTTGAAGTCCTGGTTCTAAGCCGTAAAGCATGGTGCACTAAACTATCAAGTAGTCATCATACCGAGCTTTGCCAAATGTTCATAACGTCTGTATCTACTTTTGCAATAGGTTTGTCACCTAGCGGTGCATCAAGGACATAATTCTTCTATGCAGCATTGAGGATAATCCTCAGATCACGGAGCTAGTCCGCATCATTGCTACTAACTTCTTTCAACTTATTTTTCTCTAGGAACAAATCAAAAAATAAACGGGGAGCTACATCGCAAGCTATTGATCTACAACATAGATATGCAAATACTATCAGGACTAAGTTCATGATAAATTAAAGTTCAATTAATCAAATTTCTTAAAAACTCCCACTTAGATAGACATCCCTCTAGTCATCTAAATGATCACGTGATCCAAATCAACTAAACTATGTCCGATCATCACATGAGATGGAGTAGTTTTCAATGGTGAACATCACTATGTTGATCATATCTACTATATGATTCACGCTCGACCTTTCGGTCTCCAGTGTTCTGAGGCCATATCTGCATATGCTAGGCTCGTCAAGTTTACCGCGAGTATTTCGCGTGTGCAAAACTGGCTTGCACCCGTTGTATGTGAACGTAGAGCTTATCACACCCGATCATCACGTGGTGTCTCGGCACGACGAACTTTGGCAACGGTGCATACTCAGGGAGAACACTTGTACCTTGAAATTTAGTGAGAGATCAACTTATAATGCTACCGTCGATCTAAGAAAAATAAGATGCATAAAGGATAAACATCACATGCAATCAAAATATGTGACATGATATGGCCATGATCATCTTGTGCCTTTGATCTCCATCTCCAAAGTACCGTCATGCTCTCTATCGTCACCGGCATGACACCATGAGCTCCATCATCTTGATCTCTATCAACGTGTCATCACATGGTCGTCTCGCCAACTATTGCTCTTTGCAACTATTGCTATCGCATAGCGATAAAGTAAAGCAATTGTATGGCGCTTGCATCTTATGCAATAAAGAGACAACCATAAGGCTCCTGCCAGTTGCCGATAACTTAAACAAAACATGATCATATCATACAACAATTTATATCTCATCACGTCTTGACCATATCACATCAGAACATGCCCTGCAAAAACAAGTTAGACGTCCTCTACTTTGTTGTTGCAAGTTTTACTTGGCTGCTACGGGCTAAGCAAGAACCATTCTTATCTATGCATCAAAACCACAACAATATTTTGTCAAGTATGTGTTGTTTTAACCTTCACAAGGACTGGGCGTAGCCACACTCGATTCAGCTAAAGTTGGAGAAACTAACACCTGCCAGCCACCTGTGTGCGAAGTACGTCAGTAGAACCAGTCTTGCGTTAGCGTACGCGTAATGTCGGTCCGGGCTGCTTCATCCAACAATACCGCCGAATCAAAGTATGACATGCTGGTAAGCAGTATGACTTGTATCGCCAACAACTCACTTGTGTTCTACTCGTGCATATAACATCTACGCATAAACCTGGCTCGGATGCCACTGTTGGGGAACATAGTAATTTCAAAAATTTCCTACGCACATGCAAGATCATGGTGATGCATAGCAACGAGAGGGAAGAGTATCGTGTACGTACCCTCGTAGACCATAAGCGGAAGCGTTATGAGAACGCGGTTGATGTAGTCGTACGTCTTCATGATCCGATCGATCCAAGTACCGAACGTACGGCACCTCTGAGTTCAGCACACGTTCAGCTTGGTGACATCCCACGAACTCCGATCCAGCAGAGCTTCGAGGGAGAGTTTTGTTAGCACGACGGCGTGATGACGGTGATGATGATGCTACCGATGCAGGGCTTCGCCTAAGCACCGCTACGATATGACCGAGGTGGATTATGGTGGAGGGGGGCACTGCACACGGGTAAAAGATCAACTGATCAACTTGTGTGTCTATGGGGTGTCCCCTGGCCACGTATATAAAGGAGTGGAGGAGGGGGAGAGGCCGGCCCTCCTAGGCACGCCCCAAGGGGAGTCCTACTCCCACCGGTAGTAGGATTCCCCCTTCCATGTAGTAGGAGTAGGAGAGAAGGAAAGGGAAAAGAGAAGAGAAGGAAGGAGGGGGCGCCGCCCCTCCCCTAGTCCAATTCAGACTAAGCCTTGGGGCCGCGCAGCCTCCCCTCTCTCTTTCCCCTAAAGCCCAATAAGGCCCATATACTCCCCGGCGAATTCCCGTAACTCTCCGGTACTCCGAAAAATACCCAAATCACTCAGAACCTTTCCAATGTCCGAATATAGTCGTCCAATATATCGATCTTTACGTCTCGACCATTTCGAGACTCCTCTTCATGTCCCCGATCTCATCCGGGACTCCGAACTACCTTCTGTACAACAAAACATAAACTCATATTACTGATCATCACCGAATGTTAAGCATGCAGACCCTACGGGTTCGAGAACTATGTAGACATGACCGAGACTCATATCTGATCAATAACCAATAGCGGAACCTAGATGCTCATATTGACTCCCACATATTCTACGAAGATCTTTATCGGTCAAACCGCATAACAACATACGTTGTTCCCTTTGTCATCGGTATGTTACTTGCCCGAGATTCGATCGTAGGTGTCTCTATACCTAGTTCAATCTCGTTACTGGCAAGTCTCTTTACTCGTTCCGTAATGCTACATCCCGTAACTAACTCATTAGCTACATTGCTTGCAGGGCTTGTAGTGATGTACATTAACGAGAGGGCACATAAATACCTCTCCGACAATCAGAGTGACAAATCCTAATGTTGATCCATGCCAACTCAACAAACACCATCGAAGACACCTGTAGAGCACCTTTATAATCACCCAGTTATGTTGTGACGTTTGGTAGCACACAAAGTGTTCCTCCGGTATTCGGGAGTTGCATGATCTCATAGTCATAGGAACATGTATAGTTATGGAGAGAGCAATAGCAACAAACTAAATGATCATCGTGCCAAGCTAACGAATGGGTCAAGTCAATCACATCATTCTCTAATGATGTGATCCCATTAATCAAATGACAACTCATGTCTATGGTTAGGAAACATAACCATCATTGATTCAACGAGCTAGTCAAGTAGAGGCAAGCTAGTGACACTCTGTTTGTCTATGTATTCACACATGTACTAAGTTTCTGGTTAATACAATTCTAGCATGAATAAAAAACATTTACCATGATATAAGGAAATATAAATAAAAACTTTATTATTGCCTCTAGGGCATATTTCCTTCATAGCCCTGCATCGGTAACTTCATCATCACCGTCAACATGTCGTCGTGCTGACGAAACACTCCCTCGGCCTCAGCTGGATCTAGAGTTCGAGGGATGTCACCGAGCTAAACATGTGCAGATCGCGGAGGTGTCGTGCGTTCGGTACTTGATCGGTTGGATCGCAAAGACGTTTGACTACATCAACCGCGTTACTCAATGCTTCCGCTTTCGGTCTACGAGGGTACGTAGACACACTCTCCCCTCTCATTGCTATGCATCTCCTATATAGATCTTGCGTGATCGTAGGATTTTTTTTTTTGAAATAATGCGTTCCCAACAGTGGCATCCGAGCCAGGTCTATGCATAGATGTTATATGCACGAGTAGAACACAAAGGTGTTGTGGGCGTGGGTATATACATATTGCTTGCCGTCACTAGTTGTTTCTTGATTCGGCGGTATTGTTGGATGAAGCGGCCCGGACCGACATTACATGACCGTGTTCATGAGACTGGTTCTACCGACATGCTTTGCACACAAGTGGCTGGAGGGTGTCAGTTTCTCCAACTTTAGTTGAACCAGATTCAATGAACAGGGTTCTTTCTGAAGATTAAAAAGCAATCACTATACCACGTTGTGGTTTTGATGCGTAGGTAAGAAAGGTTCTTGCTAGAAGCCTGTAGCAGCCACGTAAAACTTGCAACAATAAAGTAGAGGACGTCTAACTTGTTTTTGCAGGGCATGTTGTGATGTGATATGGTCAAGATGTGATTATATAAATTGTTGTATGAGATGTTCATGTTTTGTAACACATTTATTGGCAACTGGCAGGAGCCATACGGTTGTCGCTTTATTGTATGAAATGCAATCGCCATGTAATTGCTTTACTTTATCACTAAGCGGTAGCGATAGTCGTGGAAACAATAGTTGGCGAGACGACAACGATGCTACGATGGAGATCAAGGTGTCAAGCCGGTGACTATGGTGATGATGGAGATCAAAGGCACAAGATGATGATGGCCATATCGTATCACTTATATTGATTTAATGTGATGTTTATCCTTTATACATCTTATTCTGCTCAGTACGGCGGTAGCATTATAAGATGATATCTCACTAAATTTCAGGGTATAAGTGTTCTCCCTGAGTATGCACCGTTGCTATAGTTCGTCATGCCGAGACACCACGTGATGATCGGGTGTGATAAGCTCTATGTTCACATACAACGGGTGCAAGCCAGTTTTGCACACGCAGAATGCTCGGGTTAAACTTGACTAGCCTAGCATATGCAGATATGGCCTCGAAACACTGAGACCGAAAGGTCGAGCATGAATCATATAGTAGATATGATCAACATAGTGATGTTCATGATACGTCTCCAACGCATCTACTTTTCCAAACACTTTTGCCCTTGTTTTGGACTCTAACTTGCATGATTTGAATGGAACTAACCTGGACTGATGCTGTTTTCAGCAGAATTGCCATGGTGTTATTTTTGTGCAGAAATAAAAGTTCTCGGAATGACCTGAAAATTCACAGAGACACGTTTTGGAATTTATAACATACTAGCGAAAGAATCAGCATAAGGGGGCCCACACCCTGTCCACGAGGGTGTAGGCCCCCCCCCCGGGGCGTGCCCCCTGCCTCGTGGTCCCCCTGAGGATCCACCGACGTCAACTCCAACTCTATATATTCACGTTCGGGGAGAAAAAAATCAGAGAGGAGGATTCATTGCGTTTTACGATACGGAGCCGCCGCCAAGGCCTAATCTTCATCGGGAGGGCTGATCTGGAGTCCGTTCGGGGCTCCGGAGAGGGGAATTCGTCGCCATCGTCATCATCAACCTTCCTCCATCACCAATTTCATGATGCTCACCGCCATGCGTGAGTAATTCCATTGTAGGCTTGCTGGACGGTGATGGGTTGGATGAGATTTGCCATGTAATCGAGTTAGTTTTGGGTTTGATCCCTAGTATCCATTATGTTCCAAGATTGATGTTGCTATGACTTTGCTATGCTTAATGCTTGTCACTAGGGCCCGAGTGCCATGATTTTAGATCTGAACCTATTATGTTTTCATGAATATATGCGAGTTCTTGATCCTATCTTGCAAGTCAATAGTCACCTACTATGTGTTATGATCCGGTAACCCCAAAGTGACAACAATCAGGACCACTCCCGATGATGATC
The DNA here is from genome assembly GCF_003073215.2 of Triticum urartu. Lineage (NCBI taxonomy): Eukaryota > Viridiplantae > Streptophyta > Magnoliopsida > Poales > Poaceae > Triticum > Triticum urartu. The sequence goes on along the minus strand of NC_053026.1, from coordinate 109,801,255 downwards.
GTAGTTTGAAGAGTTCATGTATTCACTAAGGGTTAATTCTTTGGTCTGGTACTCTATTAAAAGGAGGCCTTAATATCTCTTAGTTTCCAACAGGACCCCGCTACCACGGGAGGGTAGGACAAAAGATGCTCGTTAATTGAACCGTCCGTCTTCATCTTAATCCATTCGTTTCCCGGTGGTCAACACACAATAGAATATGTTTGTTTTTGATCGGATTGAGACAAAAGTACCATTTTTTAGGATGTTCGCCGGCTTCAGGCCAACCCTACTGCTGAAGTAGAAAGCATCATATTCCGGTTGCAAAGCAACAAACGAAATGCAAGAACTGTCACACAGAAGTCACACAGTATGCTGGTCGTTCTGAAATGGATCCCTATAGGGCGCAGTCAGCGAGAGTTCATTATTGGGGACAGACAGACTGGCAAAACAGCAGTAGCATGTCATGCAAGTTCTTTTCCATAAGAACGTATGACTATATTCGGAATACATGCCTACATTACGTTGATGAACTGGAGCTAGTTCTATGTCACCCTATGTTATAACTGTTGCATGAGGAATCGCTTCTGACATAATTATCAATCATTCATCCATTGCCTATGAGTTTTTAACATATTGATCTTTGCTTAGTTACTTTTCCATTTCCACTGTTATGATTGCTACAAAAACTACTACTGTTACTTTTTCCACCGTTATCGTTACTTCCATACTACTTTGCTGCAGATATTAAGTCTTTCAGGTGTGGTTGAATTGACAACTCAACTGCTAATACTTGAGAATATTCTTTGGCTCCCCTTGTATCGAATAAATAAATTTGGGTTGAATACTCTACCCTCGAAAACTGTTGCAATCCCCTATACTTGTGGGTTATCAGTTCACCATTGAAAACTACTCCATCTCACGTGATGATCGGACATGGTTTAGTTGATATGGATCACGTGATCACTTAGATGATTAGAGGGATGTGAATCTAAGTGGGAGTTCTTAAGTAATATGATTAATTGAACTTTAATTTATCATGAACTTAGTAACTGATAGTATTTTGCATGCCTATGTTATTGTAGATAAATGGCATGTGGTGTTGTTCCGTTGAATTTTAATGCGTTCCTAGAGAAAGCTAAGTTGAAAGATGATGGTAGCAACTACACGGACTGGGTCTGTAAATTGACGATTATCCTCATTGCTGCACAGAAGAATTACGTCCTGGAAGCACCGCTGGGTGCCAAACCCGCTGCAGGAGCAACTCCAGATGTTATGAATACCTGGCAGAGCAAAGGTGATGACTACTCGATAGTTCAGTGTGCCATGCTTTACGGCTTAGAACCGGGACTTCAATGACATTTTGAACGTCATGGAGCATATGAGATGTTCCAGGAGTTGAAGTTAATATTTAAAGCAAATTCCCAGACTGAGAGATATGAAGTCTCCAATAAGTTCTACAACTGCAAAGTGGAGGAGAATAGTTCTGTTAGTTAACACATACTCAGAATGTCTGGGTACCACAATCACTTGACTCAGCTGGGAGTTAATCTTCCGGCTGATAGTGTCATTGACAGAGTTCTTCAATCACTGCCACCAAGCTACAAAAGCTTCGGGATGATAAGAAAATTCTTGAGCTCATCGCGATGCTAAAGGCTGCGGAGGTAGAAATCAAGAAGGAGCATCAAGTGTTGATGGTCAACAAGACCACCAGTTTCAAGAAGAAGGGCAAAGGAAAGAAGGGGAACTTCAAGAAGAACAGCAAGAAAGTTGCTGCTCAAGT